>NC_079205.1:31124333-31456833 GCF_026745355.1 Beta vulgaris subsp. vulgaris | reverse complement strand
ATCTTCCGAAAGGCATAACTCTTTGACTAAAAGTCTCCTCGGGGCGTGCCACCTATCGTTGGACAGCTCTTCAAATCTAGTTTCCAAATCTGCTGGAATTACTCGATTTTAAGTAGCAAATCAAAAGTTATGATTAGAAGAGTAGTCGTGACTCTTTTTCATATTTCTTCTAATGATTTTCCGCTTGGTTTTTGCTCAAACTCATACTATGACATATCCATACGATCCTTATGCATTGTAGCTTCTTTCCAAGTCCTCCTAATCCTCAAGTTTAGCTAATCATACTCCAAATACATCCTCAATACCTGAAATTCATCAAAAACAAGAAAACATACCGAATAAAAGTAGAAAAGAATAACTTAAGAATATAATGCAACAATAAACCTAAATATGAAACTAAATGCTCTAAAATGCAACTTAAGTGCACCTAAAAACTATATATAAAAATGACTTATCACCCCCCCCCCAAATAAACACTTGCAAAGGAAGCTGTAGTAAACCAACTACTTTCCATCTTTAATACTAGCTCTTGTCCTATTTTTATCCGGCTATTTTTAAGGTTTGTAGAGGCTGGAAGTCCTACAAGAGGCTGGCAGACCATAGGGCTACACCTTTTCTATTGCAAAAGAACCCTTAGTGCCTCTATGCAATGCCTGCTTGGACGCAATCCCTAGACATTCACTCTAGTTCCTAGGGAGTGGGAACTTTTGGAGTAGTGTCCTTAGGTCCAGGGATTTGAAAGCAGATGAGCTTGAATACTTTGCTTTTGAAGCATATAACCCTCAACTGGTGGCTAGACCATTTGGATTGCTCCAAATGTTGGTTGTGCCTTATTTTCTTATTCACAATGATCTTTGGATGTCAAGGGGTCGTTTTGAGGAAGGCAAAGCCCTTCGAAGTAACACTCTGTCTTACCCTTATGTCCATTACTCCTTGGAAATGGGTTAATAAAACTGTTTGAGGCTTCCAAATATGGTGGATCATGTGTTCCCAAATGATCAACAATGTGCTGATGCTTTGATGCACTTTGAGGATCAACTCTTTTTTAGCTGTAAGTGATCTATTTCCTTTGTCATTTGTAACTTTTAAGAGGAATGAATATTACTTATTTTTCCTTGTGCCTTTAGTTGCCTTATAGCAAAAGTTGGCAATAAGAAACTCAGAGTCCGTGATGGAATGCAAGTGGACTCTAGATATGGTAGAATATATTGGACCATTTTAGGTCAATGAATTCATGATCTTGTTTCTTCAGAAGATGAGGATGATGCTGCCTATGATCAAGGGATTTCGTATAGGGATGTCCAAACTGTGGAGGACATTCAAACTATGGGAGCAATGAAGCAAATTGATCCTTTTAATAGAGCTGCAAGGAAAAGAGATTATAATTGTCTCTGTGCCTTCAAGAGCACTCCATCCCTAGAACTAGTGGAGCAATCGAAAATTTGTTCAGAAGGCTACTAAAAAGAGAGATATTAGTCACCTTTCTGCTTCTAAATCCTTGAGGCATTCCTACAGGGAACATCTTAAGTTAGAAGCATCTTCTAAGATATAACATTATTATATCTTTTCTTATGAGGATGATACGTAGACCATATATGAAATCTAACTAAAAATCAAACTTCATGCAGTTAAATGGATACCTTCTTCTACTCTTTTGTAAGAAGTTTCATTCTCTGAATCATTAACCTGTATTTATTACAGGTTCTTCTGGTTAGAAAGAGTCTAAGAATCTTAGTGACCCGTCTTTTGAAAAGCCATCAAATCTCAACTTTGCAAAGCCATCAAATCTAATCTTTTTCCATCAAATCTCAACTCTATCAGTCAACCTTTTATAGATATTCCTATAACAGTTGATCCAGGATTAACTCTAGAAGGTGGTTCTACTGTCATCACGACTCCCACTTCCATAACAAGTAATGTTGCCCTCCAATTGGAGCCAAGAGTTGTCCCTGCTTTGGAAGGACAAGGCGCCCCCCAGCTAGAAGAGTATGCATCCCATTATCGAGTCAGCCAAGGAAGATTTGCTTCATCAGTGTAATGAGGATCCCTGTAAGTTAACTCCCTTAGATGTTGAGTTTCCAACCGCTCCTATTACTCCAACGATGGAGATAGTGAACCCGTCTATTTTTAGAGGTGTGGTTCCAGAAGATGTCGTTCCTTTAGAGGTTACACCTTTGAGAAGCAATCCTGAGCTTTTGACTACCTCTGTATCCAAAGCTTCATCATCATCTTCACAATCCTCTTCTGGGAATGGCTTGCCTTTCTTTCCTAGTGAATTAATTTTAGACTTCCTCTATATATATATGAATCCATGTCTTCATAAAACCATACATTACTCTCTTGCTAACTTGGCTTCTCTACTTTATGATGCAGAGGGAAGGACCCAAGAAGCAAGTGTGATGAAAGAGTCTAATGGAGGAAAAGAGGTTAATGTGAATATGTCCATCATTGTAAGGGACCAACCTGCCTCTATCAACGCTGATAAAACAAGAAGACAAGATATGAGACCTCTGCTTGATCCTTTTAGAAAATCCTTATGATCAAACTTCTGGGTAGGTTCTCAAGCATATTTTGGAATCCCTTATCTCTCAAGGGTTGGAGTATTGGATACACTGCCTTGATTGTGTTGAGGAAACTCTCCTTCTCCAACAATGCAATGCTGAAGTAAGAGTTCAATCTTTTAAATTCTCAACTCAAAAGCTCCAGGAAGAAGAGGCTTCTTTGGAAGTTCAAGCCAAGTCCCTTAAAAATTTCAGTGCACAAATCCAAGATTCTTTAAGCTCTTATGATCAAAAGTTGAAGTTTCTTTATGAGGACAGGCAATCTCTATAGAATCATTTGGCTAAGATCAACAAAGAGGAGATCAGTATCATCAATAAACACTAGTAGAATAAATGCTTATTGTTGCAGTCATTCAGTGGCCTATTGTAGCGATTTTGGCCGCGCAACAACTAAGGGGGTAGGAATAAGTAAATAATATATTGCTGCGCTTTTTAACCGCAGCAATATTTGAACATATTGCTGCGGTTTTTAGGAAAAACAGCAGCAATATTAGTATTCTATATCAAAATAATACAACATATTTATTGCTGCGGTTTTTAGGGCAAACTGTGACAATATGATGTATTTAATAATAAAAAATATGAATATTGCTACGGTTTTTAGGGAAAACCGCTGCAATAAACGCTGGCCAAGTAAATTTTTTTTTTATTTTTTTTGCATTTTGCCATCAATTTTGAAGACAAAAAGGCTAAAATAAAAAAAAACATTATCAATTGGAACTAATGACAAAAAATTATTATATGAAATTCAAAAACATAAAAAAAAACAAAAAGACAGATTATATTATTGCAATATACTTAAGGCAGATTATAAAAAAAATCAAAATTATAATACTAAAAATATACCAGATCTGAAAAAAAATTATAACAACAAGAATGTAACTTCAAAAATAATATAAGAAAAAATTTATACTACACCTACAATATGATAATACCACAAAACACTCAATCTGAAAATATTATAACAATAACAATTACCAAAATAACAACAATTACATAGATATCAACCGGAAAAAAAGAAAAAAAAAACAGAAAAAAACGGAAAAAACAAAATTCTGAAATAAAAAAAAAACACGAAAAATCCCTAGCAGTTATGCTGAACGGGAAGATGGAAGCCGAAAATGGAAGCCAAATTGCCGCATTTCGCCATGGTTGTCGGAGGGGAAGATGTTGAACGACGTGTGAGACGAGCAAATCTTGAGAAACAAGCCGGCGTGTGATATGATGTCGGCATGTGAGACGAGCAAATCTCAAGACAACAAGCCGGTGTGTGAGATGACATCGCATTTCGCCATGGTTGTTCTCTAATGACGTCGCTGGATCGAAGACGGTTTTTGAATCGAAGATGTCGCCGGATTGAAGATGTCACCGGATCGAAGATGTCATGAGGTGTGAGGCGAGAGGAGAGAGAAGAGAGGAGAGGTGAGAGGCAGCGTGAAAGTGAAAGAGGATATGAGAGAGAATGAAAAACCCTAGCAGTTATGTGAGAGCTTGAGAGGCGCTCAAAAATAACCTAGAATCTTTAAATATTATTTAAGGATATATTGTTGCGGTTTATATAAAGAATCGCAGCAATATTAAAATAATATTTTTATATATTATTTTAATATATTGCTGCGATTTTTGCCAAAAACCGCATCAATATGTTTGATTAAATAGTAAAAAGAAATTCAAAAAATTTCCGTTGAAACTATATTGCTGCGGTTTTTGGCTGAAACCGCAGCAATATAATAATTATATATTTTTTTTTTCTTTTTACGCGATATATTGTTGCGTATGAATAAAACCGCAGGAATATCACCGCAACAATAAGCTATTATTCTACTAGTGAAAAATTATTCACTCCAAAGCTCCATTGATATTGACAAGGGAAAACTAAACTACCAAGGGCGCACCAAGCATGCCAATTTGAGGCAAGAAAGGTTTCAAGAAATAGTTGTACAACAAAGCATGATCCTTCAAAAGGAGAAACTCTGTAATACTTGGTCAGACATTAAAAACCTTAGTTCAGCTGTTAGACAATGTTGGAACGTTTAAGATGTATAACATTATTTTTTAATGTTGTTATCTTAGTAATCCCTAGATGTTTGAAACAATTCTGCATGTTTTTGTTGAAACACAGGATCATGTTGTTCCCATATCGATGGATAATATTTCTTTAGAAATTTGCCATTTAAGGCTATATCTTTGATATTGCCATCTATATTTTTTACGGTTTTTTCACCATATACCCCTGACAAATTTTTTTTTGCACCGTATACCCTTTCAAGTTTTCAAATTCACCATATACCCCTCACTTTTCGAAAAATACATCAACTTACCCTGTTGACTAACGGTGTTAGACTTCCGTTAGTCATTAGGCCCTAATCCTCTTCTAATCCTAATTAACTATCCTAAACTCTAAACCCTAATACTAACTCTTAGCCCTAAACCTAACCCTAAAATCCCATTAGCCCTTACCCACCCCCATCCCCAGCCCACATCCCACCACCCCATCCCCAACCCACAGCTCACCACCCCCCTAACCCACCACCACTTGACCCACCACCACCACCTGACCACCACCACCTGACCACAACAACCTAACCCCTACCCCTGACCAGATTTTTGCACCCCACCCCATCCCACCGGATTTTCGAGAACCACCTGACCTCCACCCCAACCCATTGGATTTTCGAGAACCACCCATCCAACACCCCTCCTCTTCTCCCACCCCAGCCGCAACCCCCTCCCTTTTCCCCGGCAACCCCTCCCCTTTCCCCGACAACCCCACCCCCTCCCCATCCCCTTCCCCCGCTGACCCCCTCACCACCACCCTGTCACCAACACCACGCGTGACACCATCGGACCGCCACCCTCGAGAATGTTCGCACATTCGTCTTTTCCCTCCGCTCTTTCTCTCTCCTCTCCTCTGCTGGGCATTTCTCACGTCGTTCCGAAGCCGTTTGCGCGCTTTGCTCTGCCACTATCGTCTACACGACTCACTTTCTGTCGCTTTCTGCCGGAGGTTTGGGGGAAGGGGTGTACGATTGAAGTAGCTCGAAGTAGGGGAGAGGGAGTACAAAACAGGGACAGCGGGGGTTAGGGAGGGGAGGTGGTGGTGACGGGGTGGTTGTGGCGAGGCGTTGCATGGTGGTGAGGGGGGGTCACTGGGAGAAGGGGAGGGGGTGGTGGTGAGGGGGGGTCACTGGGAGAAGGGGAGGGGGGGTGGTGAGGAGGTGGGGGTGACGTGGCAGTAGGCCCAATGGGTGGGGGTGACGTGGCAGTGGTCCCAAGGGGTGGGGGGATGGTTCTCAGAGGGATGTGGCAGTGGGCCCAAGGGAGAGGATTAGTGTATTATATTAGGGTTAGGGTTAGGGTTAGGATTAGTGTTTGAATGATTTAGGTTAGTTAAGTAGGATTAGGAGAGGATTAGGGCCTAATGACTAACGGAAGTCTAACACCATTAGTCAAAAGGGTAAGTTGATGTATTTTTCGAAAAGTGAGGGGTATATGGTGAATTTGAAAACTTGAAAGGGTATACGGTGCAAAAAAAAATTTGTCAGGGGTATATGGTGAAAAAACCGTATTTTTTAATAGGTATGCATTTCCAGACATTATCTTTTGGAAGATGAAGGGATCTTGCCCCTTGGGTGACCACTTCCTAAGCTGGGGATCTTTATAAGCAGCTACTAGCGAAAACATTTTATATACTTTATCATTTTCCAGATAGTCTTTAGACACTACTTTTTTTGTTGTAGGCCCTAGCAACCTTTTCTTTTTTGATTCTCATTTTAGCTAAATCTTCTTCCTGAACTTCTAGAGCATCCATGACTTCAATGTTCATTGCATATGAATAGTCATCTCCTGATAATCTCATTTGTTAGGCTACCCTAGATGACCTTACATTCACTTCAGCAGGGATTACTGGAGTGTGTCCATGAACTAAGTTAAAAGGAGTAACTCATGTTGCTTCCCTTTTAGAGGTCATATAGGCCCATAAGGCACATAACAACAATTCATCCCATTTTCTTGGATTATTATCTATCATGTTTAAGATCCCTTTCACTATGATCTTATTGGTAGCCTCAGCTTGACCATTTTCTTGAGCATAGTAAGGTGTCGAATGCAATATAGTAATCCCAAAGTGATTATGATAGTCCAACAAGTCAAGGTTTCTGGATATTGTAGCTTGATCAGAAGTTATAGTATATGGAATTCCAAGTCTTGTAAAGTTTTTTTCTTCTAATAAATTTATTAAAATATGAGTATTGATATTGTTGAAAGCCTGAGCCTCCACCGATTGGTGAAGTAGCCAGTCACCACTACGATGTATAAATGCTTCTTAGAGGATGCAGGATAAATTTCTTCTATGACATTTACTGCACATCCTCTCAAAGGCCATGGTTTCAGAATGTACTTCAGTTTTGAGGCTGGTGCACTACTGATGGGTCCAAACTTTTGATATCTTTTGCAAGTTTTTGCATAAGCTATACAATCCTTCCTCGTAGTAGGCTAATACAAACCATGTTCATGCAACATCCATCTCATTTTTAAGCCGTTTTTATGGGCACCACATAGTCCTTGATGAATTTCTGCCATGAGGGTTAAATAAAGCATCTCTAGCATCTACACATTTCAGAAGTAATCCTTGTGGATCCTATCTGTGCAATTCACCAAATTGCATGCAAAATTTGGTTGCAGCCATTTTAACTCTATTTTGCCCTTTTGTCCCAGTTAGGTTCTGGAGATAGTGAATAATTTCATCGCTTCAGTCCTTTTCCTCCCTTCATATTGAAATTCTATAGACTTTCAATATGTTCTCTGATATTTGGTTGCATCTAGGATCTTTTCCTCCAGAATGATATCTTCATTTTGTGAAGGTATCTCTTCTCTAGCAGAAGCTATTTGAGATAACTGATCGGTTATTTTGTTTTCTTCTCTAGGAATGTGTATGAAAGCAATCTTCTTAAATTGTTTAGACAATTCTTGAGCTTTATTTCTTGGTACATTCCTATGATACTAATCTCTATACTATAAGGAAAGAGGAGGGGGACACCAAAAATGAGGTTTCCAATTTTGCCCTTTAACTCTATATTGGGAAGATGAGAGAGACACTAAAAATGAAATAAAAAAATAAAACAAAAATACTACTATGACTCATTTGAATGCCACGTCTGTTGAAAAAAAATTAACCGCTCCACATCTCCGTGTCTTGGCTATCAGAAATAAAATAGCCTATACCCACAGTTTTTTAAAAAAATAAAACCTCCACGGTTAACTGTAGTTGTTTACATAATTTCAGGAAAAAAAATTGCAGTTATATCCAAAAAAAAAATTGATTTTGGTCCTTGATTTTTTGTAACTGTAAAGTTATTCACAATTCTCTCCTCTCCCCCCCTAAAAATCTCAAATTAAATTTTCATCTCAAATTCTTAAATAAAGGGCAGAAATTTGCCTACCCTGAAAAACCCAAATGTTGGGTTGATTATATTTGAAAATCCTCTATTTTATTGCATGAATGCATCATTGATTTAAATTTTTTGGGTGATTTTATTAATTTCTCTTTCTCAATTGATGGTGTGATCGATGCGTCTGGTGGAAGAACTAAGAAGATGGAAAATATGATAAAAACTTCCTTCAGTTTGATGGTTTGTTTTTACAATCTGTAAAATAATTCTCTACATCAAATATAAAAAAAAATCAAACAATTGCAGGTAACCAAAAGCAAAAATTCTCATTTGCAATTGATATACGACATGTATATATGCATTTAGATTTGTGAAACATTGCTTGAAATTACTTACACTGTTGTTTCTTACTTGATGGGAGTTTTTTTTTATGTATTTCAGCTATGTTTATTTTGTGGGTTTTATTCTCTCCACATTTTGTAGATCTGAACAACTCCAAATTCTCACAGTTGATGTACATGCTGCTAATGATCTCCTTTATTCTAGCCATTGCTCTTTTGATGTCAGGTAATACTAAAGTATTTCCCTTTGTTAACTTTTTCAAGGCTATATATAAAAAATGCTTTTACCTTTAATTATTTCTCTTAAAATAAGTATTATCTCTCTATAACGTTCTTCAAATAAAAAATTGGAGTAGTGTAGTAGTGTAGTTAGTTCTTTTTCCTCTTCCCCTCTTCTAAAAGTTTGGAGGAAGGCCAAAGCTTTGAAATTATAACCAAACGTCACCGGTTCTAAGGTATTTAAGGTACATGGAGTGTTTCAACTTACATGCATACTTTTTAAAAGAAAAGGAAAAACCAACATTTGTATTTTGTCACTTATCAATCACAAATTCGCATTTTCTCGATTTTTTTTTACTATATTCAGTTATATTTACTAATTATTGTTGTAACTTTAATTTCTTTTGTTAGTGCAGCGTAACTCCTACGAAATGGCGTCCACACGGAACTTTGGATTTCCAGCATCAATTTTCCATTACCAAATTTGAGGTGCAGATAAGAAGAGTGCGAGAAAGTAATTTGGAAGATCGCAAGATTGCGGGCAAAAATTATTTTTACAAACGACACCGAAACTTGATCTTTCAAAATTTGAAGGTTTGGTTAGAGATAATATAAATTTAAGTTTTAAAATGTAAAAATTTATAAATTTGATTAAGAATTCATTTATTGCTTACAGTTGCATGCAAGTATTACTAGCATTAGCTTTTCTTTTTCTTTTAGTTCACGACAGTTTGGTTTTATGTTGTGATGGATGCATTTGATTTGGGCTATTATAATATGCATTGAGTATTTCTGTGAGAGCTGTTGGGTTTTCATGAGTATTAATGGAGGAAAACCAGAGAAAGGGAGATGCTCTTATACCTTTACTTTAATACTCAATTTAATTTACTTTTTTTGTCATTACATTGTTGAATGTGAAGATATTTTTCCTTACATAACCTTATGATATCTTTCCATACATATTATTTTAGGGTATTACATATATTTATACAATTAATGCTTTGGCACGCATAGCGAGCATATAAGGCTAGTGATATATATTTAAACTCCTCGGTCATTTGATAAATGACCAGCTAAGAATCCTCGTATATCTTGGCTTTCTTAGCCCCCGGTTCAAATAACAATTCCAACCCAATCAACAAAGCTTCAAATTCTGCTCTATTTTTGGTGCATGGACCATTTAGGGTTACTGCTAATTCGGTTCGAACCCCATTAAGAAATAAAATATATATTCCGGCTCTTGCCGTTTCTCTGGTATTAGATCCATTAAAAAAAAGGCACCATGGGACGATATCCTCATTAATTATTCCATATTCAGAACAAGGAAGGGTGGCTGAGAAGTCAGATAGAGCTTGACCTTTTACTACCTTTTGTGACACATATATTGGGTCAAATTGTAGAAAGTATAAACTCCATTTGCGTAACCAACCTTTTATGAAAGGTTGAGATATCATATATATTATGACATCTGTTGGAGACACTACTTCTATTGTAAAGGCCATGAAATAATGTATGAGCTTGATTGATGCATCATATAAGCACAAACACCATTTTTATGCCATGGTATACATTGCTTTGTATCATGCACGATTCTACTTAGATAGAAAAAGGCCTGCCCATGTCCATTTTTGGTTTCTTTAGTAAGGAGACTACCAATGGAATCTTCACATGCAGATAAGTATAACCTTAATGGTTTTTGCATTTTGTCTTGGAGGGAGCAATACAGGAGGACTTGCCAAATCTTACTTGATTTGATCAAAAGCCTTTTGATGCTCCTCATTCCATCTGAACTCTGATTCATGTTTTAATCTCAATAGAGGTGAAAACTTTTTAGTCTTCCTAGCTAAATTGGCCACAAATCTTCAAACATAATTGACATTTCGATGTAATCTTTGTAGTTCTTTCTTATTAGAAGGTGGCTTAGTTGCCAATACTGCTTTTGCCTTATTTTAGCCAATTTACATTACATTTTTATGGATTAGAATTCTTAAAAAGTTACT
This sequence comes from Beta vulgaris subsp. vulgaris, assembly GCF_026745355.1. NCBI lineage: Eukaryota > Viridiplantae > Streptophyta > Magnoliopsida > Caryophyllales > Amaranthaceae > Beta > Beta vulgaris. Next base: position 31,446,322 of record NC_079205.1, on the reverse strand, counting down.
AGCTTTAATTCCAAACACTCATGTCTTAGAAAATTATTTAATTTTACGAGTATGTCATCCACATAGACTTCCATGATCTTACCAATCATGTCCTTAAAGATTACGTCCATTGCTTGTTGGTACGTAGCGCCAGCCTTTTTTAAACCAAATGGCATGGCCACGTATTCAAACAAGCCTAATGATTTTCTACATCTAAAGGTTGTTTTATTATAGTCCTCTTGTGTATTTCTTAACTGATGGTATCCTGCATACCCATCCATAGAAGATATGTATTCATATCTTGATGTTGCATCTATTAGAAGATCAACTACATGCATGGGATATTGGTCTTTAGGTGTTGCTTTATTTAAATCCCTAAAGTCAATGCAGATTCTTATTTTGCCATTTTTCTTAACCACTGGGACTATACCAAGAATCCAGTTAGCATATTGGCAAGGCCTTTTGAACTTTGCCTTAAGGAGTTTGTTTATCTCCTCTTGTATATGTTCTGTCAGTTCTGACATTACTCTTCTAGGACTTTATGCCAAAGGCTTATATCCTATTGGTACGTGTCGTTATGCGTACAAATTAAAACCTTATTTTTTCCACATTAATATTACCTAAGTTTAGTACAGCGATAAATAAGGGTCGATCCCATGGAGAGGTTTATATAATCCTAAAATCCAAGTTCAACTAATTAAGAGCACTTAACTATTATATACATTTATTTACTAATATATACATATACACATTGTTTTTGGGGTGTTTTACGAAATGTTTTTATGAAATTATGAACTACTAAAAATTAATCTATCCTATATTTACAAGTGATGACAAGTAATTCCACTTATGCTCATAACACTTTCAGAGATCTATAAATTTTTTACCTTGTATCTACTTCAAATTTCATAAATCCAAGATTGATTAGAAATTTTTAACCTTGATTAACTCAAGTAGCCAAACTCCCCTATACTTCCATACTTTTAATCAACATTGAACTAGGCCAAATATCGATTCTAAACTAATCTAACCACCACAATTATTTCGCAACTTCCGATGATTAAACTAGAAGCATTATAGAACTAGAAGTACATCATTAATCCCTAGTTAATTCAAACATAACATATCTTTATGTTTAAATAACTAGTCCAAGTTATATTCTAGTTTGAACTTACAACCATCTTTGCAGGTCTAAATTAAACTAGTTACCACTTGTTATACAATTTAGACTAGGCTAAATCACATAACTAGCAATAATCTCAATTTTATACCTAATAAGATAGCAAATTAAGCATAATAATTGAAATTTGAAACATACACTCAAATATAACTTATGTATCTAAGATCAAACAATCTTGAATTTCAACTAACATTCAACCATTCAATACAAACTATAATTCAACAATTCAATCTAAACTATAAATTCAAACCAATAATGAAATCCAAAACATAATCGGGAAATATCAAACCAATTCGAAAGTACAAGAGCAAGAAGAGAAGAACTTATGTATATGCGCGGAAATTCGCCTTTGAACGTCGGATTTCGCACCTAAGTTCAACCTTGAATTTCACCCTCCTTGGTAGTGTGCTAGGACTCCTCCCGAAGGCCGTCTCCTCGTCGAACTCTCGCACGCCCAACAATCTCGCGTAATTCCTCTGGTTTTCACTCAAATTTTGTGTGGAATTCTTGCATAACAATTTTCGGATCCTCAATGGGTTATTTATACCCATTTTCCGCCGCCCAACAATGAAGAATTTCGACCAATTGGAGAAGTGAATTGGGCTGAAAGTTTCAGCCCTATAAACCGCCTTCTTCCTCCTCAGTTTTGCGGCGCCACTTGCGACCCTCTGCTGTCTTTTGATTGGTTGTTAATTGTGAGTTTTGTTATGATTTTTGTTGCTTTCTGATTGGTGGAGATGGGTGGTGGAAGGAGGTGAGGTGTTATGGCGGAGAAGAAGAGTGTCGAAGGAGATGAAGGTTTTGTTCCTTCTTCTGTTTATTTTTTTTTTTTTTCTTTTTGTCTTTCTTTTTAATTGCTTCAAATTCTCACGTGCTGCTTCTTTTTCTTCATTTTGTTTTCTTTTCTTCATTTTTTCTTTTCTTTCTCTTCTTGTCTTCTATTTAAATGAAGTTTGGGCTGAATTTCAACAAGAGGAATTGGGCTTGCCTTGCAATTCTTGGACCATGATTGATCATTAAAACAAAAATATTATAATTAAGTAATATTAATAATAATAAAAAAAAACCTAGCACATTATATCTAATAGTATTTAAAATATATGAAATATATTAAAATAATATAAACATACTTATAATGATAAAATTAGGGGAGATAAATATATTATTTTACACACTTATCACCTATGATAGAGGGTTTATGTTCTACTATTTTTCAATCAATACCAAGCATTTCATGATGCTCCCAACGCAAAACAATCCCTAAATCATTTTAGAATTTCAATTATTTCATGTTTTTCTTGATTAGTGAGAAGCTTACTTATGTAAGTAAAACGTGGATTTTCATCATCCCCTAAATTAATTGCTTCTATTGGGTCATGAACTTCCTGTTTAATATCCTCACTTTTAGCCCATACTTCTTCATCATCTTGTTCTAGAGATTCAGATTCATGTAAAGTTGAGCAACATGTTTTAGAGATTATAAGAACATTCTCTTGGTATTTTCTAAAAACTAACTCTTTCGTAACTTGATCAACAATAAGGGTAAATCCATTATAATATTTTTCTTGGTTTACAAACATAATAAACTTAGACTATTATAGTTTAGCTCTATAAACTAACTAGAGCTAGCGATTGATCATAGCTTGACGCTTGTTGAACCTATTCATATTTTGATTGAATGTCTTCAACTTTTGGGACGTCTTCGATTTTTTGACTGAGAATTACACTCGAGTCTTCTATCTCTTGGTGAGTTTCTGGCTCAAGTTGTAGAGCAACCTCATTTCTGATGGTGGGAACTAACTTTAGCGAGTCCCTAATAAAAACACAATCACGAGATGTGATTAGGCAAACTTCCTTATCTGCTTGTACCATTTCATTGGCATAACTATTACATAAAATTAAAATATGATGCAGTGATGATGGAATGACATAATTATGATACAACCACTCTCGTCCTAGTCTGGCATTAAAGTTAGTACCACTTTCTACTATGAAGAAACTAGTAAAAGTAGTTATAGTTCTTACTCTTATCTTTAGAATAGCCATTCCTTCCACCTTTTCCGATAGACCAGAAAAACCAGTTATGTTGATTTGTCTATTATGCAAATCTTATCTAGTTTTTCCTAATTTCCTAAATACAGAGAGTGGCATAATATTGACAATAGCTCCAGTATCTACCAATACTTTTGCCTAAATGAATTCCCTCAAAATCCAATTTAGGAATAAAGCCTTAGTACGCTTATTATCAACATTGTCTGATCTGAAGATTTTATCTATAATTATCTTCTCTATATTAGATTTTATGGATGTTTTACTTGGCACTTTTTTCTATGGTGGATTCAAATAAGAAGATAAACTTCGAGAAGAAGTAGCTTTGAATTTACCTGCTCTCTCTTCTTTTTCATCCACGTCTGCCCATGACGTAGAGTGGTTTGGAGTCCTGGTTGGTCCTCTGACTTATTGAACTCTGTTGGTAGCATGACTACATTACATTGCATATTCTGTCTCTCACCAAATTCTGTCTGAGCTTTAGTCATTAGTCTCCATCTAGTAACAGGTCACTGTCTGACACCAATCAATCTAGATCTTCAAATCCACACTCTGAATCATAATCTTCATTGGCACCATTTCCCCAAGCCTCTTTCATAAGAGAATCTTTTCCTTGATATTGCTGGTCGTCCATCTTTATAGATGATGAATGAGGTTGCTTTTCTTCTGGAGGCAACAACCTTGTTGTACCGGCTTGTAGAGCTTCCTCATCAATTTTGATGTTTGCTATGAGGGAATCCTGCACGTTTTGAGTAATGATTTGAGCCCTAGCTGTAGCAGCCTATATGCTTAACTCTTTCATCCTTGATGACCTACTTTTGTGTAGGTTTTGAACATCTTGTAGTGGTGCTACCCTTACCACTAACTTAAGCTAGTCGTGCATCTCCTTGATTCCGATTAGATTTTTCCTTTATTTTGAGAATTTTAGGTACAAGAGTTTGGCTTGGATCCCTTTATTTTCCTTTTAAGGAAGGGTATGACCCAGGGTCGTTGTGTTTTCTTGGCCCTTGACTTCTGGTCCTTTTCTCAAATGGGTGTCGATAAACAGGAATATATGTAGGATCATTTTGGATGATATGTGTTCTAACCATTTCAAAGGTTAGTTTGTCTGCACATAAAGAGCACATACCTCCCCTCAAAGCCTTTATTCCCTCTATTGCTTTGGTTTGCAACGAGAATTTTTAAGCGGCCTGTAAGTCTTAGCTCTTTCCTCAGCCATCGCCATACTTGGAGTTGATTTGGAACTGGCAGGAACCTTAGCTTTGGCTAAGTTGGCCTTGTAGGCTTCTAGCTCCATGGCATGATGTTCCATTTCTGAGACAACTAATCTTTTGAAACTTAATTGTCTAGTAAAGAACCCTCTGAAGACTTGCATTGGTCTGTTGTATATGACCCATTCATATGCCATATGCACATGTCTTGCAAACCTTCTTCATTGACTATCTTTGGCATAACCAAGATTCCTCCATCAAGCAATCTATTAAAGAGTTGGTTACCTATTCTGGTAGCTTGAGATGCCTGCAAAGTAATAGTAAAATTATTATTAATTTTTACAATACTATAGAATAGTTCGAATGGTTCTCCTATCCCAACCATATTAACATCTTCATCATCAGGAAACATGATATTTTTCTTATCAATTTAATCCTGGATTTTTTTTTCTAAACACAATACATTCTAAAGTATCATGAGTTACTGCATCATACCATTTACAGTATTTTTTACCCTTAACTTCATCAGTTGTTTTTACTCTATGCTTCCAACTAGTTTTATCTTTTTGGTAGATAATAACTAATCGAAAATGGCATTAGATTTCTTAGCATCGAAGGTATATGTTCACTTTTGTCCCGATTTCTAGTCCTTTGGCGCCAAAAAATCATTCTTCTATAGGGGAGAACACTTATACATCACTCCCTGAATGATTTCAGCCACATACACTTATTGTGCAGTTTCAAAGTGGAAAGGCTCTTCATTTTGAGTGAAGAAACATTGGTGTCTTACTGCACTTTCAGCTTTTAAGTCTCTCTCATATCTTATAGCCAATTCTGTAAACTCAGGAAAATCGCCAAAGGCATGACCATCAAATCTTTTATGAAACTAAATTAACATTCTGTCTTGAGCCATTTGTACAAATTCTCTTTCAAGCATGTTATCATGACACCTTATCTTAGCCATTTTGAATCTTGCTAGGTAGTCCTCTACAGATTCTCCTAACTTTTGTTGGATTCTGGCCAGATCACTTAGAGTCAATCAAGGTTTAGGCGTGCAAAATGATTTGTAAATTGCACTTGAATCTCTTGCCATGATTGGGTAGAATTTGGTGGTAAATTTGTGTTCTACCAAAAAGTTGTCTTAGTTAGAGACATGAAAAACGTTCTTAATTTCAAAAACTCATTATCAGCTGTTTCTCTACACAGACCATTGAACCTAGCTAAATGTTCCTCGGCAGATACTCTATCATTGCCTAAGAATAAAGAAAAAGTCCGGTATCTTAAATGTTATAGAAAATGGATTAGTTCCATCAATCCATTCAGGGTAAAGCTTTTGACCTATCTACCTCTAACTTTCGTAGAGTTATCTCCTATTAGTCTTTGGACCAGTGCCTCAACTTGTGCTGCCATGAGGTTCTGATTTCTCCCTGGATATCCCATATTCCCATTCCCCATGCATCCTGTATGCTCATACATAACTAGGGCTAGGTATGAAAGGTTGATTTTGATAGCCCCCCATAGGAACATCCTAGCGATGCATATAGTTAGGATTGCTTGTTCAGTATGCCATTTGTGGCTGGAACGCATGCTCATTTGTAGGTACTCCCTGGCTTGCTGGTAGGCGAAGGTTGCTTGGGAAAATGAAGCATGGTTCGGACCATAGTTTGGAGCATTCCCATGATGAGACGTCCCAACCATAGGTGGTTGATAAGGCATATAAGCAGACATTGTAGAAGGGTTCTCAACCATAACTAGCTGATTAAGAGGCACACATATGCATGAGGTGAACTATTGTTGTTTGCAACAAAAGTACCTTGCCTCTGTACTCCATGTGATGGTCTAAATTAGTGTACGTTGTCACCAAAGTGTCCACCCATGAAAAATGAAAGTTGATGATGTCCTGACGCCTGGTGCCAGCCTGGCTCCATGACCGTTGCCATTCCATCACTTCTCCAAAAGTTTCCATGATAATTCTTGTCAAGACTCAAGGGGATTGCCCTTGTTTGGCGCTTATGGGAGGAAGTTTGCGAATCATTTGAGACCAATGGATCTCTATTATCAGGATGAGAAACATGTACCCTTGGTGGGTAAGCTATAGGAAGATCTGGCGTTATACAACGATATCCTCGTGTTCTATTCACTAGTAGAATAAATGCTATTTGATGCGGTTAAAAAGTGCCATATTGCTGCGGTATTGGGCGCGCAGCAATTAAGGGCGCAGCAATAGGTAAATAATATATTGCTGCGGTTAAAAACCGCAGCAATATTTCAACATATTGCTGCGGTTTATGCTATAAACTGCAACAATATTGCTAATTTATGTCAGAAAAATCCAATATATTGCTGCGGTTTCTAGGTAAAATCGCAGCAATATTATTATTTTATATCAAAAAAATCAAGTATATTGCTGCGGTTTTTAGCCAAAACCGCAGCAATATACCCTGATATTGGAAATTTTTTTTTTTTTTTTTTGCATTTGCCCATTTAATTTTGTAATATTAAAATCAAATAACTAACACATTCACTATCCACTAAATTGACATACAAACTAACGAAATGACATAACAATAAACATAACAATATTACATTAAAAAAAGGCAACAGAAATGGAGATTTAAACCAACCAGATGCAAACAATAAAATCTAATTACATCACTATTACAAAACAGTAAAATGAAAAGGCAACAAAAAATATCTAAACCTAACAATAAACAGATCTAATAAAAAAAAAGAAAAAACAAACTAAAAGAAAAAATAAAAAACAGTGGAATGGAGGCCGAAAACCAACTACATTAAACAATGGACAATAAAAAATGGAGATTTAAACCAACCAGATGCAAACTACGAATGAAGATTTACAGATCTAAATTATAAAACCTATTGAACAGAAACTCGAAATTATGAACACAAAAATTTACATATCTAAAAAAACCAACAATAACGAAAAAAAAAAAAAGAAAAAAAGCCCACGACTGCACACAAACGATATCGGAGCGAGGAACGAACCGGAGCGAGGAACGAACACGAACTAAATTCCGACCGGTGTTGACTGACGAACTAAATTTCGACCGGTGTTGCACACGAACTAAATTCCGACCGGAGTTGACAGTGACGAACACGAGCGAACGAACCGGAGCGAGGAACGAACACGACTGCACACGAACGATATCTGGATCGGAGAGTGAGGAACGAGTGACGAAGCGAAGCGCCGGTGTTGCGACGACCGGTGTTGGATCGGAGAGTGAGGAACGAGTGATGAAGCTCGCCGGCGAATAATGACGACAGATTAGGAGTGAGAGAGAGAGAGGAGTGAGAGAGATTATAGAGGAGAGATGAGAAAATATAGGAGTGAGAGAGATGAGAGATTGATAGCAGCGTGACTGCGTGAGAGAGGGTGAGCGGTTGAAGACAGAGAGAGAGGCGTGTGGTGACTGGTGAGGAAACAAAAAAAACCCTAAGTATGAGGCGTGTGGTGAGGAAATGCGTCTTTTATACTAGTTTTTAATATTTTTAAATAATGTTGCTGCGGTTTCTTTAAAAAAACCGCAGCAATATAATAAAAAGTTATTTTTTAGTATTATTTTATTATATTGCTGCGGTTTTTTTACCAAAACCGCAGCAATATTTCGGTCAAATAGTCAACTTTTTTTTCAAAAATTTTCCAGTAGATACTATATTGCTGCGGTTTTAGGCCAAAACCGCAGCAATATCTTTATTTTATATTTATCTTTTCAATTCATGTGCTATATTGTTGCGTATGAGTAAAACCGCAGCAATACCACCGCAGCAAATAGCATTTATTCTACTAGTGATTTAGTGGCACTTCTTCTAAAGCCTTAAGTAATCTCTCATTTAACTGATAGTGTTTTCCAACTAGTGGCTCTAAATAAGTAAATACTTCAGTAGCGAAAGATATTGACATTGCCGTGAAAGTTGCACTTATAGTATAATTGATATCTACAAGTATTCTGTCAATTTTCCTAGAGTTGATATCATTATTCTCCTCACTTATCCTTTGGAAGATATCAATGAAGACTTTGGCTGACTCATGTGCTACAGTTTTGTAGCTAGACTCAAATTGTTGTTTTTGACTCTCTATAGCTTTCAATAATAATTGTTTTACTAATTCTGTGACTTTTCCATACAATTTATTTACAGATCCACGACCAGTGCTACTTGGAGATGAGACCTCCTTTTGGGGAGTTTCTCCATTTGACTCTTCCAGGACATGATGAATTGGTTCACCACTATTGTCTGGCACCCTAGTCTATGAAAGTATTAAATCATTATTTTCCATGTGTTTGGTAACTTGATTGAATTCTAGAAACTACCTTATTCCTTTGAGGATGTGTATTCCACATTTAAAGAAAATAATAATAGTTGTTCTAAACAGTTAAATTGTAAAAGTTATAAAGAAGAAGTTTCACAATTTGATTATGAATCTTTCTTCTTCCAATGTGGTTGCCAAAAAACTTCTTAGTGCAAAATCAGTTGGTTGACTTTACACACAAGTCAATGCATACCCAATATGCCACATGAGTCTTAGCCCTGGGGGTTACCGATTTTAATTTGATAAAACCTTGCGAACGTACTTTGTTGTAATCTAATTGGTTAGACTACATCGTGTAATAAATTCAGGCGAAAAGCATTAAATAGAACAAGATGCGTAATAATTAATCTATTAATTAGAGCCAAATATTCTCATTCATATCACAAACTTCTATAATATAACTTTTATAACACATATGAGGATAATCCAGGCTGGATAATTAAAGAAAAAACACAAAGATGATTACCTCCACGAGTTCCTGCTTAAACTAACGATAAACAAACTTGTCACTAGTACATGCACTAAGTCTAAGAACTAAACTATAACCCCGGAAGGAGGTTGACCATGCTAGGTTAAGGCTATGCTAGAAAGTATTTTTTAAGTTATGTGTTGCATTTGTTGTCTTTGGCTTGATCATCTCCCTTGTATCTATACACCAATATGCTACGTAGCTTTCATGCATCTTTGGAGGGAAATTATTTGAATCATCTTTGATTCCAATCATAACTACTTTTTTGACACTGAAGTATGCACGTTCTTGCTGCTTATGTAGCTTGTCCCATGTTCATGTTGTTGACTGCCATTTCCTCGTCTTTGCTTGACTTTCATCTCCTAAATGCTTTAATTAATCTTGGACTTCTGTTGACTTTCTTTCATGGGCTTCGTAATATGATTTGGGTCTGTATATTAAAATAAATATTAAATCTTTTGACGCTTAATACAATGTACCATAGTAAATGTTTATTCAGCATTTAAAAATGGTAGTAACAATATTATTAAATATATAATTAGTCAAAGTTAGGACTCAAAACCCATGAATAAACTAATGTTACCTTTATCTATCATTCAGCGAGTATTAATCTCTTGCATAACATAAAATCCTACTTTATCGCACAAGAAGTTTTTCCTCGCACATATTATTCACGAGCCAATACAGAACAGGGAAAAGGAAAGTAGCATTGTCTGATGTAAATATAACTTTCGCCGATTTTCCATGAATAAGACACACATTATAAGCAAGCTAGATGATATTTATATAAAGAGATTTACAAAACTATATTAACACATGAACAATTACACAGGCCGCCTGAGTTTGAACATGATTACTAACTGTAAGTTACCTTTCTTGTCACTAATTATAACTAACATCTTCGTATACCATCCCACCTAATTTTACTACTCAAACCATACAAAAATTAAGAAGCAAAAACAAAACCAGAAATTACAGAAAATTATGAGAATGTCAGCCATTCTTTACAACACTTGAATCTTAAAAAACACTTGCTTATCTACTGACTCCAGAATCCTAACATCCCCAACTAAATCCTCACTTCCATAATCATCACCAAATGCAACATTCAAGTCAAGGGGTACACATAAAGTAGCCTCCTCTACTTCATCCTGGTCTGTTACTTCTTGTTGATCATTTTCATCGAACTTTTGCTTAACACTCGGCGAACAGGCTCTTGATGCAGAGCTAAAACTATCACCGCTGAAAATCACAATGGCATCATCAAGCGCAACTATCTCTCCATCAGAAAGCTTAATCTGTCCTGTTTGAATGGCTTGTGCTATACCCTTTTGTGCTCGATGATTAAGTTGTTCTATATCTTCAACAAAGAAAACGCGATGAGGATTTTCTCTGACAGCTTCTGCAACCCTCTCCAAGTAGCTGCCACCATATTCATCTCTCACTCGTTTGTTTCTTAATTCATCTGATGAATCTGCTCTTGTTGATGATGCAAAACTACTCAAACCAATGGATTTGAAGCTGCTATAAGACCCGAATATTAGCTTGGCTAACTCCCTCGCAATTCCTAGTTTACCTTCTTCATCAACCCCTAAGAAGAACAACCATGTCTCCTTCTTTTGATGCTCTTCTTTGCTTACAAACTTACGCTTGGAAGTTTTCCTACTCATTGTACCTGATCTGATTCTTAAGATTGTGGTCGCGATTTCTGGGATTATGTCTTTTTGCCATGGGACTTTTTTTTCTAAGGAGGAATACATAGCCTCCAAATTCTCAGGGTTGTTCTCTTTGAATCGAAATACTGACAATGAAGACGGTGTTTCTGTTATTGCCTCTGTTGCCTCACTTGAAGATGCTGAATTTGGTGTTGAGTTGGGGTTGGACAAAAGTTCAGGTTTTACATCAATGTTGGAGATTAGAAATTGGTGCTCTTTTGTTTCCCATTTAGGCTCAAAGAACGTAGGCCAAGTAGAAATTAGTTTTGGTTCTTGTAAATGAGGTTGGTTATGTTCATAGGAAGATACTGAAGTGGATGAGGAAGGAGAGCATGATGAGAAATTTATGGTTTTCTCGGCGAGGTTGGATGTTTTATGTACTGTGCTGCATATCATGTTCCATTTTTGACAAAGCTCTTTCATTTGCATTGTTTCCCTCTGCATTGCAATCCCAATAACATGTCAGTATTTATTTTGATATTTTCTTTTGGAAGTTTCCTCAGGTTATGCAAAATGGTCAAATTAACCGTGTTTTCTTTTTCGAATAACTGAGGTAACCCTCATGTTACAGTTCCTTTGTCGGGTAATACCTTTAATTTGTCATTCGAATAAACACGTTAGTTTGAGCATTTTGCTTAGAAGTTTTTTAGTGGGGTCTTAAGATAATAAAAAAGAGCACTTGTAAATCGTGAACAGCTGAGAACCAACCTGATGATCCGTACTGATCTCTCTGCTTTCTTCCTTGCACTTTTGGAGCCATGATGGTAGGCTTGAGGTTGTCGAAGTTGTGGGGGACGTAGTAATTGTGGTGGTGGTAGACTGGTTGTTTCGATAAAGGCTAGTTAAGCTCCTCGCTTCTTGATGGCAGTTGGTTGAACAATCCATACAGCAAGTGAGCTGCATATCAATTTTATTTTCAACTAGTGGCCAGCTGATGCCCTCACCTGATACACCACTTTCATTTTGGACCTGAATACAACTGAAAACAGGCAGAGAAACAGCAGGATTAGCACTACTAACACAACATTCCCAATCCAAACTTTGGTTCATACAAAAAGTTTTATTAGTGGTCTAGTTATAAGATTGACAAATGTACCTATCAAGATTGAGACTAAGGTCCAAACTTTCAGCAGGAATTGTGAGAGGATGAAGATCCAAAAGTGTTTCCAAAGAAGGAATGCCTGATTTACATTTCATATAAGAGTTAAAAGTTGCAATACCCATTAGCCATAATCTTCTATTAATCTCCAAATTACCAAAAATTAATCTCCTTAATCCCATAATTAAGTGCTCGACCGGACAATAATAATGTCTTCTTTGTTCACCATAATAAGCCCAATACTCAGCAACCCATTTAAGATCACCCAGGTACAAAACTACCCCTCTTCCTACACAAGCTTTTAATGAGCACCTAATTTCTCCAAGCTTCATATCTATCTCTTCCCTTGAAAGATTCTTCATAGAAGACAGAGGGCAAGTTAGGAATTGCACATATCTGAACTCTACGGGAACTTGATGATCTCCTCTCTCAACCCTCTCCTTAACTCCTCTTATCACACCTTCACAACTCCCCAAACACTCTCCTACAAGAACAACACTACTCTTTTCTCTCCTCTTCACCCACGAATCGATCACACTCGAAACATCCTCACTTCTGGCTTGGCTCAAGGGCTTCGAAAAAGCGAGGTCAAACTGGTTTAAAGAGGGTATTAACAACGTTTGGTGATTTGCACTGGAACGAAACACCATAGGGCTCACAATTTCTGCCTTAATGTTAGTAGTAATATTAGTATTATTATTACTAGCAACAGTTGTAGTTTGAGAGCAACCCTCAATAGAAGAAACAGTTTGTTCCACATTAGACTTAACATGTGGGCTAGAAAAACCAGCTTCTCTCATCACCCTACTAACACTAGGGTCATCAAGGATAGAAACAACAAGCTGCTCAGTCTCGATCTTTAGGGCTAAAATGGGCTGTTGTTGGGTCTCAATGGACCCGCGGCGTTGGTGGGCTTGGGCTCGCTTGAAGGCGGCCATTAGGGCGTTAGCAAGAGCGGGATAATGAGAGCTTGGACCTAGGATTGGTGTTGGAGTGGTGGTTGGAAGTCGGTTTAAGGCCACATTAAAGCAAAGCTCCAAAGCCTTGCATTGAAGAGGATGAGAATGAGATTTAAGACAAGCTACTCTTAAAAGTCCTGCAGGTGAAGCTAGCATAACACTAGCTATATGAATTGGAGTAACTTGTGCATGCCCTCGCCGTCTAGCGAGGTTTATTGCCTGCTTAACAATGGTAGCCGCCTCCGGTGTAAGAGATTGTTGTATACTACAACCTCCGGTTCGCATTTTCTTAGACTGGATTGGATGATTTGGAGGTTGAAACAAAGAACAAGAAGAAGAAGAATGAAAAAAAAACAGTGAGTAAAGGCTTTAGAAGAAGTTTGTCATTTGTTTTGGAATGTTATTTAAGTAACTAGCACTAGTACACCTACAAAGTAAGAACTAAGAAGGGGGAGTGAGGATATATGTATATATTGGGTTTGTGCCTTACTTGTTGAAGGAGTAAAAATGTTTAGATTTTGTGTCTGTTGGAAAGTGGAATGCATGTGAAGCAAAGTAGTGCTGCTTCTACTCTCTTTTGTAGTTGTAATTTTTCACTCTTATATTAGATAAAGTTGAATGGATGATTGGGAAGGTGGTCTCTTTAAACTTTATAACTTTGGTATAAAATATGTTTGATTAAGGCACTAACATTAAAAATCCAACATTTGGCCTACTCTGCTTTTGATACTGCATTCAAAGAGAAATTTGAACCTTGGTCCATCTAAATCGAAGAATAACTTTATGGTGTGGGGTTATAGATTTTTTTTTTCTTTTTGCTTTTTCCTGTTCTCACTTTTTTCTCTCTTACTTTCCTTTTTTTCCCTTTGGGAGAGAGGATGGCGCAAGTAGGAGCTGTAGAATTAGCATTAAGGTACTATGATAGGAAATAATAAAGAAAATAAAAGTTGGTGGTATATATGATATGGTACTGATTTTACTAGGGAAAGCAAAAATTGTAGTTTAATATCCTTAATTTCAAGGTAAAATTTATCTATCCTTCAATGTATTACCCTCAAATTGTTTTATCTTTATTATGTGTGGATACATTATCCTAAATTTAAGCATGCCCGTAAAACTAAATCCTCCTTTTTTATTGAAAAAAATAGCAATATTAGAATAATGAGAGTATTTGCATTATATTGTATCTTAACATTATGTACGTATTAGAAAAATATTTCACTATATATCTAATATTTGAATACCTGCCTAAATTCAGATCATATAAGTTTGGAGTTTGAATCATGTCAAGTAAGAATGATTAGGGGTGATTATACATCGTCTAACTTTCCTCGCGCACATAACCTGCATATAATAGAATATAAACTTACAAGCGGCAAGGTTTCGACCATGGGTGAAGCAAAATAAAGATGAAACCAAGGGTGGCCTTAACCTCCCTCTCCCTAAAGTGTTCTAATATATTGATGTGAAATTAGACCTTTTTTGCTATATTTTTTAAAGCGTAATACTAGTTATTCAATCTTCTAATAGCTTTTCGGCGCCATTTATGCTGGAGTCCTAATTTCACGCCTAGTTTTCTCATACGTCCTTTTTTTTTTAAAAAAAAATTAATAGCAAAAACGGCGAAAAAAATTAAATAATAAATGCTAAAACGGGAGAAGTATTGTTGCTAATAATGACAAAAAAAATACAATAAGTAAAGGTAAACCAATTACAAGGTCCTGTCAAGGGAGTTTCGACTATCCGTCTAATTGACAAGAATTTAGGAATTACTATCGTTCCTTAAATCTAAATGTTGTTGCGTGGGCCTTAAGCTTAAAATGTTGTGTTGTGTGTCCATTCTCTCTTAAAAAGAACTCTAAAGGAATAAAATGATTTTAAGGATTTCCATGGATCATAAAATTACTGTATTTGAATTACAGCTCTGTATTGATTCACAAAACATTCTTCTTTCCTAATTTAATAATTTTATTTTTTATTTTTATGTTTTTTCTTTTCTTAATTGTGCCAGCACTAAGAAGACAATCCATATAGGAAAGTTTATTTTTACAATTGCTAAAATTTGTTTCATTGGGTTAGAGGGAAAAGGGGCCCCATCTTGTGGGTGAAGCCTATCAAATTTGTCACATCATTTTTTCTTTATACTTGTAAGGCCCAACCTTATTTTCTAGAGGTTCTAAGGCCTAACCAAATAGTATTGTAATAAGTCAATTTCTTAAATAGGTATTTTGTGTGACATTTGTCACCAAAATTGTGGTAAGGTAAATCAAATTTAAGCGTTGAAAAGTACAATATGAAATATAATATAAAATTTGAGACTAGATATAACGAGACATGAAATCTGAAATCAGATACTTAGCATGAGCTCAAAATATAAGAACGGTAATGAGGGATATTTTTGGGTTTCTAAGCTTATATATTGCAGCAAATGATTGTAAAAGGCTTAAGTTTAAGAATGTTCCTAATTCAATCCGGTGAATTCATTGCTGTAAGAGTGTCTTCAAGATATTATGAAGATTTTAATACTTAGTAATTAATTCTTTATGATTTAATGTGTCTGTGAATCATAAACTAATTTTTGGTGTATTGTTATGTATGCAAAGAAATTTATGGATTGCATTATTATTATTGATAGGTATGTAAAGAAGTTTATGGAATGCATTGTTATGAGATGAGTTGCAAAATTAATCTCAGAACATTAATTTTCTAGTGTTGAAAATATACATTCCATAACGTAACATTATCATATATTTAATATCTTAAGTTAGGACACGCTCAAAGATAATACCTTGCTCTATAAATATTGAATAATGATTCTAAATCACCCTTGATGCTCTCCCAAATTTACTGAGTATTTTCTGAAAGCTTTCATGTAGAGAACAATTGAACCGTTTCCTAAAATATAGTCAACATTTCGTAGAGGTTTACATTACTCTTGCTTTGCTTTGTAAGGAAGTGTGATTTAAGAGAAACATACTGCATTGAATCTTTACCACAGGTTAGTGATTGCGTAGCCTTTGTGAGTTCATTCGCGAGCATTTGTGAGTTCAAGTGCAACATAGAACACTAGAGTTAATGTGGCATTGGGTGCGTTGTTTTTCATCACTAAGTGGAAAAAAGCTTATATGTCACAACACAACTGATATGGTCAGATCATAAAACAGATTAGTTTATAAACTAATTAGTTATCTATTTTGGGCACAAAAAAATCGGTGAATTAACCGATCCGCTTGGATGTTGAACTGGATCAGTTGACAAAACAAATCATGTCGACTTTGTCAACTGATGCGGTTCAATACCTTGATCAGTTAATGCTTTGTAAATTAAGCGCTGAGCCCACAAACATAACTCAAGTGATCCATCCCAAATAAAATAAGGGGCACAATTGTATACTAGGCCCCCTCTCCTCCCCGTTTAAACCCTATTCAAACCCTAAACTCACTAATCCTAAGCTCCCCTCTCTCCTCTCACCAGCCCCACCTAAGCTCTCTACTCTTACAAGCCCCCCTAAGCTCTCTCCTCTCAACCTCCTCACCACTCTCTCGTCAGTCGTCGAAGTAATATTACGAAGCCCCCACCTCGTCAAACTTCCCTCCTCTCTATGATTCTCACGCCACCTCCACCTCATCGTTGTTCGACAAACACCACCAACCATGTCGTCGTCGTTGATTATTTTTTTTTGCGCTAATTGGGTCGCGGAATTTCTTCATCTTCGATTTGGTTTTCATTAGGTCGTGCTTTCTTCATCTTCTCTCTTTGTTTTTCGTGCAAATCGCCTCCTCCTCCATCTTCACTTCTACAAATGCCTTCACTACCATCGTCCTTTCACCTTCGCATGACCACACCAACATCTACACTCGCCATTTGAAGAACTCCACTCGTTTTTCATCAACTTTCCTTCATCCAAATCGAAGAACTTGGTTTCTTTTAGGTTCTGATTTTTGGATTTTAATTTTGGTATTTTTCCAGTTTTTTTGGATCTAGGACTTGAGTGTTTTGCCTAGCTACCTTTCCGTTTTCAATTTTATCTATCATTTAGTTATATAATTTCACCTTTTGCTTTATTTTTTTATTTTTTTATTTTCTATATCATATAATTCCATTTTTGCTTGAGTTTAGTTAAATTTTATTATATGTTTTGTATTAGTTATTTTTTCCCCCTATTAATGTTTTTGTCAATTTTGGTTATTTTTCTTATAAGTTTCATTATTTAAGTAAAATTGTTGATAATTGTTCATTTATGTATAATTGTCTATCTCATCTCTATATGAAACAATACCCAAAGAGATGAACGAAACATTGTATATAATACCAAAAAGAGGGAATAAAAATTGGAAAACTACAAGGCATAGTAATATCACTATTCTTTGTATGCAGTGCTTTTTTTTAATACCCAAAGCTACTTAACTGACTCATTTTTGTGCTATAACCGGATTAGTTAATTCCTAACCGATTTGGTTTAGGATAGGATCAGTTAATTTGTGAAATCTATTGCGGGCCCATCCGATTCGGAACAAAATCGAATCTATAAGCCCGATTTTGACCGAATTCGATGAGCTTTTTTCCACTAGTGCATGAGTGGGGAAAAATGGAGTGCGTGATATTGTTCTTGTTTTTGAGTGTTGATTAATAAGAAACTAGTTTAGGAGGATGTATGCCTGTGTTAGGTTGAACCTCGGAAAATTTGGTGTGTTCTTCATTGTGTTCAAATTCAACTAGCTCCTCCTTACGTCGAAAGAATTTGAATCTAGCACATATTCTCCTGAGTACTCAATTCACTTCCCCTCTTGAGGGAGTACATTTTAACCTTCAATTAGTATCAAAGCTAGTTCTTATTAATAGGATATCACCTAGAGTTGATCATGAGTATTCAATAAATGATTAGTATCGGTTATGACAATATGACTCCAAAATTTAATGGGAAAAAACTATGCTTGATTTAGAGGTGATCATTTTGGCCCGACCCGTTTTTGGGCAGATTTTTCCGGTCCGCGGTCGGGCCGGGACTGGCCCTACCCGATTTTTTTTTGGATTTGGGGGGGCTTTGGGCAAGCCAAAAACGACGCTAATTTACGCCCGAAATAGCGGGCTTTGGGCAGAAAAAATCGGCCCAAATTTAGGCCCGGCCCGGCCCGGTCGATGGGCAATTTTTTTTTGCCTCGGCCCGGCCCGACCCGGCTCATGATCACCTATAGCTTGGTTAAACAATTTCAAGAATATCATTATTGGTATTTGTTTGGTCCCAAATAATGCCTAGTGGGACACTACATGCTCCAAAGCTCCTCGCCAGCGTGACAGTCCTCTAGCGGGGGCCCACCCATCTTAAATCCTGTGCCAGCATGGCAGAGACATTCTTCACACATTTCAACACCTATAAATATGGGGCAGATCCCCATTTATTGAGGTAATAACTTATAGACAAACTACATCACAAATCCCAATTAATATACATCAACTCACTTGACCGTAGGAGGGGCGATCATGGATTCACCCCCGGGGCAATCTAACTCTCGTCTTGTGCAGGTCTTCCAGCAATCTTCGAGCATCCGGCCCTCATCAACCCTAATCTCAATCCATCCCGCATAATACAAGTTTTTACCTAGAACAGGTTGCGGCGTCTATGGGGATATCGAAGTAAAAGTCATGGCCATTACTCGGAGAAATCGGAGACGACAAAGGACTCCCGTCCCCTCTCATCACTCGAGAGCACCATCACATGAGGTGGCTGACGAGACAACGGAGAACCCCCAGCCTTGCATTATCTATTTCATAGGTTCATTATTAGCACCAATACGCGATTAATATAAGGTAACAAATTTATGCCGGTTTACTGATATAATTTCACGATCTTAATGCGGTGTATTGATTATATGTTTTTCTGGTGATAATAATAAAAGTTGATTGAACATAATATAAGATTATTGATACGTTCAACCGAATGATAGATTGATTCAAATAGTGATTTAGAGTTAATTTGACTAATTTTTGGTTCATGTATACAATTAATTATTGATTGAAATAGTGACTTTGTGGTTTGATTTATGTTCTTTACCTAAACCTCTATGATATGGAGCTCTTAAAACAATGACATAACCAAACATGTTATTTTGTCTTCTTTTTTTTTCTCAACATAAATGAGGCTTATAACAACTTGAACTCTCATCTAAATTCAAATTACTTTTAAATGCCTAATCATAGTTATAGTATACACCTTAAATATTATACGGTTTTTTCACCAAATACCCCTGACAAAAGAATTTATTCACCAAATACCCCAACTTTTTTCTGAATTCACCATATACCCCCGACTTTTAAAAAAATTCACCAGATACCAAAAATAGGGCCATATCTAATGGGCATAAATCTAAAAATTTATGCAAATATTGTAAAATGCAGGGGCACGATGTTTCTGACTACTTAAAATTAAAGAAAAAGCTCGAAAGGGAAGAAAATGAGAAAAAAGCAACGGAAACTGCACAAGCCGATTTTGGTGAAATAGAATCCGATGATGTTCTTTTGGCTACTTCTCCTGGAAGAAGTAGAAATTTTAATTGGGTGCTTGATTCCGATTGCACCTACCATATTTGTTCTCAAAAGGATCATTTTATCGATTACAAATCGGTGAAGAATAGATCCGTCTCTATGGGCAACGGTTCCTGTTGCAAAGTTCATGGTATTGGCTCTGTCTAGATCAAGACACATGATGGTAAGATCAGGATTCTGTCCAATGTTCAACATGTTCCTGATCTGATGAAGCAGAACATCATTTCTCTGGGCACTCTGGATTCTAAAGGGTGCAAGATTTCGGCTCAAGGTGGAGTACTTAAAGTCTCCAAAGGTGCTCATGAACTTCTGAAGGCCATTAGACATAGTAATCTCTATGTATTATTACAAGGGTCTTTTATTATGGCTTCTTCATCTTCTTCATACCCGGTTCGGCACCAACGCCATTATAAAACGGGTTCTAGCATGTCACATTTTTCTAAATCAAAAATACTATTGGGTTCATCGGGTGACATATAACGACCTTCGGGCTCCGACGACGAGTACATTAAATTTACGAGTATAGTATTACTGTATTTGTATTTTGTCTTTTATAGGATGAATATAATACAAATTTACGAGTATAGTATTACTATATTTGTATTTTTAACAAAGAAAATGATAATAACATATGAGCAAAATTCAAATTTTGCAAAAAAAAAAAAAAAAAACTTATATGATCATAAAATAGAGCATACAATTATAAACTTTCAATAACATTATTCACACCAATTCAATGACATGGTGCAAATAAAAAGATCAAATATTCTTTAAAATGTAAAAAAAATGTTATCTATCAATGATGCACTTTATTGCTTAGAATTAAGAAAGCTCATATAACACTCCAATAGCGTCATCTACTCCTCCAAAATACCCTTCAGCTTCTTGATAGTCGATTGTCGCATATCAAGTGGAGACTTGTCATTATCTTTATCTTCATTCTTTTCCAACTTAATAAGTCACGTTTGTGGTGTAATTTGAGATGCTGGTGATTCATTTTCAGAATTTAGCATGTCCTATAGGTAATAGAGGTGTCAATCTGGGTCACTGGCTGGGTTTGGGTTGACCCAAGCTGGGTCGGAATGATTTGGGTCGGAATAATCTGGCTGACACTGTGTCATGGGTCGGAACTGGGTGGGTCGGGTGAACTTGGGTCGGGTGAAACTGAGTGAGGGGATCTAGGAACTGGGTCGGAATTGGGTCGGGTGAGACTGGGTCGGTCCGTATCTGGGTTGGGTGAATTTGGGTCGGAATGGAATAAGGTGAAGTCGGTCCAAATCGGCTTTCGGAATGACTTGGGTCGGAAGAAATCGGCTTTCGGAATAAGTTGGGTCGGAAGAAATTGGGTTTCGGAATGACTTCGGTCGGAAGAAATCGAGTTTCGGAATGACTTGGGTCGGAAGAAATCGGCTTTCGGGTTACTTGGGTCGGAAGAAATCGATATCGGAATGACTTGGGTCGGAAGAAATCGGGTTTCGGAATGACTTGGGTCGGAAGAAATCGGCTTTCGGGTTACTTGGGTCGGAAGAAATCGATATCGGAATAACTTTGGTCGGAAGAAATCGGGTTTCGGAATGACTTGGGTCGGAAGAAATCGGTTTTCGGGTTACTTGGGTCGGAATCGATATCGGAATAACTTTGGTCGGAATAATTCGGCTTTCGGAATTACTAAGGTCGGAAGAAATCGGCTTTCGGGTTACTTGGGTCGGAAGAAATCGATATCGGAATAACTTGGGTAGGAATAATGCAGCTTTCGGAATTACTTGGGTTGGAAGAAATCGGCTTTCGGGTTAATTAGGTCAAAAGAAATCGATATGGGAATAACTTGGGTCGGAATAATCCGGATTCCGGAATTACTTGGGTCGGAAGAAATCGATATGGGAATGAATTGGGTCAGAATAAACCGACCTTCAGAATTAATTAAGTGTTCAAGAAATCGACTATCAGAATGACTTGGGACTTGGGTCAGAATAAATCGGATTTCGACTTGGGTCGGCAAAAATCGGATCTCGGTGGGATTTGCCGACTTGGTTCTTGGAACGACTAAATATCGAACCGGCGGCTCCGTGGCGTATTATGATATTGTGGTATAGATTATAGTCATTATACTTTATACTTATAGTGGTATATTATAGTAATCTGTAATTATACTGATATTGTGAATGTGATTGGGTCATTGTTAATTTTTTAATAATACATTGAATCATTAATAGTTTGATACTTATATTATTATTACTAATTTGAAATGTTAATACAGTAAGACTTATAAATTATACTTATATTATTGGGTCATTCACCATTATTGGCTATTGGTAATTGGCCTATTGCCTAAGTTACTAAGTAGTAAGTATCGCTCATTAGTTATTCAGTTATTTAGTTATTCTTATTCATGATTGCATATGTATTCAAGTAACAAGTAACAACTAACATATAACAAGTAACAAGTAACAGCTAACAACTAACAACAAACAACCATAAGGATTATTGATTATAGACTTATAGTGTTAGGGTTAATAAACTATTAAACTTAAACATTTTGTTAGTTAGTGACTTACTTACTCTTTTGTCTGAAATCTGAATCAGTTACTATATAGCAACAAAAAGAGTTAAAATTAAAGAATTAGGTTGACATTAAAACAATAATGAAAGCATCTTAATTAATTTGTAATTATAAAATTGTTCGACTTTTCATCGTTCATGGAACAACTCAACAAGTAACAATCATCAATGTTAATCACTTAATCAAATATGTCATATGAAGATCATAAGATGATACATAATCATACACTATATCACTAAAGGATGAAGATGAAATATTCAAGCTATGAAAGTAGATCATGGTCAATAATCAGTATGAAATAATAATCATGTCATTGTATCAGTAGAGGATGAAACACTGATCGAATTTCGTTAAGTTAAGGTTGACATAAATCAAATGATCATAAAGTTGGCCTATTGCCTAAGTATCGCCTATTACTCTATTAGTTATTCACTTATTTAGTTATTCTTATTGATGATTGCATAAGTATTCAAGTAACAAGTAACAACTAACATCTAACAAGTAACAACTAACAATTAACAACTAACAACCATAAGGATTATTGATTATAAACTTATAGTATTAGAGTCAATAGACTATTAAACTTAAAAATTTGTTAGTTAGGGACATAAATCAAATTGATCATAAGATATTAAGATTGATTGTCTTCGACATTAATCAAAAGTCAAAACCATCAAATGATCATACGATTGATCATCGATGTTATTACACAGTTTTAACAATAATCAAAGCATACTAGAAATCCGTCTATTTCATTACTTAAATAATCACACATTAATGCATTTCATACTTAACAATTAATAATTTAAACTTTCATTGTTTCACAAATTTTTCACATCAATACATCATTATTCATTGAACTTTTAAAGTAAGTAGGAATTATTTAAACAGTTAGTAAACATCATTCATAATTATTTTTACATTAATGATCTTGTTCATAATTAAAAATAGTAATTAATCTTCTAAAGTTTATAATTTTTATTAATTTATAATATTAATAATAGTTTCAGATCAATATGATTTGATTCTCAATTTAAATAGTTACCCACCCATTGTAGATGGGTCTAATAATAGTTTAGGAATTTAAGTAAATTACTAATTACTAAACAAATCAATACTAGAAGTCTAAAATTATAAATTTAGAAATAAAAAATAGAATACTTAATCTTAACCATTGATTTGAGAAATATAAAAATCCAACCATTGATATTTTGAAATCTATGTGCTTGGTCACTCTTAATGCTCATTGGTCAAAAAAATAAATCAAGGATCATGAATTGAGACCATTGATTAGCCAATATCAAATCTGAGCCCTTCATTTCTTTATTCTCTAACCTAGTAACTTTAGAACTCTAGACTCTTTACTTAAAATCTCAGCCCTTCATTCTAAAATCCAACGATTGAGATTAAGTGATTAATCCTAAAATCTAACCCTACAATCCATCCTATATCAACCCCCTTTTTCAGTTCCTCCCCCATTTCGTCACTTTCTAAACCCTAATCTCAATGTCTCTCTTTGCAATTCAGATCTACACCAACGCTCACAAAAACCCTAATTCTTCTTCGAACCAAAACTACCAGAGATTCAAATGAGAAATCACATTATCTATACACATTTCGATGAGTTAGGTGAAGTATCAGACGGCGAAAAATAACGGCAAGAAGAATCCAGATAGCGAAAGCGAAAGTTTCCGGTAGATCATGATATATTCGACAAGAACCTTCTAGGTAACTTTCTCTCTCTTATTCATCATCATTCTTTAAATTTCTCTGTTTCGAATTTGCTGGTTGATTTATTGTATTGTTACCGTTTCTGTTGGTTTGCAGAAATTCGGCTCAAGTATAGCGAGATCGAAGGTAATTTTTCGCGCTGCAGCAGATCAGAGAGAAAGTTGAACGAGATGGCCTGAAGGAGGAAACGATTTCTAGGTCTGTTTTTGTTCTTTAATTGTTGAGATTCTGAATTGAAATTATGTTTGAGTGTTACATACCTAATTGTGGTCATCCATCTTGGATGAATAATTTTTTACAAAGTGAAACCTGACGCAATCAATGCCAAAGTTTATGTGCTATAAATTATGTACCATGGGGTTCTATATCATCCCGTATATCTTTTTGTGTGCTTCCTAAAATATGTTAAAAAAAATTCAGAATTAATCGCTGAAAGTCAGAAATCTCAGAATGATAAAGAAATAAGGCTAGTATATAGTGGTGATTGTTTTGTGTGCATAAAATTATTAGCAATGTTACCTCTAATCTGAACTAATTGCCGAGATTATTTCTTCATATAATCAAGCGATTCTTGTTTCTACTAATGAACAAAACTGGAGTTATTGAAGTTAAGTTCTTATTCCATGCGTGTGTTTGCCGTATGATTCTTCTTCCTTGCATATTGAAATTTTGTTTCTAAGAATGACTTAAAAAGTGGTTGAAACAAGAAATATTACATGTTTTAAGTACATCTTACTATTATGTTACTGTTGATTCTTGGCTTTATTCAAATCTTTATATTTCAAAGATAGATAATTCCTTTGTTATAAGTCATATGTAGTACTTTAAGTCATATGTAGTAATATATCTTGATGAGTTGTTATGTGCCTTATTACATAATTGTTTTATTGTCAAGGACTTTCTTCTATATTTTTATTTGTATCTTAACAATATTTTTTATTTCTTGTAGGTGAAAAAAGGGTGGTTAATACTATGAAGCAGCAGAAGCATTAGGATTAGTATTTAAAGTATTTTGTAAATTTTAACTTTTCTTTTGCATCAAGATTGGGCTACTTTCTAGTTATCAATGTCGGGATTAGTTGCAACAAATTAAATTATTATGTATAGATATTAAATTGAATATCAATAATATTTCGTTATTCCTATATTATATCGCATTGTTTGTAGCTATTTATAAGTTTTAACCTACAACTTGTGTATTACTCCGTCTAATTATAACTGTTATATCAGTGTGTTATAAGTTTCTTTGTGTGTATAAGTTTCAAAAACATGTAGGATGATCTCTTTAGATATTTGCTAATATACGTTAAAACTTATTTTTTTGGCAAATTCGTTTAACTCTTTATGTCATATATACAAATTTTAATAATACCATTTGTTTACCTTTAAAATAACGTACAATGGACAACTTAACAAAAAACAACCTGGGGATTGAAATATTGAATATTGGGGGTTTCAAATTTAAATGAGGTATAGTTATGTATTTATGTCTTGATAAATAATATTTGTCAATTACTTTGACCAAAAAAAGTGACGAAATATTTTCTGTTCAAAAACTATATAAATTGGAGGATAGATCACATTGTATTTATATGTCTTAGTTTTACATCTGGATTATAAGATAAATTCTACGTTTTATTAGGTTTATGTAGATCTAGGATTTATAAGGTTTTTTTGGTAATAGTTTTTGATAGTTTAAAACTGTTTTATTCAGTTTGATTCGGATTAGTTTAAAACAACTTTATTCAGTTTAGTTAAAAACAGGTTGATTCAGTTCAGTTAAAACAGTTTTATTCAGTTTGATTCAGTTCAGTTAAAAACAGTTTGAAACAGTTTTCAGTTATATTCAGTTCATTTTCAGTTCATTTTCAGTTCAGTTTAAATCGGTTTTTCGTGTAGTTAATTTCAGTTTGGTATGTTTTCGGTTAAGTTTCAGTTCAGTTTTAGTTCAGTTAATTGCAGTTTACTTTATTCTGATTGACTTATCGGTTTTTAACTTTTCAGTTATGGATCAATTCAGTTCAGTTTATTCAGTTCAGTTGATCAACCATTTGCAGTTTAACCATCGGTTTTCAACCAAACTAACAGCTACTCCAAAGTCCAAAGATTAATGTACTTGTCACAAAAAATGTGTTCCACCGATATTTAAAAATAAAAGAAAGATAAAACTTGAAATAAATGGTAATCTTATACGTCTTCGGTCTTGCACCCCAAAAACAAATAAATGGTGTTGGGTCGGGTTTACTTGGGTCAGAATGGCATTGAGTCGGGTTTAGTTGGGTCGGTGATAACCGAGTTGGGTCACAACTGGGTCGGTGATAACTGAGTTGGGTCACAACTGGGTCGGTGATAGCTGGGTTGGGTCACAACTAGGTCGATGGTAGCTGGGTTGGGTCACAACTGGGTCGGTGATAGCTGGGTTGGGTCACAACTGGGTTGGGTGGTAACAAGGTTGGGTGATAACTGGGTTGGGTGATAACTGGGTGGGTTTAACTGGGTCATTGGCGGGTGAAGTTGGGTGCAAGTCATTTTGGGTCGGAAACAGGTTGGGTCTCGGGTGCAACTAGGTACGGGTACAACTGGGTCGGCCCAACTCAGCTTGGGTTACTAATTCCACGGGTTAAACTGGGCACGGGTGAACATTGGGTCGGAATGGGTCGGCTTTCCAACCGACCACTCTCGGCTCGGAACAGGTTGGGTATGGGTCGCATGCGGGTTCACCCGTGGGTCGGCCCAGTTTTTGACACCTCTAATAGGTAAGATAGAATAACGGTTTAGTAAGAAGTAAATATTATAAACATGAAAACGTAACTAATCAAGTGTAAAGAATCAAAACAAATATATGTAAAATGCTTAAACCATAAATATTATTTTATTTACAATTTTAACATCCATATGAACATATATATTTCGTACAACATGATTTCAACATACCTTATCACCTCCACCATCTTTGACACTTTCGGCCTCATTTAGCTTCTTCATATGTAAGGTATGCTATGAAAACGAAATATCTGAAAATCAAATATTAGTATAAAATTTAAATATAAATATAATTCATTGAATTAAATTGGCAAAAACATGATGTTGTAATTACCTCAATCATGATATAAAGTCTCCTTCACTTATTAATACCACTAATCTCATCAGTTATGCTTACAACAGTGTAAGTATAATTTTCATCTACTGCATTGTTATATGGAACCTTCACCTTGAACAAATATTTTTTGCCAAAGAAAATCTTGAATTCCTCAAGAAATGTAGTTTCGAAAGAATTATTACAATAAATAATGAAACAAATAAATAAGACCTTATTAAAAAAATATAGCTGCTGCTCAAAACATATAAAAAACGTGAATTAATTAAATCAAGGAAAATTTGTTGAAAATAAGCTAACATTTGATCGTCCGCTAATATTAAGCCTAACATTTTGATTAAGCTAATTTTGTCATCATTAAAACTTTAATTAGGTTGTATGATCGTTAATCGGATGAAGTTGGAAAAAAACCGTTTGACTTGTTGACTTTTTTTATTATTCTTCCCTCATCGTTTTCTCTCTCTTATTTTAAACATTTCGTTTGTTCATCTTCTTCCTCTACAATTATCTCACTCTACATCATCAGATTTAAGCTAGATTTGCAATAATCTACATCAAGTACTTTTGTATTACCCTAGTTCATCTACTTTTGCTCTTTCAGATGTGAGGGTTTTTGAATTTAGGGTTTTAAGGGTTTTTTGTTGGTTTACATTTGTGGGGGTTTGATTACATGAATGTGTTGTTATTAGGGTTAGAATTGTCGCAATTATCATCTTAATTACAAGGATATGTTGTTGTTAGGGTTAAAATTATGCGAATTATGACTGTTGATAGTTAGCAATTGTGGGTTCAATTATTTCCTTTTTCGTTGAATATCGAGTAAAAAACTATATTTTTTGTCGTAATTTTTGGTTTTTTTGCTTGAGTTGAAAATTGGATATTTGCTTCTCTTTATTTAGGGTAACAATGGCTCCCATTATATGGGACAATGTTACTTTGAGGTATTGGCATGCTGGGAAATTTGGGGAGGGTAAGACAGATAGATGACATATGTTGGTGGGGGAGGACATTTTAGGTGGCCCTGATCAGGTATGCTACTGGGAGATGATGGACTTGGGAAAAAAAACCTGGCAATTACTGGACAATTGTAGTCGTGTTCTATCTTATTCCAGGGTTGAATTTGTTAGATGGTATAAGAAATATTGTTGAAGATGTTGATATGTTTGCAATGGGGGAGTTAGCTATGAAAAATAGGATTGTGGACTTGTTTGTGTTGCATGAAGAGAATTACCTGGCCTTAACACATGGAACAAAATCACAACCTTCACAACTAATTATGGTTAACCCACATCCTACACAAGAAGGGACCACCAACACAAGGATGGGCCCATAAAAACTCAAAAGTTAACACCAAGGAGCGGCCCACCTAAAGAACCTAAGATCCCAAGTAGAAGTAGCCCTAGATTACAACCAGTTGTTTTTCTAGACAACCCACCATTTGCATTTGCCACCTCAAAAAGCAAGAAAGTATCTAATCCACCTAAAGCAAATTCATTAAAAGCACAACCTACTACCACATCAGCAAAAGATCCAATTCCTCACATCCCTGCTCCTCCTTTGAATTTCACCTCAACCTCAACTACTTTGACCCAACCAACATCGGCTCCCATTATCCCAGACCTAATACCTAATTAAGTCTGCTCCCATAAACCCAGATCTAGAACACAAGACCACCTTCTCCACTGAATTAGAATCATCAGCTCCTATTAACCAAACACTTCCCCAAACACTAGGGATACATTCATGGATAATTATGTGTGGACTGACCCAAGGCCACCTTCTCCACTGAATTACAATCAACTGTTTACTAATTCAAGTGAAGATTTAGAAGATCCACTTTATGACCCTGAATCTCGTAGGGTGAATGGAGATGATGACGAAACTGATAATGAAGGCTTAGACACAAATCTTGAACTTGAGGAGGAATTTATGGTTGAGGAAGATAAAGAGCTACTATATGACCTAGATAATAGGGATGAAGAGTATCAAAATTCTAGGGAGATGGTGAGAACAACTACTTCTAGGTTGCATTGCTGAACAATTACAGAGGAAGACTGCAGAGGGTAATTTGAATGCACAACATAATTCTTTGAGGTAGTCTTCTACAATAGAGGAGGGTACAAGGACTGGTTATGATAGTGAGTATTATGAGTGATGATGACATACATACACCACCAAACAGTGGTGATGAGTGTGAGGGTAATAGGAGGGCTGGCAGAGGAATATTAGTGGGCAAAGAAACTAATTTATCTAGGTTTGAGTGGAAAGTGGGGCATAGGTTTGCAAGTAGGGATGACTATCAGGAAGTCATAGCCAACTATGTTGTTATGCAAGGTAGGAATCTGTTTGTGGTGATTAGTAACAAGGCTAGAAGGTAGGAGGTAGGAATCAAGTGTGTGAAAGATGCAAAAAGGTTGAAAATAGGGGTGTAGGAGGATTATTTGTGCTGATGCTGCATTTTTTAAAACCTTCCTAGGTGGTCAGATACTATCTGCGGTGGGAGGGGATGCTAATGAACATATGTTTCCCATTGCATGGGCAGTGGTGGAAGGGGAGAATAACCTATCTTGGGAGTGGTTCTTCACTCATTTGCAAGCATGTCTAGATCTATGAGACATCACATTATGCTGTAAACACACTAGAATTTTTTGTGTGGTTTATACATGTATGCATACTAGTAAATTAGACACATATTTCAAATTACACACATTTTAATATATGAATCTCTAGTATATTAAGCTAACTATAATGATTTATCCCAACGTAATAGTATATACTACATGAATAATGTAATACAAGCTACAATTTTAGGTCCCTGTCTACATACATGATACATATATATTGTATACATGCTAATGTAAGGTTTTATAGTTGAAGGCAATCTTGAATGATGTAGTTGTTATTGTGCTTGTCATGTATTTGCACATTGGCACAAAACCTACAGAGGTGATAAAATGAAGCTTGCATTTGGAAGATAGCCAAAGCTTATTGTGAGGTTCTCTATAATGATGCATTGGATGAGTTAAATGAACTTAATCCAGATGCTACAATTGCATTTAAAGCCTATAAACCATCTTGTTTCTGTAGAGGCTTCATGGACCTATCCATCAAATCTGATGCCATATAAATAACATGACAAAGACCATTAATGGTTATATAATCAATGCTAGAACCAAGCATTTGATTTATACGTTAGAGGATATTAGAGTGGCCCTAATGCAAAGGCTATGTACCAAAAGACAAGAAATGGAGAAGCAAACTAGTGTTCTGTGCCCTAGGATACATGCTATGCTTCAGAAAGAAAAGGCAAAGACAACTTCATGTGAAGTGATGCCATCTGCAGAGAGCATTTTTAGTGTTAGGTATTACTTGAATCAACTAAATGTGGCATTAGGTAATAAGCTAAGTCTTGTACCTGTAGGAAGTGGGATTTGTTTGGGGTGTCATGTTTCCATGCAATAGCTCGCATATTCTTCCTAAATCAGGAAGCAGGACATTTTGTGGATGATTTTTGTAAAAGAGATTTTATCCTAAAAGCTGATGCATATTCTATTCCACCATGTGAGGGGGAAAGATATTGGCCAAGGGTGGAATGTAACCTAGACCCCTTCCCATTAAAATTGGCCCAGATAGGCCTAGGAAGGTTAAAGATCCATTTAAGGATCCAAAAATGAGTAGGAAATCGTCAAGGCATGGCATGGAAATGATATGTAGGTTATGTAACAAGAAAGGGGATAATAAGAGGGGTTGTCCTCTTAAAGGAAATGTTGAGCCTCAATAACCTCCACCCAAAAAGGCTAGGGGTAGGCCTATGAATGATGCATTAAATACTCAACCACCACCTACTGTAGACAGTCACCATAGTTTCTGCTCAACCCACTCAACTTGGCAGAGGTGGGAAAATGATTTTGGGAGGAACATGGGCTAAAGGAGGAAGTTGTGGGAGGGGGAAGTCTGCAGCCGGGATGAGGAGGATCCAAGAGCATCGTCTAGTAATTCTGAAAGAGGAATATGAGATGGAAGTGGTGTTGTTGCTGGCAGTACTGCTCCTAACAAAAGGGGGGAGGGGTGTTCATGAGTTATAACTTTACTACCTATGGATATTTTCAATTTTTTTTTGTTTGCCATCAGATTAACTATTTTTTCGGCCTTTTGTATGCAGGTTCCAATTGGAGAAGTAAACACATAATCAAGGAAAGCATCCAATGTTGTCAACTTAAGTCATTTGTATGCATGGATGAAAAAAAAATGGATGCTGGACATGGCTTTTCCAACTGAAGCCAAACTACCCGATAATTTTCAGGTCTATGATTTTGGACATGTATTGCAATCAGTTGATTTTGGATATGTAATTGCATTTAGTTGATTTTGGACATGTAATTGCAATTAGTTGATGATTATGATTTTGGACATGTAATTACAATTACCTTGGGATAATTGCATGGCAGCTTTTTGCTATTTATAAACTTATGTACTTGGATGAATGAAAATGGAAATGGTAACATCTTTGTTATTCCAAGGCTTAACTCTTTTCTTGCACACAACTACAACAACTACAACTTCTTGAATTCATAATTGGATCCATTAGTAACTCTATATTTCATTAACATTACAACTTCGTTGAACTACTTGTGAGCATAAACAACTACAAATGCAATCCATGAAACAAACGGGACTAACAATAAATTGTTCTCATTATTAGATGGCTTCATGGCCTGCAATGCCAACTGGCATACCACTTTCTTCAGTTCATGCACATCCTCTTCCAAAGTCTTCTTCTTCGTTTGCAATTTCTTAATCATCTGTTCTTGAAAGTCCCTAAACAACTCCAACTCAGTTATGGTGTTTTCATACTCAAGCATCCGAAAATTCTATATCTTCATCCAAAAATTTCCCATTAATCAACTTAATCATATCACATTTGTGTCCTACAAGGGATTTTAGTGAATCAAAATCAACTAAATTGGCATAATTTAGGATAATTAATCCATAGAAAACATACTTACAGGTCACAATGGACAACCATAAAACTTTGACCCAACATTAGGGCCTTTCTTCATCGTTCTTAGCACCGCGTTATTCCCGCATTTGTACCTCACCTTTGGCACTCTTGCTGAATTTGAAGAATTACCAGTCCCAAAGGAACTTTTTTTCCTTCCAAACATGGTACGTTTTCTTCAGAGATGAAGATGAAGAAAGTGAACATGGCAGATGGGGAAGATGGGGAAGATGGGGAAGAAGAACAAGGGAGAAAATGTAAATTAGGGTCTTTAATATGAAAATAAAAAAGAAAAATCAAATTAAATATGCAACGGTTTAAAAAGTGAACTGCTATTACCTATTGTTGTAGGTCACTTACCACCCCAACCTAATTAGAGTTTTAATGATGACAGAATTAGCTTAATCAGAGATAATCAAAATGTTGGCTTAATATTAGCGGACGACCCAAATGTTAGCTTATTTTCAACAAATTTTCCTTAAATCAATTCATTAAACCTTGTCTTGCAAGTTGAGTATCTTTGTGGTCGTCTTGCCAATGAACTTAGATACTTCTTTATCAAACATTAAGAAAAAAGCAATGACAGTCTTGTCTGATACGATGAACTTGATCTTCAATCTATTATATTAGTGTTATGTGAAACAAAGCCAACACAAAAAATACACGTTACATGCTTATTATTGATTACTTTAAAAATAACATAATATATAAAATTATTTTAAAATTATATCCTACCTCGGGACGGTGGATTTGACAATATGATTGTCCTTCCTACATCGGGTAACATCCCCTTCTTCAACCACTCCATTATTACATCTTTTTGCAAGCATCATAGTACCAACTATATTGAATGTCAATATCTTTAATATTTATCAAGCAAACACATATTCCAACTGTTTCAATAATATTCATCTTTTGTAAACTAATTCATGAATTAATTGTTAACAGTATAAAAATGTTTAGCTAAAATACAAATTGTTGACCCTTGAGTTTTGAAGATGACTTAACCACAAAATACATATTGTATTTTATTTATGTTATTGCTAGGTAATTCATTCTCGAGCAAATTAAAGAGAATACTTAATTGAAGATTAAAATGGAGAATTAATCAAAGATCAAAGTGAAGATGTCCGAATGATGAAGTATCAAGCTTGGATTGAAGATTAAAATACATTAGGGTGTATTTAATATCTTCTTGTTAAGGTTGAGTGAAAGCTCAATTTAGTTTGTGGTGAATTCTCAAACGGAACTTGGTTATGTTCCCATGAAAGGAACAGACACTGGCACAGTTAGGAACAAGGTTAATGAACAGACTTATAAATAGCTTTAGGAACACCTAAATAACTCCTAAGTGGTGTTCCTAACATTACTTGTGCGCCCAACATGTTAGTTAGAAGTTTTAGGTTAGTTTTGATTAGATCCACTATATTAGGGAGTTTGTTATTAGTTTGTTAGGAAAATATTTAAATTGATTTTCTGATTTTATTAAGATAAATATCAAACGGTTTATTATCTTATCTTTTATATTTTAATTAAACTAAAAGATTCTGTTTTCAAAATTAAATATAGATTCCGGTTTTAAAAATATTTTCTTTTTAAATAAAAAATGATTTTTGTTTTAATCAGCTTGATTTTATGGATATTTTCCTGAAATCTATTTAAAGTAAATATTTTATTTACTCCCCAAGAAATCAGTTATCACGCCTAAAACTACAGCTACACGTTTGTAGTTAGTGGTTAGTGGGCTTAGTTAATTATTTCACAAGTCTCAGTTAATTTAAATAGTTTAATTATTCCCAAGTATCTAAAACCACGTAATACTTACTGCTTCTTAGTTTTAAGTTAAGTAGTGGAGGAAGTGCATTAATTACTTCTCAAGGAATATTTAAAATAAACTAATTAATTAATTAGAGTCATGGACATCATGGGATAATGGATTAAGTAGTGGATAAGTTAATGTCTTGCCTAAATTGTCTACAAATAGGCGCCTAAACCTTATAACATTTTGTGTCTGACTTTTAGGAGTCACACCAACGTGTTTCTGACTTTTATAGTCTCACCAACGTGTGTCTGGCTTAGCTAAATATTCTTAGTTGCCACGAATGTTCAATGGTAAGTTCTACACCTACTGGAAGAACATAATGGAGATCTTTATCAAAGCCGACAATTACCAGGTATGGAGAGTCATAGAGGTAGGCGATTTTGAAGTCACTACCACTACTGACAAGAACGAGTGATAACTTCTGAGGAACAGGTACGAAAGGTCCTAAGGAGCCTTCCTAGGGATCGATGGATGGCTAAGGTTACTGCCTTACAAGAAACTAAGGACTTTACGAAGTTCAATCTGGAACAACTTGTTGGTTCCCTTATGACTCAC
Source organism: Beta vulgaris subsp. vulgaris (assembly GCF_026745355.1). Taxonomy (NCBI): domain Eukaryota; kingdom Viridiplantae; phylum Streptophyta; class Magnoliopsida; order Caryophyllales; family Amaranthaceae; genus Beta; species Beta vulgaris. The sequence continues at coordinate 31,412,024 of NC_079205.1, read as the reverse complement.
GAGCTGCAAATGGACAATGAGAATGGAGATATGTCCAAGCAAAAATCGATTGCCTTGAAATCTAATGAAAGTGATGACTCGGAAACTGAAGATAGAAGAATCCGTTCTCATGGTCCAAAAATTCAAGAGGATGTTTGGGAACATGAAGAATGGAGACTACAAAGGTGAAAATAAGAAATATTCTAACAAACTTGTTTGTCGTAGTTCCGATCACTTTATGAAGGAATGTCCCCAATGGGAACAAGACAAAGGTAAAGGAAGGGAACAAAGCAAAGATAGGAACAAGGAATACAAATGTTCCTATACAAGATCTGATATGAAGAAAGCTATGGTTGCTACATGGGAAGATTATAACTCCGAAGAAGAAGATGATCCTCAACCAAATAAGGAGACGACAAACTTTTGTCTCATGGCTCTTGACAATTTCGAATCTGATGAAGAGATTGAATCTCTTGAGGCAAGTTTAAACACTATCAAAACTCGTCTTAATTCCTTGAGTAAAGAAAAATTATTTGAGTTTATTGTTGATGCCGTGAATGATTGCAAAGATGAGTCCATTAAACTGAAACAATGTCAACATGCTTTAGTAGTTGCGAAGGAACATAACTGTTGGCTCAAAAGTATTCAAACTGATATTGAACAAAGATTTTTTGAGTTGTTTGATAAAAATCTAAAATTAAAAGAGGATTTCAAAAATCTTAAAAATGAGAACTACTTGTTAAGCCTTGAGTTATCGCAATTAAAAGAGTTTGTTCCTGAAGTGAGTTCCTTTAATATTAAGTCAGTTCCCTTACAAAGTTTCAAATCTGAAATAAACGAATTGAAAAATCATGTTTCGTTTTTGGAAAAAGAAAACAAGGAACTTGAAGGGGAAACTCACCAATGAAAATGAAGAAAATGCTACCTATTCCAAACTGGATTAAGAACCCTCAAACAAAACGAACTGAAGGTCTTGGTTTTAATCACAAAAAGAAATTTGAAAAACCTAAAAAGAGAGTTGATTTACCAAGTGATAAAGTTTGTATGTTTTGTGGGAACACTGGTCATTTAGGAACTCTTGTCCTAAAAGACTTGGTTGCTTAATGAGAACTTGGAAACAAGTAAAGTAACTTGGAAAAAGAAATCTATTGTTCCTGAAGGAAAGGAACCAAGAAAGATTGGGTTCCTAACTCTAACAATTATTTTCTTGCAGGTTGGAGTGAGGGGGAACAACACATGGTACCTAGACAGTGGTTGTTCTAAGCATATGACTAGAGATAAAACAAAATTTCTCTCACTCTCAGCCTATGATGGTAGAACGGTGACTTTTGGTGACAACAAGAAAGGTAACATAGTTGCCATGGGCAAAGTTGGTAAGTCATGGTCACATTCCATAGATAAGTTTTTCTAGTTTGATGGTTTAAAGCATAATTTATGAGTATTTCCCAATTCTGTGATAAAGGGAACTTGTAATTTAATAGTGAAAAATGTTATAATGTCAACAAAGCACAAAGGATGTTTTTTGGAAGGAACAAGAAAGGGAACACATATGTTTGGATCTAACCTTGTTCCAAAAAAAGTTTACATGCCTTAGTGTTATTGATGATGATTCTCTTTTATGGCATGCGTCTAGGTCATGCTAGTTTTTCCTTGCTTGACAAACTTTGTTCTAAAGAACTAGTTTTAGGTTTACCTTCAATTAAGTTTCATTTAGATCATGTTTGTGATGCGTGTGCTAAAGGAAGCATGTTAGATCCTCCTTTAAGTCCAAGAATGTGGTAAGTACCACAAGACCATTAGAGTTGATTCATATGGATTTTGTGGACCTATGAGGATTCAAAGTAGGAGTGGCAAGAAATATGTGTTGGTTATTGTAGATGACTTCTCTAGATTTACATGGTTATTTTTCTTTCTAGCAAGGACGAGACTTATGATGAGTTCCTTGTCTTTGCAAAGAAAGTTCAAAATTTGAGTGGTCAAAAATTGTTACACCTTAGATCCGACCATGGCAAATAATTTGAGAACTTTAAGTTTGATGACTTTAGTAGACATGGCTTAGATCATAATTTCTCGCCCCTAGAACACCTCAACAAAATGGTGTTGTTGAAAGGAAGAAGAACATTAGAGAAAATGGCTAGGACTATGTTATAGCTAGGGTCTTCCTATGAACTTTTGGGCCGAAGCTTGAATACTGCTTGTCATATATAAATGTGCCATGGTGAGACCTTTTTAAATAAAACTCCTTATGAGCTATATTTTGGTAAAAAGCCCAATATTACATATTTCAGAACATTTGGATGTAAATGTTTTGTTCATAATAATAGGAAACAAAATCTTGGAAAATTTGATGCTAGAAGTGATGAAGCTGTATTTCTAGGATATACTTTTCTAATAGCAAAGCTTATAAAGTTTTTAATAAAAGGTCAATGTTTGTAGAAGAAAGTGTGCATATTATTTTTGATGAAACAGATAAATTGTCAAGCACACATTGATGATGACTTCGAATAGTTGGTAAAAGATCGAATTCTCATTAATGACTTTGGAAGAAAAAGAAGTCATGGGAACAAAGCCTAAGGAACAACATCATGTTCCTGTTCCCAATGAAGAAGAAGAAGAACTAGGTGAGAATACACAAGTGAATGAATCCACTATTGTTGAACCTGGTTCCCAAGAACATGGAAGTTAAGATGATCAAAGAAATCAAGTTTCCATCCAGGATTTCCAACCAAAGCCTTGGAAACATCATCGTTCCCATCCAATGGAACCATAATCAGTGACATAAACAAGGGAACTCAAACGAGATCTCAATTAGAAATCTTTGTGCTTTTCATGCTTTTCTTTCTATGATTGGAACCAGGAACCAAAGAAGCTCTCACTGATGCTGATTGGATTGTAGCTATGCAAGATGAACTCATCAATTTGAAAGAAACAATGTTTGGCACCTAGAACCTGAACCTAAACACAATAAGGTTATTGGTTTAAAATGGGTGTTTAGAAACAAGTTGGATGAGTTCCAAACCATATTGAGGAATAAGGCTCGTTTAGTTGTAAAAGGATACAATCAACAGGAAGGTATAGATTATGAAGAAACTTTTGCACCTGTTGCAGATTGGAAGCCATTAGATTTTTATTGCATTTGCTGCTTTCATGGGTTTTAAATTATATCAAATGGATGTGAAATGTGCATTTTTAAATGGTTATCTAAATGAAGAGGTTTTCGTGGAACAACTTTCGGGTTTTGAAAATAAAGATTTCCAATCATGTCTTCAAGCTTGACAAGCTCTTTAGGGTTAAAGCAAGCTCCAAGAGCATGGTATGAAAGACTTTCAAGTTCCTTCTTTAAAATGAGTTTAAAAGAGGAAAATTGGATGAACCTTGTTTTAAAATAAAGTCAAAAGGAAAACATTTATTATTAGTTCAAATATATGTTGATGATATTATATTTGGTGCCACTAATGAATCTTTGTGCAAGGACTTCGCTAATCTCATGAGTAGAGAATTCGAAATGAGCATGATGGGTGAACTTAACTTCTTCTCTTGGGGTTGCAAATCAAGCAAATAGAAGAAGGAATCTACATCCATTAACAAAAGTACATAAAGGAATTGCTGAAAAAGTATGGTTTGGAGGCTTCCAAAGTAAACCATACACCTATGGGAACTTCAACCAGATTGAATGAGGATACTATAGGAACAACTGTGGATCAAACCAAGTATCGAGGTATGATTGGCTCGTTATTATATCTAACTGCAAGTGAAGATGTTCGAATGATGAAGTATCAAGCTTGGAGTGAAGATTAGAATATATTAGGGTGTATTTAATATCTTCTTGTTAAGGTTGAGTGAAAGCTCAATTTAGTTTGTGGTGAATTCTCAAACGGAACTTGGTTCTGTTCCCATAAAAGGAACAGACACTGGCACAGTTAGGAACAAGGTTAAGGAACAGACTTATAAACAGCTTTAGGAACACCTAAATAACTCCTAAGTGGTGCGCCTAACATTACTTGTGCGCCCAACATGTTAGTTAGAAGTTTTAGGTTAGTTTTGACTAGATCCACTATATTAGGGAGTTTGTTATTAGTTTGTTAGGAAAATATTTAAATTGATTTGATGATTTTATTAAGATAAATATAAAACGGTTTTTAATCTTATCTTTCATATTTTAATTAAATTAAAAGATTTTGTTTTCAAAATTAAATATAGTTTTCGGTATTAAAAAGATTTTCTTTTTAAGTAAAAAATAATTTTTGTTTTAATCAACTTAATTTTAAGGATATTTTCCTGAAATATATAAAGTAAATATTTTATTTACTCCCCAAGAAATCAGTTATCAGGCCTAAAACTACTGCTACACGTTTGTAGTTAGTGGTTAGTGGGCTTAGTTAATTATTTCACAAGTCTTAATTAATTTAAATAGTTTAATTATTCCCCAAGTATCTAAAACCACGTAATACTTACTGCTTCTTAGTTTTAAGTTAAGTAGTGGAGGAAGTGGATTAATTACTTCTCAAGGAATATTTAAAATAAACAATTTAATCAATTAGAGTCATGGACATCATGGGATAATGGATTAAGTAGTGGATAAGTTTATGTCTTGCCTAAATTGTCTATAAATAGGCGCCTAAACCTTAGAACATTTTTTGTCTGGCTTTTAGGAGTCACACCAACGTGTGTCTGACTTTTATAGTCTCACCAACGTGTGCCTCGCTTAGCTAAATATTCTTAGTTGTCTTAAGAGTCAGTGTCGTTCCTAAGAGAATTCATACTTACTTTATTCGAGTTATTAATCTTCCATTGTCTTACAAATTGTATTTTTGAGTTAAGGGTTTGAGTGAATTGTTGTAAGTGTGAGAGCTTTGCGTGAAGCAAGAGAAAGAGAAAGAGAAAGTAACTTCGAGAGAAGTTTGAGAGGAACGACAGTTGTGGGAACTGTCGTTGGGAACTTGAGTTTAGTAACTTAAGTTGCGGCTCGAGAGAAAAGTAATAGGATTGTAAACAGAGTTATTTTGGCCTATTATAGTGGAATATTTGAGTTAAAATCCTTTGTGGTCGAGGTTGTTTCTTCCTATTAGGCCTAGGAAGTTTTTCCTCGCTAAAATCTCTCAGGTTCCTATTGTTTGTTGCCAAGTTAACTTTTAATTACGCAAAAAGTATAGCTTATTCTCTCACTATAATTCACCCCCCCTTCTTATAGTGCTCATATTATACAATACAAACTCATTAACCGTATTCATCTTAAGCAGGTCAAATATAATTTTGATTGATTCCTCCTTCAAGAAGTCATTTGTGTCATTCAACTATTGAGTCACTTGTCCACTGTTTTGTTCACTATTTTGTGGAAAGCTACACATTTTCAAATATTATTATGTCAATTTAAGTGAGTATAATAATAAAGTTTTCTATATAAATGTATATTACTGTTGAGTCATGTAGTGTTTTGATGATTTTAAACAAATGATGATTATCTAACTAACATGTGTGTTTGAGATGTGCATATTACATTAACATGAAACAAGTCATCAAAGGTTGAATATCTCACATCATGAAGGTTTTCCAACAAGTGAAGTTCCTAAAAGAGTTCCTATAAGGAACACAAATAAAGAGCGGTTCCTAGGTACATCCTATGAGGAACATTGAATATGAAGTTTTGGAGCCATTCTTGAGTGGGAGCAGCAATATAACGTTTCAGAGTTGAAACAAGAAGTTCCTGCGCAGGAACTATGAGTGCGAAGTTTCTTAAAGGAACTAGCACACCGAAGTTCCAAAGGTGGAGCTATAAACATGCGGTTCTTGAGTTGGAGCAGCATGGAGCATGAAGGCAGAAAATATGAGTTTATTTTCTAGGATTCATGTAAGTATATGGAAACATGAAAGGTAATGGAATAAGGTCTAAAGGAACTCGTAAGGTCAAAGGAACTCGTGGAACTTAGAGTCAAAAGTATTTAAGAGTCAATAAATCTGATGCATATTATTATCTTAATCTATAAGAATTTATTTAGAGTTTATTTCATAATAAATCTCTACGTGGTTAAATATATATAAATAATGTGCATTAGTTGTTTTAAGATAAGTTTTAGTTTTAAAATAAAAGATAAGTTTTAAATAAAATAAGTTTAATAAAATCGGTTTCTTTAGAAATTTGATTTTAATTAAATTAGTTTTATCTTTTCAGTTTTTGGAAAATAAAAAGCCTAGATTTATAATACGTATAATGAATGTTGTTAAAGAAACTGTCTGTATGTTCCTCTCTAAGGAACAGACGTGGTAGTCTATTAATCTAAGTTAAAGGAACTAACTATTAAAAGGAACTAGACTTAGGATGAAGCATTATAACGGTTCATTTATGTCAGTTGAGTAAATTACGCCTAGATTCTAGGTAACCGTTTTATTTAAGGAAAAATCTGATTTTATGGAAAATCTTTTTAAGAAAAAGATTTTATTTTTCCAAAGATAATAAAAATATTATTCGGTTTTTACGGAAGTTATTTAAAGATAATATTTTTATTAAAATAAGTTAATTTCAGATTTAATAATTAAAATAGTTTTTAATTAAAAATCAAATTTAAATTACGGTTGCATAAGTAAACGCTAGATTTTAGGAAGCAGTAACTTAATTCTCTACCACGTTTAACCGTGATCATGGAGATCATGGGATGATTGAGGAACGTGTTCCTCCGTGTAAGAAACATAATGGGATAATGGTTTAACCACTAACACATGATTAATCCCACGTTCATTCTAAAAGACTGCTTTAAATATACAAGTTCCATTAAGTTTTAAATTGTCTGACTGGTGTCATTCCATAGTGTCTGACTAGTGTATTTCAATAGTGTTAGACTTATGTCATTCCATAAGGTTGGCTTGAGGAATAGCATTACAAAAGAAATACATTTTCTATTCCTTGTTTGAGTCAGTTCCTGTGAGTTCCAAGTTCATACGAGTGCCATGTTCCTTTATAGTTATTCAACTTCTATATACTAGAGTTAAACCAAATTATGAAGCGTCTGTATTTGAGTTTGGGGTTATAGGGTTTGAGTGAACTCTTGTAATGGGAACTTGGTAAAGGGTTTGAGTGAATTCTTATATCAAGTTCGAGTTAGGAACTTGAGTAAGTTCGAGTTAGGAACTTGAGTAAGTTCTTATTGTGTATGCGTAGACTTAGGGTGAAGTCTATCTAGGGGTGAAGGGTTTGAGTAAACCTTTTGTAAAGAGTTGTGGGAACTCTTGAAAGAGTCGGAGTTAAGTCTAGAGTATAGAGTGGAGATTGTGAGAGAGTTGGAGTTCTTAGTGGAACTTGAGTATGTAATAGGTTGAATCATAGGAGATTTCTTATTATAGTGAAGAGTTTAAATCCTATGAGTAGGTCGTGGTTTTTCTTCTTGTATTGAGACAAGAAGTTTCCACGTAAAAATCTCTCTTGCACTTTTAGTTCCTTATTGCTTATGTTTTAAATTCCGAATTATTTGGGCAATAAGTTCCACATTATGATTCACCCCCCCTCTTGTAGTGTTCCTAGTGAAATAACAATTAGTATCAGAGCCAGAACTCATTGATAAGCATGAAACCCTGCTGAGTTAAGTTCCTGCAAGAAGAAAAAACACGTACAATAAGCATGAAACGCTGCTGAGTTAAGTTCCTCCATTCAAAGGAACAAGTGAAGGCTGACTTTCTATACACAATTAAAAGTCACTCAAGGATTATGAAAAACCCCTTTGATGTTCTTTATACGCATATATTACATTGGAACTTGTTCCTTATAGTATTTCTAGTAAGATTGTTTTATTTGGCTTTGATGTTTTTATAGAAATTTAGGATAACTTTAACATTGTTTTCTAAAGACAAAATTCAGATTTCCAATTTCTTTAAAATATCAAAGAATCATATACTAGAAATAGTTGAAGGAACAAGTTATATGGAACAATGCATATTTGTGTCTCTGGAACTCGGTTTCTCATCTTAAGGAAAATCCATTATTTTTGGCATGTTATATTGCGCATATTATTATTCATTTGCGAAATGATAGTTTTATTATGCGTCATGAATATTTGAAATATTTCTTATGTCGGTACATGATGATGTTCCTTGTTAGTAGTGGTAAATATGTGCGTGCATCATGAATATGGATATTTTATGTTGTTCCTACTAACAAGAAAGGACCCAACATATATTTGGGTACCAAAAACTAAGAACTTGCTTATTTTGCATGTAATGTGAAAGGAATTGACATCTTTTGATGTAGAGGTTAGTTGTTTCTAGAAAGTAGCTCTAGACATGAGTTCCTATGATTACAAAACCTAGAAAAAGTATGTAAAAGATGAAATATATTTCTTAGAAAATTAGGTAATAATCTTTACATACTATATATCTTGATCATTATTATTCTCAAATTTGATTTTTGATATCTCTTATTAATACATGATTGAAGATGGTTATGAAAGAGAAGTTGTTTTATGGTTGTTACATATATATGAATTATATCAGTCTAACTTCTCTTCAAGTCTTTGTGCAAGTATAATAAAATTTTGTAGGTTTATCTATGGATTTAATTAATATTGCTAAAAGAACTTATGGATGTAATAAGAGAATAATCGTCAGTTCCTCTAAAAAGAACAGACTTATTGGCACAAGAAAATGATTCAAATGAACTTTAATATAGTCATAAGAACATAGTAATTAAGCATAAATCAACAGTTAACTTATATTCACGTCCTAATGGTGATGGAAGTTAAGGCTAAAATTTAGGAAGGTTTTAAGAAAAGGATTTTAACTAAGATAAATCATTTATATTTAAAGAGAAACCTTCTTAGATATTATTAAAAAGAATTGAAATCAAAGTCTTATTTCGGATAAGAGAATATAATAAGAGATCATGCTTAACAATTTTCTTAGATATAACACGCTCAATTGAACGTATATAAAGTGGCAAATAATGTGCTTGGTCCTCAAGGAAAGGAACAACGTGTTCTAAAGTCACAAATTCATGCTCCTATGATCTAGTATCACGTTTAATCCAAATGACTATTACATAAGAACTTAATTATTAAAGTTCTAAGTGTGCCTGACTAAGTGATTAAGTGAGTTAAGTAATTAAAGTCTTAGTGCATTTATTCTCTTATAATAGCCAATTGTTCCTATTGTCTACTTGTTTTATTTCCATTAAATTAAATGCATAAAATCATCTTCTCAAATCAAGAAACGTTGACTATTGATTTGAAGGAGGCGACGGTAAACTAATATTAATGGAACTATTAAATGGTACAGGAATAATTCAAAATTTGGAACGAGTTTCAAATTCTTCTGAAATCGATTTCGGTTCAAAGGAACAAAGCAGAAGTTCCTTTTTCACATGAGATTAATTTTGGAACTTCATGTTTATTCTTTTTGTGCTGTAATATTATTTACCTCTCTCTTGACTAACCTTCTAGCATTAAAATGCACAAAGTATCTCCTTTTGGGTTTATTCTACAGATTATATTTCTTAGTTTATGTCAACCCAAAATGAAGGAACAAGTTCATGTTCTTCCATAAAAGGAAGGAACACATTGGGAACAAGTTAAAAAGAGAGTTTCAGAGATTATCTTTCGGATAGAAGATTCCAAATGATGGCATTGCCTAGGAACTTGATTACAGTTCCAGATGAGTTTGATGATGTATGCAGGAACAAGGAACAAGTAAGAAAAAGCAATCGATATCACTTGCGAAATCATCAACAAATGATGATTATAATTTGATCAACAAGACATCCTATGACATCTTCAAAGGAGAAAACACTGGTATTATGTTCTTAAGCATTTGATTTAAGTGTTTTGGAATTAACAGCAAAAAGAATCATCTAAGAAACTTTAAAAATAGAAGCGGTGAAGTTGTGTTAAAATGCACCTCTAATTATTAAACAAACAGAGCTTATAGCAAAATGATATATAATGTGTGTTATAAAGAGTTGACATATTTATTATGAGACTAACTTGTTTGTTCCCAGAAAACAGGTTAAAGATGATTTTTTTAAAATTTTTATGTTGAACTCACAAGTTCCTATGGAGCTAGAGTTCTTAATATGAAATATGTCACTCTAAAAAGTTATAGTAGCTAGCTATATGAACGTACAGAGAAGAGCTTAAAAATGAAGATCAAGTTCAAGTTCAGCAAATAAAAGTTTAACTCATTGAATATGTGTAAGCAAAGTTCGTGCCCAATTAGTAGGAAAAAACAATTCCAATAATCGAGTTTCTTGAAATTAACTGGAACATAAGAAGTATTCCTATGGCTCATTCACAGAGACATAGGCAAAGAAACTCTATACAGGTTAGTTGTTGAGAGGAACAACTAAACAAAGGTATTGATTTTGAGGAAACGTTTATTCATATAGCTAGGTCATGAAATAATTGAATATTCTTTTTGTTGCTTACATGGGATTTAGGTTGTTCTAAATAGATTTTCAATGTGTTCAAAATAATTTCTTTTTGCTGAAAATCTATGAGGATCAACATCAAGATTCTTCTTGAAAAATAATTTCAAAATTAACAATAAATTTATGTTTTCGAGAGGAATTGACTTAGTAGTTGTACATCGTAATATGGATAATATTTTTGGTACACTAACTATTTTATGCAAGAGTTTTTGCTAACCTTATACGCAAATGAGTACACGAGCATGATAAGGGAACTCAACTACTCTCTTGGAGCATAATGATATTATGAGAAAACATGTCAAGGAACTTTTGAAGAACGATGAGTAAGAGTCAAGTTGGAATGGAAGTGTCCATCAGATGTGAAGACCTCAAAATGATGGAACTAATAGTTCGGGAATTCAAAAGTAAGTCATCAAAATCAGTCCAGTACTTGAGGTAATTTTATATTCATGGTGAAATATGACTTAAGTTATGATGTTCCTATTCACATTAAAATATTACATTGTTAAAATTTATTAATTTGAATGCAAAATTTTATAAGTATTGCTTTAAATTATATGAATATATGTTCTTTATAATTTCACCTATTCATGGACTGTTTAGAGGAACAAGACTTAATGAAGTATGACTTGAGTATAAACATGTTCTTTTCCGAAAGTTTTGTCGAATTGGGTTCTTACACATACTAAAATTGAAGTGATTATATGCACACTAGAGTAAATATGTTACTCTTAATTTTTCTGTCGTAAAGGCATATTCCCTTGCCTAAGAGTGTTAGAGGTCTCATTATAGAACTGTGGATGCTGTCAAACATGAAAGTCCTAAGTTGCCAAACATACAATGAAAGAAACCTTGTTGGAACAAGACGGTAAATTCCCTTAATATATTTCATTTCATTTAACTTTTAGAGGGAACAAACCTATTCTTAGCCAACTATCAACAGTTCACACCACTTTTCTTCAAATACCCTTTGATTAATTAATTTATCATTCCATTCATATCATGTCACTTCAAATATCCTAATTCCCATGTGCTCTAAATTACAACGGTTCATTTATGTCAGTTCAGTAAATTATGCCTATATTCTAGGTAACCGTTTTATTTAAGGAAAAATCTGATTTTATGGAAAATCTTTTTAAGGAAAAGATTTTATTTTTCCAAAGATAATAAAAATATTATTCGGTTTTTACGGAAGTTATTTAAAGATAATAATTTTATTAAAATGATTTAATTTCAGATTTAATAATTAAAATAGTTTTTAAATAAAAATCAAATTTAAATTACGGTTGCATAAGTAAATGCTAGATTTTAGGAAGCAGTAACTTAATTCTCTCCCACGTTTAACCATCATCATGGAGATCATGGGATGATTGAGGAACGTGTTCCTCCATGTAAGGAGCATCATGGGATAATGGTTTAACCACTAACACATGATTAATCCCACGTTCATTCTAAAAGACTACAATAAATATACAAGTTCAATTAAGTTTTAAATTGTCTGACTGGTGTCATTCCATAGTGTCTGACTAGTGTCTTTCCATGGTGTTAGACTTATGTCATTCCATAAGGTTGGCTTGAGGAATAGCGTTACAAAAGAAATACATTTTCTATTCCTTGTTTGAGTCAGATCCTGTGAGTTCCAAGTTCATACAAGTGCCATGTTCCTTTATACTTATTCAGTTTCTATATACTAGAGTAAAACCAAATTATCAAGCGTCTATATTTGAGTTTGGGGTTAAAGGGTTTGAGTGAACTCTTGTAATGGGAACTTGGTAAAGGGTTTGAGGGAATTCTTGTATCAAGTTCGAGTTAAGAACTAGAGTAAGTTCGAGTTACACTGGGGGAAAAAAAGGAAGGGCTGCGCAGGAAGGGCTGCGCTTTTCCTGTAAGCGCAGCCCTACATAACAGAAGGGTAGCGCTTTTTTAAAAAAGCACAGCCCTTCACTCAGAAGGGCTGCGCTTGTGGAAAAAGTGCAGCCCTTCTCACACTCAGAAGGGCTGCGCTTTTCTACAAGCGCATCCCTACTAAGTGAAGGGCTGTGCTTTTTTAAAAAGTGCAGCTCTTTTGAGTTAGTATAGATGCGCTTGTAAAAAAAGCGCAGCCATTCTGTAATGTAGGGCTGCGCTTTTTGTTACAAGCGCAACCCTTCGTTAAATTTTTTTTTGCTTGAATAATTGCGCGCATGCACAGTAGTGAGCATTCTATTTCGAGTGAGCATTCCCTCCCTTAGAGAACTACGAGCGAAAAAATCACCACCACTACTGCTGCCCTAATTCGAGTGTTGCACCACCAGCACCACCACTACTGCTGCCCTAATTCGAGTGCACCACCAGCACCACCACTACTGCTGCCCTAATTCGAGCACCACCACCAACACTACTGCTGCCAACACTTTGCTCCACCACCACCAATTAATTCAAGTGGTATTTGCGCACCACCACATTTGCGCACCACCACATTGCGCACCACCACATTGCGCACCACCACCTTGCGCAGCACCCACCACATTGCGCCCACCACCTTGCGCACCATTACCCTTCTCTTCTCTTTTCTTCTCTTCTCCACCATTTGAGTGGTTAATTAGGTATGAATTAAATTTGTTTTTAAGTTACTTTTGTTTTTCTTAATTGAATTAAATGGTTAATGTGCAATGTGGGTTTTGTCAATTGTAGGAAGAAGAGGCTAAGGAAGGCAAGTAAAGTTCCAAGTATCTCTTTTCTCTTCATTGCTCGTCGTTGGTGTTAAGAGGTAACTACTTTAACATGTAGACAAAGTTGATAATTTATTGAATGTATATATGTATTTTTTATAATGTACATATATTTGTTAATATGAGATTGTATGAAAACGCGATGTGATTTAGCTATATATGAAATCTACAAGTTGTTTGAATCATCATCATATATGCCTAGATACCCGTTCAAGACTTACTCATTAGGAGTAAATCTTGAATAGTCCCCGGTTTGGGACTGTTCTTGGACGTTTGATCTCACTTAGGTGGTGAATGTGTGTCTTCTTTTCAATTCTGAGGAAAATCTTGGCTTATCGTTTCTCTACATTGTTCTCTGGGTACATATGTAGATAAGCAATTATCTACATTGTGTACTTGGAGAACTGTAGGGAAATGCTGCCGGATTTTCCTTAGAATTGAAAAGTTGGCATATATTCACTAGTGAGATTAGACGTCGAAGGATGGGTTAGGTTGGAGTGATAAGGACCTTCGACTGCATGCATACAATTGAACATGTCACTATCTTAGCTTGTTGTATACGTGTGTGATTTGAATATGTGAGTGTATGTACTTTAATAATGATTGATGCATTATAATGAATGTTGTGTTTAATTATTAGAGGTGGTCTTCTTGAATGAGATGGATCGTACTTGGATGTATGGTAGTCGTGAATCGATTGAGTTTGTGAATGGGGTCTCGGAATTCTGTAGAAGTGCATTAGAATATCAAACATCCTCTGGAGCAGTCGACTTTTATTGTCCTTATTTGGATTGTAGAAATGTGAGCAAGGTTAGTAGTATACATGTGGTTAGGGAGCATGTCTTTCGCCGTGGGTTTAGGCCTCAATACCACGTATGGGTTTGGCATGGTGAGCAAGGGAGGTATATAGGAAGCTCTGGAGTAAAGAATGTGTTAGTCTTGGACGAACACTTAAGCCACTACAAGAGGGGGGGTGAATTGTAGTTGGAGAGATTTTCAAACTTTTCGCGGAAATAAAAGAATGAATAAGTAAGAAAGAAATAATTGCATGAATTAAGAAAGAACTAGAAACACGGGATTTTTACAAGGAAAACTTCCTAGGCCCAATAGGAAGAAAAACCTTGACCACGAGGGATTTTGACTCAATTCTCTTTAATCACTTTTAGGCCAAAAGACTCTTTTTTGTACAACCTAAACTCAGACCAACTCTGTTCCTCTAGAAACTGGTTCCCAGTCAGCCTGTTCCCCCTGAACAGTTGATTTCTCCCTTGACTTCACTCGAAGTCTTTTATCTTTTTCTCTTCTCCTTCTCTTTCTCTTTTTCTCTCAAAATGATTACAGACTTAGATTCTCTCAACCCAGTCTATAATACATCAATGTCTAAAAAGAAGAAAAATCGAGTAAACTTTCACTAAGAATATTACATAAAATTCTGAAAGTCTACCTAAAAGATCCGTTACAAACAACTATTTGTAGAGACCTATCTAGTTGAATTCTTCTCCACAATTTCTCCATGATCTTCTCCATGATCACACGTAGCATCAGCCACTTCTCCATAATCTGTCCGTTGTAACTTTTCCGTTAGCAGTTGGTTTAGTTGGGCTTCCACGATCTCAGCCACGATCTCAGCCATTTCTCCATGTTCACACGCCTCACAAATAGCTAGGTTGTTGTGGTTCCTAAATTCTAGGAACTACCTCAACGTTCACTTTGTTAGGCGCTTGCTTAGGTTAATGTTTGGCGGCTCCTTGTTTGTAGGAATAACAACAATGCTGCGCACACATTTAACTAAACAAAATATTATGGAATCTTAATATATTTCATTTCACTAGTGGAAAAAAGAAGTAGGGCTGCGCTGAAAATGGCATGTAGGGCTGCGCTTTTTGAGGGCAGCCCTTTCCATAGCAGCCCTTCACTTTTCAAGTAGGGCTGTGCTAGTCCAGCGCAGCCCTTCAAGTAAGAAGGGTTGCGCTGGTAGACAAAAAGCGCAACCCTTCAAGAAAAAAGGGCTGCGCTAGTTCTAAAAAGCGCAGCCCTTTTGTGAAAGAAGGGCTGCGCCTTTTAGAACTAGCGCAACCCTTCTTTCATAAAAGGGCAGCCCCTTCTATGAAAGAAGGGCTGCGCTTTTTGAACTAGCGCAGCCCTTCTTACATAGAAAGGCTGCGCTAGTTTAAACTAGCGCAGCCCTTCTCATATATATATATATTTTTTTTTGTATATAATTCTGCACATTCACAGCTTGCATGCTTCCAGACCTGCACACACACAGCCCCCACTGCCCAGCCCCCACCCCCAGCCCCCACTGCCCACCCCACTCCCCACCCACTGCCCACCCCCAGCCCCACCCACTGCCCACCCCAGCCCACCCCACTGCCCACCCATTGCCCACCCACCAGCCCCACCCCTGCACCCCCATCCACAGCCCACCCCCCCCCCCACCCCACCTCCACCCAAAACCTCCCTTGGACAAAAAAAAAAAGCGCAAATTAAAATACGATAATATATGACAAGTGGAAAAAGTGTACATAGGATTGATAGAAACTTTTACATTCGGGCTAAATCTCATCCTAAGCAATCATCGGTAATGTGGGACGCCAACTTATCCCGAACTTCATCAATTTCTTCTTTGGTGAAGTTCCTCAAACGTGGTGTGGAATTCGCATAAACCTTGCAAAACAACCAAGGAATAAACACACATATAAGAATTCATCATTTTACCGTAGTTAGTACTTCTAAAAATGACATATACCTTCCCGAAATTCAATCAAAATCAAATGCAAGCCTAAAAGTCTACACACTAGTTATTATATATCTCATATAATCATGTTCAAAGAGAATTTGGGGTAAATCACTCCATAAGTACATTTTGGGAGCGAAAAGGCCAAAATAGGTGGAAATGGCCTTTTCGTTCCAAAATGCAACCAACAACAAATTAACGCCTAACAATCCACATACTAGTTATATTATGCCTCATATAATCATGTTCAAAGAGAATTTGGGGTTAAATCACTTCATAAGTACATTTTGGGAGCGAAAAGGCATATATAATGATGATTCAAACAACTTGTAGATTTCATATATAGCTAAATCACATTACGTTTTCATACAATCTCATATCAACAAATAATATATATATACATTATAAAAAATACATTACATTCAATAAATTATCAACTTTGTCTACATGTTAAAGTAGTTACCTCTTAACACCAATGACAAGATAGATACTTGAAACTTTACTTGCCTTCCTTAGCCTCTTCTTCCTACAATTGACAAAACCCACATTGTACATTAACCATTTAATTCAATTAAGAAAAACAAAAGTAATTTAAAAACAAAATTAATTCATACCTAATTAACCACTCAAATGGTGGAGAAGAGAAGAAAAGAGAAGAGAAGAGAAGAGAAGAGAAGAGAAGAGAAGAAAAGAGAAGAGAAGATAAAGGGGGTGGTGCGCAAGGTGGTGGTGCGCAAGGTGGGGGGTGCTGCAAACGCTCGTAGTGGTGCGCAATGTGTGGGGTGCTGCGCTTGCTCGCAGTGGTGGTGCGCACAGTGGGGGTGTTGCGCTTGCTCGTAGTGGTGGTGCGCACAATGGGGGGTGCTGTGCAATGTGGTGGTGGTGCTCGAATTAGGGTAGCACTAGTGGTGGTGGTGGTGCAACACTCAAATTAGGGCAGAAGTTGTGGTGGTGCGCAAAGTGGTCGTAATTTTTTCTAAGGGAGGGAAAAAAGAAAGAGGGAAAGTGGGAAGTATAGGGCGCGCGCATAGAGTGTATCGAAAAAAAAAATTAGAACCTAGTAGGGCTGCGCTAGTTTCAAAAAAGCGCAGCCCTACCTAGAGAAGGGCTGCGCTTTTTAAAAAAGCGCAGCCCTTCTCAAGGTGAAGGGCTGCGCTTTCAAGAACGCGCAGCCCTTCACCAAGAGAAGGGCTGCGCTTTTTAAAAAAGCGCAGCCCTTCTCTAGGTAGGGCTGTGCTTTTTCAAAAAAGCGCAGCCCTTCAACAATAGGGCTGTGCCTTTTTAAAAAGCGCAGCCCTACTTGCGCAGCCCTTCTGCTTTTTTCACCTAGTGTTTGTTACAACCATAATATAAATCGGATAACACAAATAAATTATAAATAATTTTAAACTTGATTAAACACGTCAATCAAATCGTCATAAAGTATTTGTCATTTTATTTGTGAAACCTAAAGATAATTATACGAATTAAAACTAGACGAATAAATAAACAAAACAAAAACAACCTAGAGAGATAGAACTAAGACATAAACAAATTACTTCTAACAAGGAAGCTAAAAAACCGAATTCAACTAATAATATGTCAACTTTAATTATATGTCATTATCAAAATAGTGAAATAACAATACTCCCCCTTTTTTTATTATGACAATTAATTTAAAAAAAATTGAAGGTTTTTATTTTTGAAAAAATAACTCTAAACTACATAGAAAAGAAACTACACAAACTATCCACAATCTAACCTAGTTTTAAACAACTCCACAGACTGGGAACAGAATCAGACATGGGTAGCAACAGAGATGAGCAGAATATACAAGGAACTATGATAAAAAAATTTGTTTTTGTGTACACACACTATCTCTTCCCCCATCGTCATTATCAAAACCAAACGTTGTACCTGCAACACTAGAGAGTCAACAGTCTAGGCACCAAGCTAGTTGCTCAAACAGATATCTCATAATATTAGCCATCCAAACACACAAACATAAAAGGCAGGCAGAAAGTAACATTAGGGACAGCAAGAAGCAGTCAATATGCAGAGTAATGAGAAAGAATATGAAGAAAGCAAAGAAAATATTGAAGGTACTTCATATGTCTCAGAAGGACATAAGAAGAAGAATCCAAAAGAGTGTTTAATAATTACAGCCCCAAAAAAAATTGTTCAAAATATCCAAAGGTAAGAGAAGTTAGGATTTGGTTCGTTTGAAGAGAGAGGAGACCACAGAATCTATCATGGAAATCACACCATCCACCTTGTTCATGATCCCAGTATCAGCATTTTGATTCCAAGCAGTTGTCCTGCTGCGGAGAGTCCAGAACATGAACAGTAGCTTCAATGGCATTGATCTTGGTGTGGAGGAGGGTCAAGGAATCCTGAATTTCCCGGAGCATCTTGTTAAGCCAGTTGTAGAAAGTAAGGGGAAATCCACTGCAGTATAAGGGACAGGATCAGAATCTAGGTGAATAAAGACTGTTTCACCTTGATCCTGCTCCTTCTGGAACTTGGACCCAACCAACCTTTGGCTTTTTCTGACAGACCCACTGGAACCCCTTCTTCATCCAACTTTCTCTTACTCCCTACTTCAACCTTAACGGAGTTCTTCTCCTTCACAATCTACTTCCCATTCACCAACCTCAAACTCAGCCTAGTCAAAGTTCTTTTTTAAGATAGTTTTTGGTCAAGGAAAAGGAGGGACTAGAAGGGAGTTTAACCTTGCATTGTTTGAAGACATAGGACAGAAGATTACCATAACCCACTTTGGTGTTGTGGGTAATGCAGTGAGAGAGATGTGCAATTATCAGAGAGGGAAGGTTGATGTTTATGTTTTCAGCAAGGCAATACATAATGGAAAGATCCATTAGGCTTGCCTGGGTTCTTTTGGAGGAGCGAGGTAAAATAAAACGCCAAACCAACTGAAACAGTAGCTTATGAAATGGAGACAACTCTTTTTGATCTAAAGATAAAGCAGTAGAATTGCCGTTAAAGAAAGCAAGAATTTTTGCATTAGTGGCTCCATTTATGTTCAACTTAGCCCTACCCTTAATATAGTCCTTTGTAACCCTCATTGGAACATCAAACCATCCCCAAGTTTCTTCTCAGTAATTGTAACTACTGACCCTTACAACCGACACAACACCCTCTGTTATTGTAAACCCAGAACAAAAAGCTTCATCTCTCTTCAAAAGACCCTCATCTATGCTAACAATTTTCAACCACTTCTGAAATTTTAAAATTTTCAACAACTCATTCCATTTAGACTTTTTGCACCATGCAATGTCTACACAAAAGCCCACAAGAAATTGTGAAGATTTTGTTTTCTTACCTCGTTTTGTAGGTACAACGATTTCTTGTTCTTGTTCGCTTTCAATTTCATGATCACCTTCTTCCTTTTTCGGGAAGAGAAATGGTGAGAAGATGCCGATTTTGACCCAGAAGAATCTGCGCCATTCTTGGATGATTCTTGAGCACTTACTTCTTCAGGAAATGGTGTTTTCTCTTTCGGTAAATTTGCATGAGCATCAGAAGTTTAGTTTTGGAAGACATGTTGAAGAGTTTTGGTGAGGTTGAAGATGAGAATTAGGAGGAGAGAGAGAAGACTTGTGATTGATGTGGAGAAATTATGAAGGGTCAGTGATTTGATGTGTTAGGTTTATAAAGTAATCATGATTCCTGTGAAAAGAAGTGGAAGATGGTTTAATGAAGCGGTTTATGGGTTTTCGAAGGCAATTAATGAAGTTACTTCACTTTAACTTAGATTAATTGAATGCTTAATTTTGGGCATAATTCAGATTAATGTGTTTATTTTTGGACGGAAGGTGTGAAAAGAAAAAGAAACAAGGAAATTTGGAGCAAAAAAAAATATTTACTCTTGCATATGATAAAAATGTGTCCATAATATACAAACTACATGCATACCAAATATGTGCAAGGACACTAAGGGTAATATTCAGAGACATATGTGAGTCCTTATACTTGACCCTAGGTGTATGAAAATTAATTCATGAAGATTGCAGGACATACTTAGTAAGAAACAATTTGGGGGAATCAACATCATGTGACATTTAAACAATTTTTATCATTCCTAGTTCCAAGCGTATCTTTTCAAACCTGTCCCTAGATAGAGGTTTAGTCAATATGTCAGCTATTTGATTTTCAGTAGGACAAAATCAACTTTGACTAATCCTTTCTACATTGTCTTTTAGGAAATGATGTCTAATGTGAATATGCTTGACTCTAGAGTGAGAACTGGATCCTTGAAATGAAATAGCACTAGTATTTCACAAAATATAGGAAACACTTGAATTTTATGCCAAAGTCACGTACCTGTTGCTTGATCCACAATACCTGAGAACAACATGCAGCACTGACGTATTCAGCTTCTGCTGTGGAAAGAGCAACGGTATTTTGTTTCTTTGAGCTCCAAGAAACCAAGCTTGATCCTAGGAACTGGACAATACCAGATGTACTTTTGCGATTCACCAAGTCTCCGGCATAGTCAGCATCGGAATAGCTTACAAGATCAAAGATGTCACTTCGAGGATAGAACAACAAAGGTCATCACTTCCTTTCAAATATCTAAGAATCCTTTTAACAGCTGTCAAATGGGATTCCTTAGGATTTGATTGGAATCTTGCACATAAACCAACACTAAAGGATATATCAGGCCTACTTGCAGTTAGATAGAGTAAGGAGCCAATCATACCTCTATAGAGTTTCTGATCTACGGACTTACCACTTTGATCCTCATCTAACCTTGTACCTGTTCCTATAGGAGTATGGTTTGTTTTTGCTTGATCCATTCCATATTTTTTCAATAACTCTTTTACGTATTTTTGTTGATGGATCATTGTTCCTCTTTCAGTTTGCTTGATTTGCAAACCAAGAAAGAAGTTTAATTCTCCCATCATACTCATTTCAAATTCACTACGCATTAACTCAGCAAATTCTTTACAAAGAGATTCGTTAGTTGCACCAAAAATTATATCATCCACATAAATCTGAACCACTAGGATGTCTGTTCCTTTGGATCGAAGGAACAGGGTCCTATCAACTTTGCCTCTAATAAATCATTAGAAAGTAAGAATTTTGAAAGTCTTTCATACCATGATCTAGGAGCTTGCTTAAGCCCATAAAGAGCTTTATCTAGCTTATAGACATGATTTGGAAGATCCGGGTTTTCAAAACCAGGAGGTTGTTCCACATAGACGTCTTCAATCAAATATCCATTTAAAAAGGCACATTTGACGTCCATCTGTACAACCTAAAACCCATGAATGATGCAAAGGCAATCAAAATTCTTATTGCTTCTATTCTAGCTACAGGAGCAAAGGTTTCATCAAAGTCAATACCTTCTTGTTGATTGTACCCTTTGGCTACGAGTCTGGCTTTGTTTCTTATGACTGTTCATGCTCGTCTAGCTTGTTCCTGAAGACCCATTTTAGTCCAATTACCTTTTGGTTTTGGCTTGGTCTCAAGGTGCCAGACCTTGTTCCTCTGGAACTCATTAGTTCCTCTTGCATGGCGTTTATCCAGTCAGACTCCAGTAGGGCATCATTGTGATCTCGTGGTTCTGTCATAGACAAAAACATGGAAAGCACAAAATTTTTCAGTTGGGATCTCGTTTGAGTTCCCTTTTCAATATCACTTACTATTAAATCCAATGGATGGGATTTTAAGTGTTTCCACGGTCTTGGTTCAAATCTTCTTGTCTCTGCTCCTCCAGTTTGAGGAGCTTCATTCGTCTCGTCTTCTGGATGAATTTCTGGTGCCTGTTCCTCCTGTATAACAGGATCAGGAACAGTATTCTTCTTCAGAAATATGCTTTTTGTCGTTCCTGCAGGTGTTAGTTCCTCATCAATGTTTACTGACTCCTCAATACGAGTCAGTCCTATTTCAAAGTCATTTTCATGACTTGGTTCCTGCAGAGAGTTAGTTTCATCGAAAATAACATGGATACTTTCCTCAAACACATTGTTCGTTTGTTGTAAACTCTATATGCCTTACTACTTAAAGCATATCCAATAAAACAGCCTCATCGCTTCTAGCATCAAACTTTCCTAAATTGTCTTTACCATTTTATGTACAAAGCATTTACAGCCAAAGATCTAAAGTATGAGATATTGGGTTTTCTTCCTTTAGTAGCTCATAAGGGGTCTTCAAGATAATAGGTCTTAGCATGACTCTATTGATATGTAGCATGCCGTATTCACTGCTTCAGCCCAGAAATTCTTCGGAAGATTGCTTGCTATTATCATGTTCTTGCCATGTCCTCCAAAGTGCGATTCTTCCGTTCTACCACGCCATTTTGTTGTGGATTCTAGGAGCTGAGAAGTTGTGATCAAGACCTTCATTGCTGCAAAACTCATCAAATTTGAGTTTTCAAACTCCTTCCCATGATCAGAACGCAAGTGCTTAATCTTAAAACCACTTATTCTTTGAGTTCTTTTAGCAAAGTTAACAAATTCATCAAATGTTTCATCTTTGCTATGAAGAAAAATAACCCAAGTGTATCTTGAAAAATCATCAACTATTACAAGCACATATCTCTTACCAGATCGACTTTGGATTCGAACAGGGCCACACAAGTCCATATGAATCAATTCAAGGGACTTTTGTGAGCTTACCATTTTCTTTGATTTGAACGAGGATCTAACTTGTTTACCTTTTCACAGGGTCCACAAACTTCATGGTTTGAGACTTTGATAGTTGGTAATCACAACCAAGTCCTTACCACTTAGCTTCTGGAGTAATGTCATACTTGCGTACCACATCTTTTATGCCAAAGAAGTGGTTCATTATCAACGGCACTTAAACATGTTAGATTGTTCCTAGGAACAAGGTTGAGATCAACAACATAGGTGCTCCCTTTCCTTGTTCCTTCTAGATTTTGGTACCTGTTCCTGTTTCTTACTACACAATGTTTATCAGTAAAATTTACACTGTTCCCTTTGTCGCAAAATTGAGAAATACTAAGCAGATTATGTTTTAAACCCTCGACCAAAAATACATTGTCTATGGAATGTGTCTTAGACTTTCCTACCTTCCCATTGCAACTATGTTACCGGTAAGATTGTCTCCAAGGTCACAGTTCCTCCATCATAGGCTGAAAGCGAGAGAAATTTCTCTTTATCTCCTGTCATGTGTTTAGAACAACCGCTATCGAGGTACCACAGGTTGTTCCCCCTCACTTTAGCCTGCATCAAAGCAATCAGTCAGTGGTAGGAACCCAGTTTGACTTGGGTTCCTCTGTTGGGCTGTATTTCTCTTACTTTCCAAACTTGTTTATTAAGTGGGTTTCATTTCAATATGTTCTTCTCTGGAGGAACAGTCAGACACTAAGTGTCCACTGTTCCCACAGTAAGAGCATATTCGGCTGCTTGGAAGATCAACATATTTTTTCATTTTGTTTTTCTTCTTGTGATTGAAACCTAGCCCACTTCTTCCTTCATTTTTATATTTTTGTATCCAACTTACTGGATCAGGAAGAGTCGTTCTTGAGGATTCCATTTTCTCTTTAAGTACAAGATATTTACTAAAACTTTTTCATGTTCGAATTTTAATTTTCGAACTCGGATCTGTATTTATAGAGGAATTGGTTCCTTCAGGAACGAATAGTTTCAATTTAGGCATTGCCATATTCAAGAAATAGTTTTCATTTTTAGCATTTTCAAAAGCTTCTCGAATACGTCGGTTTTCATCAAAGACTTCAAAGAATCTTTCTTCAATGTTTGCATTCACTGTTTTAAACCAATTTGAATGACCTTTGGTGACTTCTAAGGCTTTTTCTAAATTTTCTTCTCTAACACAAATAGCCTTATAGTCATCTAAGGTTTCCAAAAGTAGTTTTATTAATTGATTCTTTGAAAGTTCTTTTAACTCTTCTTCATAACATTTATGCGTACCTTGTTGTTTGGCAAGTCTTCTTCTTCGTCTGTTTTTGCCATGAGACATAATGTGTGTCTCCTCTTCTGGTTGTTCCTGCTCCTCGTCTGAATCGGATTCTCCCCAGGCAGCTACCATGGCCCTTCTCATATCAACTTTTGAGAAAGGTTTTTGTTGTTCCTTTCCCTTCTCCTTGTACTTTCCTTTGCTCTTTTCATTTTCCCAGAGAGGGCATTCCTTTATGAAGTGATCCGGACTTCCACACTTGTGACATTAACTTTCCAGGCTTTTTCAGTTCTTCCCTTTGTAGTTCTTGTTGAAGAACTTTTTGAATCTTTTCACGATCAGTGCTGCCTCTTCATCATCAGTTTCTGAATCCTCAATCATCGGACTTGAGAGCCAAGCCTTAGGCCTATTAGAGTCAACTTCATGAGTTCCTAGATGGATTTCATGAGTCAACAAGGAACCGGAAAGTTGCTCGATATTGAATGTGGTGAAATCTTTAGTTTCAAGCAAGGCAGTGACCTTTGCCATCCATTTTTCATCCTGAGGAAGACTTCGTAGAACTTTACGTACTTGTTCCTCGGGAGTGATGATCTTTCCTAGAGATTCAAGTTCATTTATGATGTTGGAGAATCTTGTGAGCATCTCTTGAACAGACTCCTTAGGCTTCATTTGAAATAGCTCATATTTGTGCATGAGCATGTCAATCTTTGATCGCTTGACTTCGTTTGTTCCTTCGTGAGTAACTTGAAGAAGTTCCCACATTTGCTTGGCTGATTGCATCCCATGATTCGATTGTGTTCATGGGGACCAAGACCACAGTGAAAGATTTTCTTGCCAAGTTGTTCATCTCCATTTTGTCGAAGTCATCTTTATCAAATTTGAGAGAGGCTTGGGATGTCTTCACCTTTTTCATTTTTCTCTGTGACTTCGAAGTCACCAACTCTATTACTCTCCAAACTTGATATTTTCGGCCTTGATGAAATTTCCATACGATTCTTCCAGTATGGATAATACTTGCCATTAAACATGGGTGGACGCTGAGTTGAGTAACCTTCTTCCAATCTTTCTCCTGATGTGTTCATCGTTTCCAGGAACTAGCTCCTCAGTGTTAACTGATTTTGGAGGAACTAGGCTCTGATACCAATTGTTAGTCTTGGACGAACACTTAAACAACTACAAGAGGGGGGGTGAATTGTAGTTGGAGAGATATTCAAACTTTTCGTGGAAATAAAAGAATGAATAAGTAAGAAAGAAATAATTGCATGAAATAAGAAAGAACTAGACACGAGTTTTTACAAGGAAAACTTCCTAGGCCCAATAGGAAGAAAAACCTTGACCACGAGGGATTTTGACTCAATTCTCTTTAATCACTTTTAGGCCAAAAGACTCTCTTTTGTACAACCTAAACTCGGACCAACTCTGTTCCTGTTCCCCCTGAATAGTTGACTTCTCCCTTGACTTCACTCGAAGTCTTTTCTCTTTCTCTCTTCTCTTTCCTTTCTCTTTTTCTCTCAAAATGATTACAGACAGATTCTCTCAACCCAATCTATAATACATCAATGTCTAAGAAGAAGAAAAACCGAGTAACTTTCACTAAGAATATTACATAAAATTCTGAAAGTTACTAAAAGATCCGTTACAAACAACTATTTGTAGAGACCTATCTACTCGAATTCTTCTCCACAATTTCTCCATGATCTTCTCCATGATCATACGTAGCCTCAGCCACTTCTCCATAATCTGTATGTTGTAACTTTTTCGTTAGCAGTTGGTTTAGTTGGGCTTCCACGATCTCAGCCACGAGCTCAGCCATTTCTCCATGTTCACACGCCTCACAAATAGCTAGGTTATTGTTGTTCCTAAATTCTAGGAACTACCTCAACGTTCACTTTGGTAGGCGCTTGCTGAGGTTAGTGTTTGGCGGCTCCTTGTTTGTATGAATAACAACAATGCTGCGCACACATTTTAACTAAACAAAATATTATGGAATCTTAATATATTTCATTTGTTACAACCATAATATAAATCGGATAACACAAATAAATTACAAATAATTTTAAACTTGATTAAACACCTCAATCAAATCGTCATAAAGTATTTATCATTTTATTTGTGAAACCTAAAGATAATTATACGAATTAAAACTAGACGAATAAAATAAACAAAACAAAAATAACCTAGAGAGATAGAACTAAGACATAATGAACTGCCAAAGTCGTACTATTATGCGAAGATAATTATACGAATTCAACAAGCGGCTGAAGTTATACATCTATATCATTTTAGTTGATATGCTCCCTGATGGAAATGAACTGCCAAAGTCGTACTATTATGCGAAGAAACTGATGTGTCCTTTCGATTTAGAGTACGAGCGGATACATGCTTGTCCTAACGATTGCGTGTTTTATCGTAATGGGTATGAGCATTTACATGAGTGTGCACGTTGTGGATTGTCGAGGTACAAGCGTGAAGGAGCTGGAGGTAGTGAAGGACCACCAGCTAAGGTGTTGTGGTATCTACCCATAATACCTAGATTTAAGCGCATGTTCTCAATTAAAGGAGATGCGAAGAATTTGAGGTGGCATGCAGATCGTAGGAAGAAAGACGGTCTGCTCAAGCATCCGGCTAATTCGCCTGAGTGGAAAACTATCAACAGGGTGCGTAAGTCATTTGGTAATAAGGATAGGAATCTGAGGCTTGGATTATGTACGGATGGCATGAACCCTTTTGGCAATCTCAGCTCCCAGCATAGTACATGGCCAGTAGTTTTAGTGGTTTACAACTTGCCTACTTGGTTGTGCATAAAACGCAAGTACATGATGCTGTCGCTTCTTATATCGGGGCCCAAACAACCTGGAAATGACATAGATGTATAACTTCAGCCGCTTGTTGAAGATTTACAGTAGATGTGGAACGAAGGAGTGTTAGTATTTGATGCATATGCTAATGAGATGCTCACTCTGCGTGCCATGCTTTTTTGTACTATGAACGATTATCCAGCTTATGGGAACTTATCTGGGTATAAGAGTAAAGGAAAACAACCTTGCCCGATTTGTTTAGATGACATGAAATCTACACACCTTAAGGGTTGTAAACATGTGTATATGCGCACACGAAGGCTCCTCAGCCGCGACCATCCCTATCGGTTTAAGAAGAAGGCATTCGATGGGACGGTTGAAGAAGAAGTTGCTCATATACCATTAACTGGTACTGAAGTTTATAATCAGGTGAAGGGCATTGAAACAGTCTTTATTAAACCTGCTAGTGAGGTTGATCGACCTACAGGATTATGGAAAAAACAGTCCATTTTTTGGAAACTCCCATATTGGAAAGATCTAAAGGTCAGACATTGTTTGGATGTCATGCACATAGAGAAGAATGTTTATGAAGCTATTCTCGCGACACTTATGAATATTCTGGGCAAGACAAAAGATGTTAAGGCGTCACGACTTTACTTGAAAAAACAGGGGCTTCGACCAGAGTTGTGGGCTCAGAAAAAGGACGGAAGGAAGAAGAAAAGTGGGGAGGAAAGGGTTGATGATGAAACTCAGAAAAGTAAAAAGGTGGAGGATTCGGAGAAGAATTATTTGCCACCAGCTTGCTACACGATGTCGCGTGCAGAGAAACGGATTTTTTGCGAGTCATTGTATGGCATTAAGGTCCCTACTGGCTACTCATCGAACATGAAGCGCTTTGTTACCTTAAATGGTGAGTTGAAGTTATCGAGTATGAAATCGCACGATTGTCATGTCATGATGCAAGTATTCTTACCGATTGCAATTCGTGGGATACTTCCAAAGCATGTGAGGCACACCATTACAGAACTGTGTTCATTTTTTCATACAATCTGCAGCAAAGTCCTAGACCCATCGACCCTCGATTCCTTGCAGGCGAGAGTAGTTGAAACTCTATGCAAATTTGAGATGTATTTACCTCCCGCATTCTTTGACATTATGGTCCATCTCATTGTCCATCTAGTTCAAGAAATTAAGCTGTGTGGTCCAGTGTTTTTTAGGTGGTGCTATCCTTTTGAGAGATATATGGGAACATTGAAGGATAAAGTTCGGAATCCTGCACAACCAGAAGGTAGTATAATTCAAGGGATTGTGGGTGAAGAGATCAGTAATTTTGTGGCTGAGTATTTTGCTAGTGTTGATCCTCTTGGACTTCCGACATCCCGACACGAGGGCAGACTTGAGGGCAAGGGTACAATTGGTTCAAAATTGATCACACCTTCTGTAGAAAAGCGTAAACAAGCTCACTTATTTGTATTGCATCACTTACCAGATGTCCATCCTTATTTAAGTGAACATATGGAGGAATTACGTGTTAGCAATCCTAGAAACGGAGTGAGGGCATTGACGCAAATGCATAACAAGACTTTCATTGATTGGTTTCATAAACGAGTACTCATTGATTTGGATGAAAGTGTTCCTAAAACAGTTAAGTGGTTAGCATTTGGTCCTCGTGAAACAGTATGCTCTTATGAGGGTTATGATATTAATGGGTATACGTTTTGGACTGAATGTCAAGATCTAAAGTCAAGATTGCAACAAAATAGTGGTGTTTCACTTGTGGCGTCGTCTACACAATATGCAAGCTCGAAAGATAAGTCGCCTGTACATGCTGAAAGCAACTATTGTGGGCGAATACAAGAAATATGGGAGCTGGACTAATGTACTTTTAATATTTGCCTCTTGTGTTGCAAGTGGGTTGACGATAATCGACATTGTGTAAGAAACGATGATCCTTGCGGATTCGCTCTTCTTGACCTTAGTAGTCTACGTGAAACTGAGGAGCCATTTGCAATTGCATCACAAGTCAAGCAAGTATTTTTTGTAACTGATCCTGCTGATCATAAGTGGTCAATTGTTGTACCTGGTAAAAGGAGTATCCTCGGTATTGGTGATGTTGATAATGAGGAAGAATATGATTCATTTGAGGACCTCCCCCCTTTTACCTATCCTCAAATTAATGTGGAAGATGATGTGAATATGTCAGAGAACTATATGCGTGTAGATCACACGGAAGGGATACATGTACTTGAGGATCCTAAGAGACGGCGGAAGCTCAATAAATCATGAGACATAAACTCAGGTCTGTGTAATTTCTCCAATTTGTAACTATTTTGGCCTTTTCGCTCCCAAATCGTACTTATCGAGTCATTGAACCCCAAATTCTCTTGGAACATGATTATATGAGGCATAATATAACTAGTGTGTAGATTCTTAGGCTTTAATTTGTTGTTGGTTGCATTTTGGGAACGAAAAGGCCATTTCCGACCTATTTTGGCCTTTTCGCTCCCAAAATATACTTATCAAGTCATTTAACCCCAATTTCCATTTCAACATCATTATATGAGGCATAATATAACTAGTATGTAGATTCTTAGGCTTGCATATGTTGTTGGTTGCATTTCGGGAACGAAAAGGTCATTTCCGGCCTATTTTGGCCTTTTCGCTCCCAAAATGTACTTATCAAGTGATTTAACCCCAAAATTTCTTTGAATATGATTATATGAGGTATAATATAACTAGTATGTAGATTCTTAGACTTGCATATGTTGGTTTCATTTCGGGAACGAAAAGGCCATTTCCAGCCTATTTTGGCTTTTCGCTCCCAAAATGTACTTATCAAGTGATTTAACCCCAAATTTTCTTTGAACATGATTATATCAGGTACAATATAACTAGTATGTAGATTCTTAGGCTTTAATTTGTTGTTGGTTGCATTTCGGGAACGAAAAGGCCATTTCTGGCCTATTTTTGCCTATTTTGGCCTTTTCGCTCCTAAAATGTACTTATCAAGTGATTTAACCCCAAATTTTCTTTGAACATGATTATATGAGGCATAATATAACTAGTATGTAGATTCTTAGGCTTGCATATGTTGTTGGTTGCATTTCGGGAACGAAAAGGCCATTTCCGGCCTATTTTGGCCTTTTCGCTCCCAAAATGTACTTATTAAGTGATTTAACCCCAAATTTTCTTTCAACATGATTATATGAGGTATAATATAACTAGTATGTAGATTGTTAAGCTTTAATTTGTTGTTGATTGCATTTCGGCAACGAAAAGGCCATTTCCGGCCTATTTTGGCCTTTCCGCTCCCATTGCACCCCTCCCCCACCCTCCCACTGCCCCCCTCCCCTGCTGCCCCCTTCCACTTCCCCCCTCGCCCTGCTGCACCCCCCCCCCCTCCCCTTGCTGCCCCCCTCCCCTCCCTGCACACAACATCCTCCCTCCCCCTGCTGCCCCCTCCCCTCCCTTCACACAGCAGCCCCCTCCCCCTGCTCACCCCCCACTGCACACACCCACTGCCCCCCCTTCCAGCCCTCTCCCCCCACTGCCCCTGCACACTCCTGCTGCACTGCCCCCTTCCCAGTCCCACTGCCCCCCTCTCCCCCCACTGCACACCCCCACTACCCCCTTCCCAGCCCCACTGCACACCCCCACTGCCCAATCCCCACTGCCCCCCTCCCTTGCTGCACACAGCCCCCCCACCCCACTGCGTATGTTTGTACACTTTCAAATTTTTTAAATTTTTTAATTTTTTTTATTAATGCGTATGATTGTACAATTTCAGGGACATGGCTGAGGTGCATACGGATACGAGTGCGGAACACCCTACCGAGGATGAGTGTTTCGATTACGAAAAGGAACGGCGGCAATTAGTTAAGGCTCGCCGTGAAGAAAAAGGTTTACAAAGGCCAAGTAAGAACTTGGAGACG
This sequence comes from Beta vulgaris subsp. vulgaris, assembly GCF_026745355.1. Classification (NCBI taxonomy): domain Eukaryota; kingdom Viridiplantae; phylum Streptophyta; class Magnoliopsida; order Caryophyllales; family Amaranthaceae; genus Beta; species Beta vulgaris. The sequence goes on along the minus strand of NC_079205.1, from coordinate 31,381,575 downwards.
AAAAAGAGGAAAGGAAGGGGACCAACAAAGTCACTAGGGAAACCCACCCTAATGACTTTGGAGTACGATCATTTGGGGCAACCTTGTGGAAAATGGCGTCAAAAGTAAGAACTTGGAGACGAAAAAGAGGAAAGGAAGGGGACCTACAAAGTCACTAGGGAAACCCACCCTAATGCATAAGCTCTCCATTCTCCACTTATGGAAAGAGGTGCCCGAGTCTTTGAAAAAGATGATTTGGGAAGATACTATGGTAAGCTTTGCGTACAATAACGTTTAGAATCTTAACACTTTAGTTAAATATACTATGTAATATTTACTAATTTGTGAAATGCGTTTTTTGTAGAATCGATTCAATATTGCAAATGATGAAGCCAAGAAGAATGTGTTTCTATCCGCGGTTGCCCAGAGGTTCAGAGACTTCAAGGCCAAGCTAGTATCGGGGTGGATCACAAAGCGGAGAAAAGTCGGGGGTACAAAGAAGAAAAAAATCTACGGGGGAGCAACACCTTCTTCTTCTGAGGCTTCACTGGACACATCATTTGAGGCGCCCTCCAAGTTTCCATATCAGATATGGAGGCATATCACACCTGAGGAGTGGCATGCATTTGTTGCACAAAAAACAACCCCGGAAGATGTTGTAAGAATATTTTACTAGCTAAGATTTAATACTTTTAGATCCAATATTATTGTATAAAACCATATCTAACCATTGTTTATATTTGTGTGTTTCAGGCATCTCGTGAGAAAAGTAGCGCGAATGCAAAAGCTAGGAAGTACTATCACCATCTTGGTGCTCAGTCGTATGGTCAGGCGAGAGAATCGTGGATGTATAGCCATTACCCCACGATTGCGTCGACCACGGCATCAGGCACTAGCTCTACGACGACAGTTGCACAGTCTCGGCAACCAGATAGAGTGCTCGATTGGCGATGTTCCATGCATGAGGTTGATGCAAAGGGACACAGAGTCTTGCCTGATCCCGGAACATAACAGATAGCTAATGCCATTGTAAGTACATATTATAAGTTTTTGATAAGGTATACATAATATAACTAGCGCAACCCTTCTTTCTTAGAACCTGAAGGTTGCAGCCCTTCAAGCTTAGAAGGGTTGCGCTTGTTGAAAAAAGCGCAGCCCTTCGTTGTGAAGGGCAGCGCTTGTAAAGCGCAACCCTACTTGAAAAGTGAAGGGCTGCTATTGAAAGGGCTGCTATCAAAAAGCGCAGCCCTATAGGCCATTTTCAGCGCAGCCCTTCTTCATTTTTCCACTAGTGCTAGGAACTTGAGTAAGTTCTTATTGTGTATGCGTAGACTTAGGGTGAAGTCTATCTAGGGGTGAAGGGTTTGAGTAAACCTTTTGTAAAGAGTTGTGGGAACTCTTGAAAGACTTGGAGTTAAGTCTAGAGTATAGAGTGGAGATTGTGAGAGAGTTGGAGTTCTTAGTGGAACTTGAGTATATAATAGGTTGAATCATAGGAGATTTCCTATTATAGTGAAGAGTTTAAATCATGAGTAGGTCGTGGTTTTTCTTCTTGTATTGAGACAAGAAGTTTCCACGTAAAAATCTCTCTTACACTTTCAGTTCCTTATTGCTTATGTTTAAATTCCGCATTATTTGGCAATAAGTTCCACACTACAATTCACCCCCCCCCCCTCTTGTAGTGTTCCTAGTGAAATAACAATTACAAATTTAATAGTGCACAAACCAAAAAATAAATTGAATGACAACCTATCCTTGATGCTGTTAATTTCAGGAATATCTTTATTAATGAAAAAATATTGAGGCATAGCAAAGTGCAAACTCGAAACTCTCCTACAAATTCCATTTTATTTATAATAATCATCAATATAATCTCTTTTATGCATAATAATATACAAATTTTAAAATAATATAGAAAAGACATATGAATTTTATACGAACCGTGAAAAATTAGGTATTTTTCAAAAATGAATAATGACAACAATAACACCATCATTTCTTTTGGTGTTGAAATATTGGGTCATCTCGTCAGCATGGGTTGTCCATAGCACACAATTCAAGCTTGTATGCGCAATCTCTCTATCTGTATTAAAACCGTAATTTGCGATGAAAATGATATTATATATATATATATATATATATATATATATATATATATATATATATATATATATATATATATATATATATATAATATATATATATATATATATATATATATATATATATATATAAGTTCGGGAATCATTTAGATTAAACAATGCAAAGAATAAAATAAAATTTGACGTCACAAGAGCTGCGGTTTTGACCAAAATCATAACCTTTCCGAGTGAAGTGTTGCGTTCTAAAACCGCAGCCTTTCCATTTTGCCCATGGGCTGCTACGCCAAGGGTTGCGGGCCAAAAATGCAGCCCTTAGGGCTTTTTTGACTGCATTCCTTGACGTTTTTTCCACTAGTGATGTAATATAATCAAAATTTATATGGATATAAGTAAATCACAATACTCATAAAATCATAAAAATTGAAATTATCAAATTACAAAATAGTGTTTCTCTTATTTATTGCATCGAAAAGTGTTTTTTCATATTAAAAAAAAATTAACACATTAGCTAATAAACTTTAAATGAATCCATCATTGTCCTTCTACTTCATCACAGTGAAGAAAAATCAAACTTCTCGATCGCACTTGCAATCATAACAGTCCAATATATCATAACCATTAGCCATAAAATAGTAATCTTGTATATCCTACATGTCGCCCTACATATGATTCTTTTCAACTATTTTGACAAATAAATGGTGGCGTGTCTGCCATATCTGATCCGTTTCTTATCCATATAGTCTTTAACATTATCGTAAAGATAAGTGAACGTATTTGAAAAACCAGACAAATTATTAGTTACTTTTAAGCATATTATATAAGAGATACTTCATAGTAGGAGTGTTCGCAGTTTGGATTGGTGTTGTTTGGAATGTAACCCAACCCAAACCGCAAATATATGGTTTGAAAATTTTTCAACCCAAATCGCACCACATTTTTCCCAAAACCAACCAAAACCAAATCGCGCAAAACGATTTGGTGCAGTTTGGTTTGTGGTTTAACCATTTTTTCTCTGCAATATTAATTTTGTAATCTAAGAGTAATAAAATTTGTTAATAAATATAAAGAGTTCAAATAAATATGAAGTTAACTTCATAATTAAACATAAATAATAATATATCAAAAGTGTCCAAGTTTTTTACCTTAAACTTTTTTTTTCAGTTGTATACTTGTATGTCATTTTCTCAAGTGTATTTAAGAAAATGAAAAGAATCATATAAAATTGTGATTTACGGTGCGCTTTCGATTTACAAAAATAAATCGTTATGTAATATTTTACTTTGATAATAAATGAATACAACTTATTATAAATTCACTCACCAAGCCATAACGAAGCAGTGCATTCGAATTATTGTATTCAAGACATCTCCCAAAAAAAAATCTTAGCATTACTATTCACCAACCCTACACGATCAATTATAGCTTCAATCGAAATTTTCCTGATGACATGTTCGTCATATGAAAGGCTATTTAGAATCTTACAACTGAAAAAAAAAATTAAGTACGATTTTTCATGAAGACATGAACTACAATTTTTTAAAATAGCTTAATTTGCAACAAAACAAACTGAATGGTTGTTGTGAAGCAACGCGTCCAAGGATATTGATTGTGATCTCATTAAGCATACTTTCAAAAATATTGCACCTAGGTCTTCACCTCTTCTTAATGGCCGAATTGTTTTGTTTTAATTCAGATTTTGTCTTCATTGCAACAAACTTTAGAGATCTTAAAAGTGTTACTCGAAATTATGGGTTTAGTTATGTGAACCTTTATGAGTATATATATATATATATATATATATATTATATATATAATATATATATATATATATATATATAGGGGAAGACTCTTGTGAGAACACATTCTTTATGTGAGAACACTTTTTTATGTGAGAACACATCCTATGTTCTATAAATTAAGCGATATGTTCTGAATTATGTCTTCTGCTAAAAAAAGACTCCATTAAAGTTTCAAACTCAAATTCAACCTAGTTCTTCACAAATATTACTAAATTCTTTATTAAATTTTCCAAAATTAAATCTTTTTAACTTGCATTCGTTAATTAAGAATTTATTCATCTCTCTCTCCTTCGATAGATTAATTATCTCTCCTCAAGAATACCCATTTTCTTTCTTCAAGCAGACTAAGTTGAAGCTCCGAGTTCAACTTCAATCAAGTCTTTTACAAGTGCAACGAAATTTTGTATAAAAGATTCAACTTATATAGAGTGAATTCATGTTTTTTTTTCTCTTTTCTCAAGATGACGATTTTCACTACTCAAGAATATCCAGTCTCTCTCCTCAAATAAACTCAACCAAATACAAGATGAAATTCAACAAAGTTCTTCATATATAAATCAGCAAAGTGACATGAATCCAAGAGAGGTTCTTACCAAGTTTAACGCATTCGTTACCAAAAAAATTGAAGTTCGATTTTATTTAGGTTGGATGTCATGTTTAAAAATTTTGTATTTCATGTTCTAAAATTTGTTATTTCATGTTCTAAACTACGAAAGTTCGTGTCCTAAAATAATTGATATAGTTGTGTTGATGATATATAATTTTGATCATTTGATATGGTAGATGATGATGATGATTAGTTATTGTTAAGTAGCAATGTAAAGCTTGTTGAGATGAGATAAGATGAGTTTGCCTCACAGCATATATAGTATTACATATGTTCTAAAATTATTATCTTGTGATATTGATTGAAATTTCGGTATTCCACATCATTACCTTTTCGATTATAGTCACATTATCATCATACATGATTAATGTCTGCAAATGTATATCATGTTCTAAATTAATGTATATCATGCTCTAAAACAATATATATCATGTTCTAAACAATGTACATCATGTTCTAAAACGATTACATCATGTTCTAAAACGAGTACATCATGTTCTAAAACAATGTACATCATGTTCTAAAATCCATAACAGGCCAAGTTTAAAAAATTTCAGAACACAATTAACATATTTCACAATGTAATTAAAATACTTTGGAACATGTTTGAAATAATTTAGAACACACTTGAAATATTTCAGAACATAATTAAAATATTTTACAACATGTTTGAAATAATTCAAAACATGTTTGAAAAAAATCTAGAACACATTTGAAATATTTCAGAACATAATTAGATTAATTTGGAACATGTTTCAAATAATTCAGAACATGTTTGAAAAAATTTAGATCATACTAGAAATATTTTAGAACATAATTAAAATAATTTCGAACATGTTGCAATAATTCAGAACATGTTTGAAAAAATTCAGAACACGCTTTTAATATTTCAGAACATGTATATATGTATATGTATGGATTATATTCTCATGTTCTAAAAAAGATATGTTTGTGTTCTAAATTTTAAAGTGTTCTCATATAAGTATGTGTTCTCACATAAGGGGGTTTCTCACTGGATCCCAGCCCTATATATATATTAAAAATAGCCATTATAAATGTATGACTTAATAGGAAAACATTCCTGAATTTCAAAACCGATTTATGTATTAGTATACTATTCAAATAATATGGTATCTATGTAAAGAATATTGATGATTGATTCATTAAATCAAAGCATTATAATGAAACTTTACTGAATGGCATATATATTGAAGATGCAAAAGAATAAATATTGGAATGAATAAATTTTCGGCTACTTATAATACATTCTATAGGATTTTTTATATTTATTCGAAGGTATAATTAATAGGACCTATATAGGGGTCCTTATGCGCACCTCATTATGACATCTTTCAGATGTGTTGAGAGACCTCCAAAAAGAGTAAAAACCTAAAGTGAATAATAATAATAATAATAATAATAATAATAATAATAATAATAATAATAATAATAATAATAATAATAATAATAATAATAATAATAATAATAATAATAATAATAATAATAATAATAATATAATAATAATAATACTAATAATAATAATAATAATAATAATAATAATAATAATAGTAATAGTAATAGTAATAGTAATAGTAATAATAATAATAATAATAATAATAATAATAATAATAATAATAATAATAATAATAATAATAATAATAATAATAATAATAATAATTGTACAAAATAGTTAAACAGAACAAAATAACACTATAAGGTACAAAAAAATATTACTAGAACAAATAAGCACAATCCTTTGACCATGGAACTTAAGTTATCTCTTGAATAAAATGCATGTTTGAGCCAATGTCCTTGTTCACAAAATTTGATCGAAGAATGAATATGTATTTCATTGTTGTACGGAAAAATAAAATAAGAACGAAATACTCTCATGTTATTAAGCTGAACATATTTTGACGACAAATGATAAGTTGAATTTGTTCAACAACTTGAAACTTCGTAGATCAATATCATCTACCTTCCCAGTAACCCTAATTTTTTTTTTTTTGGTAAGTAAGTAATATATTTCCCAAAAACAAACATATACACCCAGCATCCTATACAAAGGACAGAATATCACACAGGCCAGCAAGCCTAATACACCCCTAACACTCCTTTACAGATTTTCTATCCAAGCATAGTCCCTACTACACCACTTAGTTGAAGAACAACATTAAATTCTATTTGCAACTATACATCTTATACTCTTAATTACACAATAATCAATTCTACTAACTTTGGCATGCCACAGAGCCTCATTTCTTGCTATCCAGATGTGGTAAACGGAAGCTGCCAGAACAGCATACATCACTTGTTTCCTCACCTTGGTTCCTGTATAGCTTCTTCTAGTCCAGCTAATCCATTGGATCAGATTTCTTCTTCTCATAGGTATGCCAAGCCAAATAAGCAGACCTCTTAGCACCTGCTGACTAAAATCACAGTCAAAGAATATGTGATGGTGAGTTTCTTTTGCATTCTCACACAAACAACATAAGTTGTCAGGGCAGACATTGAATCTATACAACTGATCTTTAGTCTTCAGTATATTCTGGACACCCAGCCATAAAATAAAATTGTGTTTAGGAATGTTCATCCTATTTCAAACACCATGTATCCACTGTGTTGTAGGTCTTTCTTCCACCAGAGTATCATGAATCGTTTTTATAGAATATATGTGATTAATATTCCATTGTGACATTCCAACCTGAATCAGCTCATTTTTTACCTTGCAAAGGTATTTTATCACCCAACTAGCACTTGATGGGGCCTGGAATTCCCACCAATTCCCATTCTTCACATATATGGTATGCACCCATTTAACCCAAAGGTCATCATTTTGGCAGCCAATATGCCATATAAGCTTACCTATGGCAGCTTTATTCCATAAACTAATGTTTCGAAATCCCAAACCACTAACTTTCTTAGGCCAGCAAACACTTTTCCATTTAATATACCCACCCTTGTCTTCATTTGCAGTTCCATTCCAAAGATAACTCTTGCATATTAAGTTAATCTTTCTCATGACAGCACTTGGCAGCAAGAATATTTGGGCCCAATAACTATGAATACTAAGCAAAACTGAATTAATAAGTTGTGCCCTGCCAGCATATGAGAGATTTCTAGTGCTCCATGTTCTTATTCTACTAGTCATCTTGGCCACCAACATGTGACAGTCAGCTGCTCTTAGCTTCCTTGAACTTATAGGTACTCCCAGGTACCTAAAAGGTAACTCTTCCCTTTTGAATCCAGAAAACTGCTCTACTCTAGTCACATCACTAGCATCCATGGCAGTGCAGTATATGGCAGATTTAGTTTTGTTAGCTGTCAAGCCTGAGGTTTCAGAGAACAGTTTAAACCCTTGTAACAACAAGTAAGCTGACTTAGCCTCTCCTTTACAGAACAAAAGTTAGTCATCAACAAAGCTTAGATGATTCACCTTTAATCTTTTACACCCAGTGAAGTATTTGAACTCATCCAACTCACCTATATATGCTAGTATTCTTGTGAGATAATACATACATAGCACAAAAACCAAAGGAGACATAGGATCTCCTTGTCTAAGCCCCCTTTTGGCTGGAAAAAAACCCTCTGTGCTCCCATTTATAAGAAGTGTAAATTTAGGAGTTGTGATACACTCCATTGCACACTTGATAAACTGCTCAAGGAACTGCATAGCCACTAATAACTCATGGACAAAACTCTACTCCACTGAGTCATAGGCTTTCTTTAAATCAACTTTCATTAATAAGCCTTTGACTTGATTATTTTGTCTCCAAAATCTCTTCACTAAGTCCTGGCACAGTAATATATTACTTATTATATGCCTGCCATTAATAAAAGCACCTTGTGTTTGAGAGACAATACCTGGCAGCACACCACTCAGCTTAGTACATATCAACTTTGTGATTACTTTATAAAACACAGAGCAGCAGGCTACGGGCCTAAAATTCCCCACTGAAGCAGAGCAATTGGTCTTAGGTATCAAGTTTATGGATATAACATTGATTTCCTTAAGCACCTTACCACTCCTGAAAAATTAAGTCTTTCACAGTTGCTACCACATCACTGCCAACAATGCTCCAGGTTTTCTTGAAGAAACAACTGGAAATCCATCTACTCCTGGTCATTTATCATCAGGTATGGAGAAGAGAGTTGCCTTAATATCTTTAGCATTAAAGTTAAGATCCAAAACTTGATGATGTGTTGCATTCAAAACCTTCGACTTAGCTATAATTGCTCCCTCTACTCTTCTAACCTGTCCTTCAGATCCAAGCAAACCATGGTAGAAATCTAGGAAAGCATCAGCCACTTCATTTGAGTTATTTTGCCCTTGTACCATCTTCTCTTCTAATAGTGTTGATCCTATTTTCAATTCTTCTAGCCTTCACACTTTGATGAAACAGCCTGGTGTTATCATCCCCTTCATTAAGCCATCTGGTTTTGGCTTTTTTACCAAGGAACTGCATATAATTCTTGTGAGCTATCATATACTCCTGCCTTGCCACCTGTTCCTACTCTCTTAACTCCAGATTTTCAGGCTCATTATGCATCTCTTGCTGGACTGTAATCATCTTATTGTACTTAATGGCATTCTGCTCAGATACATCCCCCAATTGAGAGGCATTGAGAGCTTTAAGATCTTTCTTTAAGCACTTCAACTTCTTCACAATCTGATACATCTTAGTTCCTTATATTGTTTGCTGCCAACATTGTTTAGCAATATCAAGAAACTTGTCAGCCTTGCACCACATGTTGAAGAATCTAAATGGTTTCCTTTTAGATTCATTCACAAAAGATCTTATCACCAGTGGACAGTGATCAAACTCTCCTTCAGGGAGAATTGTAACTTCAGTGTTTACCCACTCAGCAATCCACTTGTCATTCCCAAGAACTCTATCTAACTTGCAGAAGACCCTATCTCTTCATTCTTGCCTATTATTCCACTAGACTTGACATTCAGCATACCACAATGTGTCATACAGTCATTCATGTCTACTATTTCTCTGTCTCTCACAGCTTGACGAATTATATCTTCCATACACATTAAAGCATTAAAGTCACCAAGGATTAACCAAGGTGCATCATTCACAGCCAGCCTCCTAATATCTCTCCACATTTCTTCTCTACCTAATCTTTCATTAAAACCATAAGCAAAAGTACATTTAAATTTTTTCCCACCATTAATCACCTCCACTTCTGTATGAATTATCTGATTAGTACACAATAACACATTGACATGGAATGCACTTGGGTGCCACCCCAGAATAATTCTTCCATTCCCATGCCAATGGTTATTGGTTGTTATACACCAATCTGGACACACATTAAGATAAAAAGCACCTAGAGCAAGAGCTTTTATCTTTGTTTCTAGGAAGCTAAATAACCTGATTTTGTGAGTTCTTAAACAATTCCTCACATCAGCTTGTTTCTTCTTGTTTTTTTGCCCCCTAACATTCCATGAAACAATATTATCCATCCATGGTAGGGGTCCCCCCCCCCTCCATGGATCAACCCCTTTTGCACTTCCACTTCACCAACAACCATGTCTTCATTCTTCTCATTATCAACTGTTTCCAGGGCTACAAATGAATTACCAACCACTACAGGTTGTGTGCCAACTTGCTGCTGGTCTTGTCTTTATTCTCATCATCTTGAAACCATCCTTATCCACCCCTTGATTCTTCTCTTTTGGAACCCATTTTCTCCTGACACCTAAAGCTTTTTTCATCCTACATTCCCCAGTTGAATGACCAATTCCTTTACAGATTTCACACTGAATTGGCTTCCATTCATATGTCACATCTTGTGTCATCATCCGGCCTTTCTCATTCTCAAACTGAATGTGTTCTAGAAATGCCTGATTCAGTCTAGCTTCAACCATTATTCTAGCATATTGAAGCCTATCTTTCTTCATGGTTGCTTGATCAAGCTTTAATAGCTTACCAATACCTACCACCAACTTGAATAGAAACTTTTCTCCCTAATATTTCATATCAAGAGAAGGCAATTGTATCCACATAGGGACTGTTTTAACATCTTCCTTCTGGATATCTAATTCAGCATTCCATTTCTTCACTATAAGAGGTTTATGATAAAAAAAAGTACAATCACCATTCAAGATTGCATCTCTTTGGTTAAGATTATGAAACCTAACAATGAATATGCCTTTTTTCATAGCCACAACCTTTTATACCCCCTGTTTTACCCAGATTCTTCTCAAGAAACCATCCATAACCGGAAATGGTGGATTATCTCCCAACACATAACAAATCACAAATGAATTCCAGTATGCAATTTCATCTTGAACATCCTCTAATTCAATTTTAATTGGAATATCACATTGAATAGGATCATTTACTTGTAATTCCTCAAATTCAGGCATCAAATTCCGAGATTGAGTATTACCTTCCTCCATGGAATTCATACGAGTTTGTGTCTTCTTCATTATAGTAAGCCATTCAGATAGTTGTGCCTTCTCCCTTGATTGCTGATGCAATGCTGCTATCGAACTTTTAGGTGATAATGGCACCTCAAACTCAGGGGTTTGAATCGCTATAGAAGCAATACCATGGAGTTCCGCCATAACTTTGTGCTTTTGTCCCAAAATTGAGCTCGTAGGACCTTTCTGTTTCTCCTGATTACCATTTTTGTTTTGTTTTTCCTTCGATTTCCCCTTGGATTTCCCTGCCATGGCCACCGCGCAGGTTAAGATGAGGGTCTCTTAACCTTCACCGAGAGAAAAAGGCGCGAGAGAAAACGGTTATAGAGAGAGAAAGTTATCTCCCCTAACCCCAATTAGTTGGTTCTACATGCATTACATTAAAAAAAAAGAAATAAGATAATATTAGAAAAGATAATGATTTATAGTAAATGAAATTTTTAAATGTAACAAAATACATAATATAACAATAAAAAAATATAGTAAAACTTACATTGCAACTATTCATCAAATTAAATATAGTTGAACGTTTTTCATTAGTTATCCTTAGAATGCATATAATTGGTAGTGGACACTAGGTTATGAACTTAGCTTTTTCTCGAACATAACTGTCGTTCTTAAATCTGTAGGTTGAAAGTTACTAAAGTTCAAACATGTTCAAGCAAAATAAGTACAAATTGAATGATCAAACTTGAACTTTTACTTAAATAAGTATGATGCTACCATTTTATCAACATATACGGCTTTTTCGTCCAAGGTTGTATATTGGAAACGTACTATAAAGTTACATCTAAGCATCATTACCATGAAAATATAAATAAAGAAGAATAACATTTTGTAAATACAATACCTCCATCAGTTCTTACGCATAATCCATATGCTAGAATACAAATTGGTTCATTTATAGATTCCTTCACTGCGGCTATTTTACTATTAATCTTGATCTTCATAGCTATAGAACTAACCAATCAACAGATGTATGAAATACAATTAATTTCATTAAAAATATTTTCGTAATGCCAAAACATGTTTAGTTCACTATGTATTATGTATAAAATACCTTTCATCTATAACTATTAACTAACTGTCGTACGCGAATTAAAACAATGATTCCAAAGACATCTAAAACAATATGAACGAGTTTTCTAAGTATATTATTTAAGTAATATTTGAGAACTAACATAAATATATATACATTACCTACTAATTTATTGATGTCTCATAGTGAATTATCATAAATCGAATATCTAATGGTGATATATTGATCTTCAATGAAGAACTATTCTTTCTTGTAATGAAATTAAAAGCCTCATTACTGAGTTAAGAAAAAGGAAGAAAACAAATTTGAATTAAAAAAATGTCATAAAAACGAATGATTGGTGTTTAAAGTCAAGGTATTGTATTTATAACAATGATGTAGAACGTGAATTAAAATCCCTAAAAACATATTATTTGATAGCTTTAGCTTGATGCAAGGAATAAAATTATGGATCACATTTTTACATACATCACATTGACTCATCTTTCGAACTTTTCCTTTTGAGCATATGATGAAGTTCTCATGAAAACCACCTTTTAGTTTTAGTAGATAACTAATATAAAACGTGAGTATATTCTTAAAGATTTTGTGGGAATTGTTTTCAAATTCGTGATATTTAGACCAAATTATTACAAATTTCTATAATGGAAAAAAACATTATTTATTCCTAAAAACGTGGCATTCAATATTTCCAAAAATCTTTTAAAAACAATCATACTATGTATTATTTTACAATTTGATAACATCAAATGCCCAAAAATCTTATGAAACCGACATTGTTCATTAAATAGATAATACTATTTCTTACAAAAGTATTAAACTGTATAGCTTATTCGTTTGTTATATAGATGATATATATTAAAAAATCGAAATATTATATCTACTATTCAGGAAAATACATTAAAAAGATTAAAAATATATAAAGCAATAAATAATGTACTTATAGAAATTCGAAACATCTATTAGATAGATGATTAAAAAAGATACAATAAGGTAGTAAATCTACTAAAACTAAGAACAACTAACATAATCTAACATAACATAACACACGACTAAAATCAAGATCAGCTAAAAATCATTAAAAATACTAACTTAGTTATTTTAAAGGCTATATTAGTCATAGAGTTTGAAACACCATCTTCAATCATCAACTTTCTCCACTTCATCGCGAAAATATTCTACAATATTATTTGTTTCTTGAGAATAAAATTCAATTTGGTTGCGAAAATAGATAATTTCACCAATATAACCCACGGTTACCTTTCCTTCATCTTCTTATAATTTGCGTAATTTGTAACATGCATTGAAATCTTCTGATCAATTGTCCGCCAAAACTAAATTCGAAAGTTGCCTCGTAACTTCTTTGATATGTTTGGCGATTTCGGGATCCATTGAGATGATTTCTTAAACTCGATAGTTTGAGAGTAATAGATGAAATGAGTTGATATATTGAAAAAACAAAGAGGAATTAGTAGATGAATTGGTCGGTTGTCATTAAATCAAACTTATTTGCATTTAGGTGGAAGTTGCTATTGCATTTTTAAGGGTTGACCAATTGAAGTCAAATTGGAAAATACATAGTAGATTATAGGTCAACATGACCAATTTTTTCAACTCCTTTTCAATGTATTGATGAAGTGGTTGAAAGGCATATTAGTTGGTAGGATACTTAATTTTAATTTTTTGTGTATTTTTTAAGGGAGAAAATTTGGATACTTTTAGGTGTAATAAAGTGCAATCAAAGCATTAAATTGCAAGAAATAATGTATTAGTTGACCTGCAATGAGTATAATATTGATTGAAAAAAAAGAGATATGAAAACGGTAAATATAATGGCATATTGGCCATGTTGAATAATAAGAAAATGAAGAAAAATATTAGGATATAATTGGAAGTACAAACGAAAAAGAAAACATAAGTATTATTATTTGATTGACCAATGGATCACCAAATTGCGTAATTAAAGAACCTACAATGTCATGAAAAAAATACTAATAACTTTCATTAGATAAATAATGCAACAAAACACTTTTGTAGTTGGTATTACACATCCATTGTTCATGTTGATTTCTTTAAATGAAATTCAACAACCAAAATGAGCTCGGTGAGGCTTACAATGAGAAAGTGCAGTGCCATATATTCTAAATCAATAAAAATCCTAGAATCTTTGATTATAGAGAAAACATACTCCGGCATACCGATTATCCGAATTCTAATCTTCTGTATTTGCAACAGCCTTGCAAACCTTGTAGAATTTAATATGACCGGAGCGAAATATTGTTAGTACCATACCTTCATGATCAGAAAAAATTAGGATGCTCCACTTTTATTTGGATGCCAAATCTATAAATGTCAAGGTGAAGTAGGTGTGTCAAATAAACCATAGTCATTTTCCACTACAAAAAAAATACAAAAAGGTGCACGTTTTTAGGGTATATGACTTATGGAGAGTGTAGGCATATGAAAAGATGATAATCGTATTTATAGTGGAAAAAAATTTTGATTTCACCAAGGTTTGAAAAAAAAAATTGGAAACAAATATCATTAATTGATAATTTTCATATTGAAGTTTGATTGAATCAATTTCTAAAATCATGTCATTCAAATAAGGAATGATTTTGATTTAGGTGATCAACTTGCATATGATTGAAGATTGCAATTGATTGGAATTTCGATTGATTATGGGGAGTAAAAAAATTCGGCCATTACATTAGAGTATTGATTGACACGTGGCGATTTATCTTAAGTCAATGCGATAATCGAAAACATTGCGCTGTAGGAGGCTTCTAGGGTGAGAGGCTCGAAATTTAAGGAAGAATTTGTGAGAGCAATTTTACATGTGACACCTACGATTTGTGAGAGAATATTATTTACGTTTGGAAAGGATATCAAATATAAGCATAGCAAATAACGACCATGATTTGAGACTTCTTTATGTTAGGCAACAATCCTCAATTAACGTGTATTTATGATCCCGCCGTTTTCGTATGGTTTTTTGATAATAGTAAATTTCTCAATACATCAAATTCGAACACTATTGGGATACTTTGCCATTTCTTGTTAGCCAATAATAACTCATGTAAAGTGTAATTATGATAGGATTTTCTTAGGTTTTTATTGGTAAAAAAAAATTATTTCGGCCATTTATTGGGACAATTTATTACAATATTAAATATGATACGTTATTGTTTCATGATATGCATATTATTAGGCGAATTTTACTAATTACATATTATGTCTTGAAAACATTAAATGAGCAACAAATGAATTTTTTTTATAGCAAACCAATTTTAAGCACCTAGACAAAAACAACATAATATATTATCCATTACCATTCACGAATAATACATCTAACATGAAAACATGAAAAACTTCTTCAACATAAACGATTACAACTTTGGAAAAACGGAACTAAAATTTAAAACAAATTGAGTAAATACTAACAACGGTAATTAAATTTGCTAGCTACTATAATAATAGCTAAAAAATATATCTTCATACCTCACTTCTCCATTAGAGTTTTCAAATACTCAATGGTACACTTTGCTACTTTTGTAGCAAGTTCAATAACATTATGACACAAGATAATCATACCAATGTAACCCATAGTGTAACAACCCGAATTCTCCCTACCAGCTTATAGAGGATTAAGCACAGCGAAAGAGACTCTAGTCGAGATAACCCAGACTATTACCATCACACTCACCGAACTACATTGGAGAGTGTGAAACCCAATTCTCAAATTCTATTCATAATAATTTAACTATTACAACAACTCCCTGATTCTCAAACTTTATCCTCATAAATTTCTATAGAAAATTCGATAAAATTTCCTTTGAAACTAGAACAACCTAAACGGGGAAATAATATGAACCTATTACAATTTCAATAAAAAAAATATTTCTAAATCCCATAACTCAACAACCTCAACGCTTTCGTAGAGCATTAACCAATAGAGAATTAGGAGCACTAACGACTCTTAGAAATATTAAATCGAAAATAAATAATTAACAACTAACTGTTACACATTCAAGCGTGCTCACTTCAAAAAGAAATATAACACTACTCTAGCTTGTATCAACTTCAACTTGCAAAATATAAACTTATGGCTTTATCCTGAAACATTTAGGGAACTGCCACCCACCAAATGACAGGCCACATAAATGACAAAACAACATATACAAACATCAGCAAAGCTGAGTACTAAACCCATAAATAAGATTAATACATGCTTTGGTGGCTTTTACTTGTAAATGACTCTCACGCAATCAACATAAGTTCAACAATCACATCTATCATAGCACGCTTAGCAACAATATTCTTATTGAACATACATATTATATTTCTATCTAATTCCTCGTTTCATAATACATCATCAATCACATAGTAACAAACACATTAAGATGACTCTCAAGAATGACATGTTTAATATATTCTCATTTAATCGACCTTTCAACTTACCACTATTACATAATAGGAATTTGAGGTCACCAACTTTGATATAAACATTATTCTTAATTTCCTTTAGTCAATTTCTTAACGGAAATCCAAACTTATGCTTTCATACTCTCTCAATCATCCTCTTATACTATTATAAACAAATCTTTATCCAGCAATAAATAACATAACAACTTTCACTATACTGATTCGTTTTCGAGAATCCAGTAACAAGATACATTTCCTTATCGGGAATCCAACATCAGTAGAACTTACTATGATATGCTTCCTTATCAGGAAACCAATATTAATATTCATATTCAAATACTGAATAAACATTCATTACTTACCTAATATGATTCCTTATCGAGAATCCAATATCAAAACAACATACCACGATACGATATCTTATCGGGAATCCAATATCGAAATAACTTTCATACTTTGAGATAACTTTCTTTTTAAACAAGGGGAAAGAGAACGCAGTAGAGGAGACAAAGCTTATACTCCAACAGCGAGGGTCGTCACCTAACCATTCGCTTTACATTTGGGCAATAACCATGACTAGTCTGAAGTACATTTTTTTCCGCTGATTGAATCAGCCATTCATAAGTTTCACATTACCTGATATATCACCCGATTATCGCCCCACAGAGCAATGGGAAGGCTTCCGTGTGGGGACCCCCCAAGGTTCACAGTCCATGGGGGTACTGTTTATGTTACCTCATCCATTGACTCAAACGAGGCTAATTTCCCCTTTTTGATTATTTCCATTTTCGCTCATAACTCAATCAGATCATTCTCGAAAAACATCCAATAGTTTCAATAATTCTTAGCAACGATCTTTGAATAACTAGCCAAACCAAGAGATCTCCCCCGTAGATAACCATAATCATTTGACATATAGCTTTTAAAAATAAGTGTTTCAAGTCGATACATATATGTTTTTCGACTCCAATTCCAGTCATGAAACTTATAAACCTGCAACAACTAATAGATACTCATGTTCGGTATACATCAACATCAATGAGAAAAGGTCTCTCGGTTCGAATTAACTAATGAGAGTTAACATAAATTCCACAACTCATGATTCATGAGATAGATTGATTAAACTTAACAATTATAGGTTATGTTATCTAGTAAGTCCAATTCTATTTACCATTATAAATGACAACTCTAGTTAAAGTGTATACTACTTTTAGAAACTAATTACTCATGAATACACCTAACATTATAGACTTTCATCTCATTAATCATCTTCTTAGAGTTATACTCAACCAATTTTAAACTTAATTCTAATATGACTAACACCCAACAACATAGTTGAGATATTTTTAAAGTAATTAATAACCCATATGCACTTAGTAAATTCACATATTAACTTATATTAATGAATATATTAATGTATTGAGGAACCATCTGCTGTCACGTTAACTAAAGTCAATTTCCAATTAAAATAATGATATCTAATTTATGATTATACCACATCATACTCACTTATAATCTCCAAGATATATTGAACTTTACCTAATCTCAACCTTAACTGGAATCCCATTTGATCACTTTGATAATTCGCTCCATAACAATAATAATCAATTGCTAACCATCCTTACTAATTTCGCATAAGGAAATTAATGTAACGTACCTTTCTGAGGGGTGGTTTGGTTAACATTATTTAACATAGGAAGTTAGAAATTCTAGGAATTTGGAATTGTTTGGTGTTTTTTGGTTGATAAATTCATGAGAAGGAGAAAATCCTAGGAAGTTCCACTTCCCACAAAATGGAGGAAGTTACTTACCTAGGGGGACCTAGGTAAGTGGAAATTCCCAAGGGAATTTTCATTTCCCTTGAATCACCAAACAACATCTAGCAATTCCTAGGAAATACAATTACATGGGAAGATAATATTTCAAGTAATTTGCACTTCCTACATTCAACAAAACGAGCACTTAATACAACCCAATCAAACTAAATCCCATACATAGAAACTAATGAAACTGATTCTATAACTCTTAAACTTAACTTCATATCAACTCCAATACTAATTTTATATATGACATTTGCAAACTAAGAGACATAACTAAACTTGGAAAATGGAGTCTAATTTATTAACAAATTCCATTGTAATTTAACAAAATAAAACTATAATATTAATTATTAAGGTAAAGAAACAGTAAAAACGAAACACATAAGTGAGACATATGAATCAGTTCAATAATTTGTAAAGCATGTGAAGAATTCATGTGACCTCACTAATAAAAATTAAGTCAAGGAAAAATTATGCTTCATATTCTACAATTGACAAACAATCCTATCATTTACAACCTACCTTTATACATGAGGAGAGAACTAATATAAATAAAACATAAAGGAAGAAAAACCTAGAAAAGGAACGGACCATAGGGCCCAAAGCCCAAAGGGATACAATAAATATAAATGATAGGATTGGGCTTAGGTGAAGAAAACCGGTATATTCCTTTAACCAACAAAGAATAAGCTGAAGGATTTATGTCCTCGACTTAAATGCAATTACTAATATATAATGGATCATATTATAGAGATAATAAGTTCGTTATATTGGGTCGTCTATACGTCTTGCTAGAGAAAGCTATAGAACTTCGGATTAGTAAATAAATAAACCCGAAGCCCAATGTAACGGATCCTACAAGGTCACACGTTAAACTTGGATCAACAAAAGAAACCTAGAGCCCAAGAGGGCCCTAGGGTGGCCGGCCAAGAGATAGGAAAAGGGGAGAGAAATCTGACCTAAATACTATTATATATTTGGGTTAGGCAGAAAAGAAAACAATCAGTTTATTCTCTTATTATTTTCTCTCTCCTATTTCTCTCTTCAAAAGTCACGTTATACTCCAAGAAAACAAAGAAGAAGTTTCTTCCTTTCTAACTAGCATTGGTGGAGTGTTGATCCGGGTTGGTGGACTAAGTAGAGGAATCACATATGAGATTCTCAATCCGGGTTATTCAAGCTTTGTGGAAATTACGCTACAAAGGTTATTTCTAAACTTGTATGTGATCCTTAATTGTATATGCATGTGATCCTGATTTAAATGCTTATGAATTTGATTCATGAAATTCCGCTTTATAGTACTTATATATTCCTACAGTGGTATCAGTTTTAGCCTCTTGCATATAGAATTTTGGTCATAAAGTTTAGTTTATGTATGATTAATTTTAATTTGATTAAGGGAGGAATTAAATTATGGATTGAATAATTAATTGAAATTTGTTAAAAAGAGTTTTAATTACTTTCTTTCTCAATATTTAATAGCCGAATTTTTAAACCTCCTAAACCCTAATTTTCGAAATTTATAAAATTCTGATTTTAGATCTCTAAATTTCGAAATAAATTCATATTATTAATAAAATTTTCATGCTTAAAATCGTTTATGTATGAAGATAAATTCATATAAAAGGTGTTTTGTATGAATTAGTGATTAATTATATGAATAATCTGAAAATTAATTAAAATAGAGATTTTGAAATTTGATTTTCTGTATTAAGCATAAAGAGTTATGTTTAATTTAATCAAGATCACCTAATTAAATTTACAAGAGATTGTAATTTTAATATCCTTCAAGAAAAGAAAAGAAAAGATTTGAAAAACAGAAAAATTGAAGGAGGAAAGATAAGGAGCAGTGGCTGCTCCGGAATCCGGTGGTCTGCCGGCGAAATGTCGGGGAAGGAAGACGCAAGGCTGCCGGCGAGCAGTCGCGTCGGAGGGAGAACATGGCGGCAGGCGACGCACGTTCGACGTGCAAGCACTGTTGTTCGCTGCGTTTTAGGAGGTTCGTAGGCTGGCGCTGGTGGTCCTTCTGCCGGCGTCGGCCCACGGTCGCGAAAACCGGCGAATTGCCGGTGGAGTCGTCTGAATGGGGTGGCCTGAAACGGTCGTCGGAATTTTGGCTGCAAGCTTCTCGGTGAGGCTTGCGTGAAAGCAGCCTTTGTGCTGCTGTGTTTCACGTGTGTTTTCAAAGTTTTAAAAAAAAATAAAAAAAATAAAAATTTTTTCCAAACTGCTGGGCAGCAGAATTTTTTTTTTATTTTACCTTTTGGAATTTTATTTTGAAAATCAGAATATTTGAGAAAGATAAATTTCAATTATGTTAATTATTGACTTGGTCATAATTTCAATCCATAATCTGATTTTTTAATCTAATTAAAATTAATTAGGCTAGTTTTAAGGGATAGAATCTTTAGGTGATTAGTTATTACTTAAAATTTTATCTTCTTGCTTTAATTAAGAATATTTGATATTTTAATTGATTGGCAAGTATAATATGTGATATTATTATGTGGCTTTTATATATGATATATTTGCTATGTATGACTAGTATGGCCCAAATTAAGATAGAAAATACGATCTGCGTATCGTGATGTATTCTTGTAATTTTAAATACGATCTGCGTATCGTTAAGTATTTTTGTAATTTATTTAATTTAGTTATTATTAAATTATTTTTGATACTTATGTAATCCAAAGAAGAGTCCATCAAGAGAAGGCCCATGGAAAAGGTGGATGGAGATCCATGAAGAGTCCAAGAAGGAGCCATTGATGTTAGTTCTTAGGATTAGGGGCCATACTAGATCATTTTATTTTCGCATTTTATTATTCTTTAAAATGCTTATAAGTTTATTGTATGTTGGTTGTTGATGCGCTAGAGTTCACTAATTCATAACAACATAATAAACTTAGGCCCCGTAAATATTAAGGTTTGCTTTTCCAAACATAAAGTACTTATAAAACCCTTAATTAATAGTAATAGGTCATGCCTCCGCAGGGTGTTATCATTAATTTTGGGATATAAGGTAAAATTGCGAATTTTACAACTTAGTTTGGTTGTCCTTAACAAAATTATCAAAAGCGTTTTGAATTTTGAAGCAAGAGATAGTTAAACATGCGATGTTTATCCATCTAAACAAGAGTTATAAAGTGTTATAATTAGTAAAAGAGTTTACTTACCTTGATAATGTAACGTTATGATAAGGCCTCCGTCTGCTTAGTGTTACATGTTGATAGGATCTTGTAAAACACTTATTCATAGGGGACTTTAATTTTGAATAGGTGGTCAACCTAGAAACCTTTACATGTTTTAGGTTGCTTTATAAACATAAAATTGAACTTTGCCTTATTTTTCTGTCTGTAGATATCATGTCTAATAACAACAACAACAACTCCGGTTTCAACATTCGTCCTTTTCTGGAAAAGGACAGACTGAATGGTGAAAATTTCCTTAATTGGGAAAGGACCTTAAGACTCGTTCTGAGGTTTGAGGGTCGAGAGGACGTCTTAGATACCCCGCTTCCTGTAATAACTGATGAATCAACTGACGCTGAAAAACGTCGTGCAAAACAGGCTAGTGATAAGTCTATACCAATCACTTGTTTGATGGTAGCAGCCATGGAGCCGAACCTCCAAAAGAGGTTCGAAACCAAGGATGCCTACACGATCATGCAAGAGCTGCGGGCCATGTTTAAAACTCAGGCCCGAGTTGAGCGGTATGAGACTAACAGGGAGATCCTTGAATGTCACTTGAAGCCGGGTCAAGCTGTTGGCCCCCATGTGTTCGAAATGATGGGTCTTTTCGAAAACATGGAAAGACTTGGGTTCCCTTATAGGCTCGAGTTGGCTACTGACATCATTCTCCACTCACTACCTGAAAGTTTTAATCAGTTCAGAATGACCTACAATATGAATGAGTCTGAAAAGACTTTGCAAGAGCTGCATGGATTGTTGGTCAATGCTGAAAGGAACATCCCTAAGGTTGAACCAAAGAAAGAGGTTCTGTTGGTTCAAAAGGGAAAGGGTTTCAAAAAGAAATGGGCAGGAAAGAAGGACAAAGGCAAGCAAGTTGCCACTGTCGCTGAAAAACCTAAGCCAACCGCCAAGCCCAAGGTTGCTGCGGAAAGCAAGTGCTTCCACTGTCACAAGATTGGACACTGGAAGAGGAACTGCCCGATATACTTGGAGGAAATAAAGAAGTCTGGGGCTTCTACTTCAGGTATATATGTTATAGAAATCAATTTGACTTCTACTTCTTTATGGGTATTTGATACCGGTTGTGGTTCTCACATAGTTAATGATGTGCAGGGACTAAAAAGAAGTAGGAAGTTGGCAAAAGGCGAGGTAGAGCTACGCGTTGGAAATGGAGCACGAGTTGCTGCACTTGCCGTCGGAGCTATAGTCTACACTTGCCATCTGGGCTTATTTTAGAATTAAATAATTGTTATTTCGTTCCTACAATAACTAAGAACATAATTTCGGTTTCAGTTTTGGATTCTGAAGGTTTTTGCTTTGAAATAAAGAACAAATGTTGTTCCATTTCTTACAATAATATGTTCTATGCCAGAGCTAATTTGATAAATGGTTTATATGTGCTTGATAAATCATTACAAGTCTATAACATAGATAGCAAGAAAAAGAAATCAAATGATTCTAACCTAACCTATATTTGGCATTGCCGAATGGGTCATATAAACCAAAAGCGCATTCACAAGTTACAAAAGGACGGTATAATTCCATCATTTGATTTCGAATCATTTGATGTATGTGAATCATGCTTAATGGGAAGATGACAAAATCACCATTTACTGGAAAAGGTGAAAGGGCCAGCGATCTTTTAGGACTCATACATACAGATGTATGTGGTCCTATGAGCACAAAGGCAAGGGGAGGGTTTAATTACTTCATCACCTTCACTGATGATTTGAGTAGATATGGCTTATTTACTTGATGAAACATAAGTCGGAATCTTTTGATAGATTCAAAGAGTTCCAAAATGAAGTACAGAATCAACTTGGTAAGACAATAAAAGCACTACGATCCGATCGTGGTGGTGAATATTTGAGCCAAGAGTTTGATGATCATCTAAAGGATTGTGGAATTCTTTCACAATTAACTCCACCAGGAACACCACAGTTAAATGGTGTATCTGAAAGGAGGAATCGAACATTACTAGATATGGTTCGATCTATGATGAGTCTTGCTGATCTACCGATTTCTTTTTGGGGATACGCTCTCGAAACTGCTGCACACACACTAAATAGGAGCCCGTCAAAGGCTGTAGAAAAGACTCCATATGAGTTATGGAATGGAAAACCTCCAAACTTGTCTTTTCTAAAATCTGGGGATGCGAGGTCTATGTAAAGCGGTTACTATCAGACAAACTCGCACCCAAGTCAGATAAATGTCTCTTTGTGGGATATCCAAAAGAGACAAGGGGTTATTACTTCTATAACCGTCAAGAGAACAAAGTGTTTGTTGCTCGTGATGGTGTCTTTCTTGAAAAGGAATTTGTTTCTAGAAAGACAAGTGGGAGTAAAATAACACTCGAAGAAATTCGAGATGAGCAACAACTGGACGTGGCTCACACCATGTCAGAGACGCCCAACAAGACGAAAGTCATGTTGAGGAGATAACGTATTCAACGCATGAACCTCCTACCGTCCCATTCGAAGTTGAATCAAGCGAAAATCTTCAAACTGTTGAAGAGAACTTTCTCTTGATGCTCAGACCCCGCGTAGGTCTAGTAGACCAAGGATTCCAAACAAGAAGTTGATTGATTTCCTATTAACTGGAAATTCTGAAATTATGATTTTGGAAAATTCAGAACCTACTACCTACAAACAAGCTTTGACGAGCCCAGACTCTGAGAAATGGCTTGAGGCCATGAAATCCGAGTTAGACTCCATGTCTGAGAATAAAGTTTGGACACTGTTGACTTGCCTGTGGGGTTAACCCTATTGGATGCAAGTGGGTGTTCAAATTGAAAACAGACAAAGATGGAAATGTCTATGTCTACAAAGCAAGACTGGTTGCAAAAGGATTCAGACAAGTTCATGGTATAGACTATGATGAGACCTTTTCTCCAGTAGCAATGCTTAAATCAATTCGGATACTTTTAGCGATTGCTGCATTTTTCGATTACGAAATTTGGCAGATGGATGTCAAAACCGCATTCTTGAATGGGTTCTTGAATGAGGATGTGTACATGACACAACCTGAAGGTTTTGAAGATCCAGAAAATCCTAAAAGGGTTTGCAAGCTTCAGAGATCCATTTATGGATTGAAGCAGGCATCTCGGAGCTGGAATCTTCGGTTTGATGAGGCAATCAAACAATTTGGTTTCATCAAAAGCGAAGAAGAGTCTTGTGTTTACAAGAAGTTTAGTGGGAGCAGCTTAGTCTTCTTGGTTCTGTATGTAGATGACATACTAATCATGGGAAACGACATACCAATGCTTGAGTCAGTCAAGGAATGGTTAAAGAGTTGTTTCTCTATGAAGGACCTTGGAGAAGCTGAGTACATACTGGGAATAAAATCCATAGAGATAGGTCTCGAAGGATGATTGGGCTAGTCAAGAAACTTATATTGATAAGGTTCTTACAAGGTTCAACATGGAAAACTCGAAGAGAGGTTTCGTTCCCATGTCACATGGCATATCGCTTAGCAAGAGTCAGTGCCCGACTGAGCCTGATGAGTTAAAGCGAATGAGTAGCATTCCTTATGCTTCGGCTATAGGGTCTATGTATGCCATGATAAGTACTCGACCTGATGTTGCATATGCCTTGAGCATGTGTAGCAGGTTCCAAGCAAATCCAGGAGAAGCACACTGGACTGCAGCTAAGAGCATCCTTAAGTACTTAAGGAGGACTAAAGGCATGTTCTTAGTATATGGGGGACAAAGTGAGTTGGTTGTTGAAGGTTACACGGATGCAAGCTTCCAAACCGACAGAGATGACTACCGCTCTCAGTCAGGGTATGTCTTTCGTCTGAATGGAGGAGCAGTGAGCTGGAAGAGCTCAAAGCAAAGCACTGTAGCAGACTCTACGACAGAATCAGAATATTTAGCAGCAGTTGAAGCAGCTAAGGAAGCAGTTTGGATAAAGAAATTCTTGACAGAGCTGGATATCGTACCTAGTGTTCTGGAAGGAATTGAGTTGTTTTGTGACAACAATGGTGCTATTGCGCAAGCAAAAGAGCCAAGGTCACATAACAAGTCCAAGCATGTGATGAGGAAGTATCACCTCATTCGAGAGATAGTTGACAGGAAGGATGTCAGAATCTGCAAAGTTCATACGGATGAGAACGTGGCTGATCCGCTAACTAAACCCTACCTCAACCCAAGCATGAGTGTCACGCTAGGGCTATAGGCTTGAAGCAAATGTTAGAGTGGCTTTAGATTGTACTAGGTTTAGAGAAACTTATTACAATGTAAAGACATGGTTTTGCTATTTATGTTTAGATAATAAATTTTGTCTTATTTAATTTTGGTTTGGTATTAAATAAAATGTCCAAAATATATCTTGAATTCTATGGTTTTGTCAAATATGTGATTTGATGAATGAAACACCATAAGTGAACAGAATTCATAGAATATTAAAGTTCCTAATCTAAGTCATTAAACTGGACATAAATGACTTATTAAAGGGATTAGCATATAAGATTGATTGATAGCGCCGTTTCATGGGCTATGGAAACATAGAGATGTTTAATCAATCATATGGACATGTATAGTTGATACATAGTCGAACTTGACCTACTTAGAAGTTTTATAACTTCGAAATTATATTAGTAGATTCCTGAGACATGAGTAGAACATTACTAGCCCAATGATTAGTATAGCTTTGATACTGTCAAACGTCATGCCGTAAAAGGGGACTATAAAGGCAGCATTCAGGTTGTGCTAAAAGTTGAGTGGGAGTATTGGTTACTACAAGATTGGAAAAGTCCTCCTATATGAGATAGGATAGGTGTCTTGGCCCCTTGAAGAGTGAAAAATTGAAAATGCATGGCCGTGCTCAAATGGATCATTCGATGATCATTTGTTGACAATTTGAACTCGGATTTCAAGGAATAATTTGAAAGCTAGTATGGATGATATAGAAATATGATCATACTATCAAATTAAGACATTAAGAGACTTGAGGAATAAAAACATTGCACACTCGTCTCGGACAAGTGGGAGATTGAAGGATTTATGTCCTCGACTTAAATGCAATTACTAATATATAATGGATCGTATTATAGAGATAATAAGTTCGTTATATTGGGTCGTCTATACGTCTTGCTAGAGAAAGCTATAGAACTTCGGATTAGTAAATAAATAAACCCGAAGCCCAATGTAACGGATCCTACAAGGTCACACTTAAACTTGGATCAACAAAAGAAACCTAGAGCCCAAGAGGGCCCTAGGGTGGCCGGCCAAGAGATAGGAAAAGGGGAGAGAAATCTGACCTAAATACTATTATATATTTGGGTTAGGCAGAAAAGAAAACAATCAGTTTATTCTCTTATTATTTTCTCTCTCCTATTCTCTCTCTTCAAAAGTCACGTTATACTCCAAGAAAACAAAGAAGAAGTTTCTTCCTTTCCAACTAGCATTGGTGGAGTGTTGATCGGGTTGGTGGACTAAGTAGAGGAATCACATCTGAGATTCTCAATCCGGGTTATTCAAGCTTTGTGGAAATACGCTACAAAGGTTATTTCTAAACTTGTATGTGATCCTTAATTGTATATGCATGTGATCCTGATTTAAGTGCTTATGAATTTGATTCATAAAATTCCGCTTTATAGTACTTGTATATTCCTACATAAGCAACCAACTGAATACTCACTTAACTTCCGTAGAGGTAGAACAACGAAAATTAGATGTAGCTCAAATGGGAATCAAATACATCTCACAACACAAGAGGAAAAGTACCAATAAGAGAGCGGATGAGTGGTAGCACCACCTAGCAGTAGCGTCGGCGTAGGGCGACACCACCCACACGCAGCACCAACATAATTCGTAAGAAAAAGAACACGACAACATCAACAATAACCCACCACCATCACGTATCCGGTATCCACCGGAACTACGACGACAACAACAAACTGAAGAGGAGAAGAAACAGTGCACGAGCAACACCAAGAGCGAGCGCAACAATACCACAAACAGAGAAGAGAGAAAACACGGCGGGGGGAAACAGGGCTCCGACAAACTTGGGATGCTGGCGAACAAATGAGAGAGACACAGATGGAGTTTGGGTTTCAGGGGTAAGGGTTTCGGGTTTTGGGGTTTTACGGGTGAGAAAATACTATGGATTGGTTGGTCTTGATTTGTCTTTAAGTTTTTGTCTTTTTCTCTCTTTCCCTCCTTCTTACCCCTCACAATCCACAAAATTTCCACCAACTCATCTTTTTTTTCTCGCAATAGATAGGGTAGTGTTATTTGATTTTTCTATTTCTCCCTTGTACTTTTAGCATTATCCACCATATAATATCCCTCCTACCCCAAATCCCAATGTTTATTATAAAATAGATAATTTGGATTAATAAAATCTAATTAAATTACGTTAAATTAAATTACATTATTGGCTTAGTATAAATAATTGTAGATACGAGAGAGTAATTAAAAAAATAGGTTGGGAAGAAGGTGGGAAAAATATATGAAATTTAGGCTCATTTTATAGATAAAATTATTTTATCATTATTACTATAGTTGTTTTTAAATACTCCCTCCGTCCCATAATATAGTGCTTGCATTCCTCTTTGGGTGTCCCAAAATGTTGTGCCTATTTCTTTTTTATCAATTTTTTTAGACTAAATTATCCTTCATTTGTACATAAAACTTTCCAAAATACCCCTACTTTCTTTTAAAATATGTGCCCCTATTTATTGTTTTACACCATTCCAAGGTATATTTATTGCTCTTTCATTTTATTTTAAAGGAAAAACAAGAAAAAAACTAGTTCCAAGACAAAAATACCCAATAAACATTTACTTAAAACTCTTTTCATTTTCCTTAATTCTCGTGAAAAATGAGAAGTGAGCACTATATTATGGGACAGAGGGAGTAATTATTAGCTGATTTTTTATATATTAGCATTACAATTTTATTACATTGAAATGTTGTTAACAAAAACCAGCACAAAAAGCCCATAAATCTGCACAAGTAAGGTACGTGGCAACCCCCTATCTGTTGTTCAGTGGGCCTCTGACGCACGTCAGGGCCACTGACAGCAATCTGCAACTTTGGGCCTATCATTTTATGGAGTGCTGTGTTTCCATCTTTCGCTTTTGTCTTTCTTTCGCCTTTTTCTTCAAAGCTTCACGTTTCATTTGGGCCCAACATTATATTTTCGTCAGTTTCCTTGCCACGCGGCTGCTATTTATTTGTCTTGTGCACTCCATCCTAGGTGCATATGATCTGGAAATTCAGACCAACCAACTCTAAGAGCAAAGTGACCCAAAAACAAAACTAAGTAAAGTTAGCTTTAGTATTTGCTACATTGAAAAGGAAAGAATATAGTAGTTAAATATCATTGCCCTAATTGGACAATATTCGACATTTTAATTGCATATTGAGAAACAACAATAACAAAGAACATTTAAAGTGCTTGTTGAAACTACATTATTAGCATCACTTGATAGATAATCGAGTAACACTTTATTGTTATGAAGGCAACACTCCGTATTGTTTAAATCAATATCTTTAAAATAGTCATCATCAATTTTGTAAGCTCTTGGAGGAATGCATTATATATCATATAACATCATATTCCAAAAATAAAAAAATGAACGAAAACAATGTATTTTTATCTTCACATCTTCAACGTAAGCCCAACCCCCCATTGCTTCTATTAATATGAAATGTGAACATATTAGATCCATTGTGGAAATAATGATGCCCTCCATGAAATAATATTAAAACTATAGATTCAACATTTAGGAAATTTGAATATTCAAGTTTAGGAGGCCACTTTTTGCTTGGATTATGTGCTTGTATTAGGTTTTGTGGAAGACATGATATTGGTTTAGAGGTAAGGGAAGAAGTTGACATGACTGTACAACTTGAAAACACGAAAATGAGTAATGATGATGCATGAGAAATCTTTACTATTTATACTAAAAAAAGCTTTGTAGATTATATAAATAATTTCGAATATTAATATTAATGGTCTAATTGATTGGCCGAAATTATGATTGATTGCCAATTAACATAAATTATGCGTGATTGATATATTAATTTCATTACCATTTCTAAATTACTATACAAATCGGAAATTTAGACAATATGGGAGAATATATTTTGCCAAATTCAAAGCGAATTGGAGATCATGATATAACTTGCCATATTTATTCCATAATTTACACAAATCATCCATATTTTATATAAATCATTTCCAGAAAAATTGAAATTTCGGATGCACAAAATCACAAATATACGTGGACACCCTATGTGATAGCTTTGCTTTGGTTGTGCTCTACATTTACTTGGTTAATATGAGTTTACCATGTGGGATTTAGAATTTGCTTTAGATAATAATAGATGTTTAATATTGCTTTTGTTTACCTAAGCTCTTGTTTTTTTTCTAGTCTTAGATAGCTTGATACTTCATTTCGTTGAATTTTTTTCTTTCTTTCTTTTGTCTAGTCTACCTTTTGTTAAAATTATTTCTAAAGTTGCTTGCACATATTTAATATTATGATCAAATGTATGTTTCTAAGCACAAATTTATCTCCAAACACCTTAGCAACCCCCCCCCCCCCTTTTTTTTTTGGTAAGGGACTTCCTTCATTTTAGGTAAACACATTAATTTGATTTTGTGTCTTACTTTGATTTTAAGTTCGATCATATCTTTAACTACAAGTGGCATATAAAAACAATGTCATTATGTTAGATATTGTTCGATTTGTCTTAATGTATGATTCTATATTTATGTTTAAGGTCGTGTTAGTGACCATATAAATCAAGATATTGCATTAATTTAATACGAGGGAGCAAATAATAAATTTATGAAAGTTTTTTGTAATTTGGTACATCTGTTGGTGCAAAATCGGTTTGTTGAACTTGCAAACAAGTCAATGCACATCCAATATTTTGAAAGTGAATGCCACGGAAGGCTTAGTCCCTAGAGTTACCGGTTATAATTAGATAAAACATTGCTAACATACTTTGTTGCAATTTAATTAATGATTAAACTACAACGCCTATTAAATTCATGAGAAATGAAATAAATAGAACAAACAATAAATAACCTTTTAATTAAGTCAAAATATTCCCATACATACCACAAACTTTAAGAAAGATTTTACAACACATACGAGCATAAGACAGGCTGGATAACTAAAGGGAAAGCACGAAGGTTGTTACCTCCATAGTTTCTTGCTTCAATCGCATAATTACATAACTTGACGCCATAACATGTTCTAATTCTAAGGGACTAAATTATAACCCCGGAAAGGGGTTGGCTAGACTAAGGTTAGGCTACGATAAGAAGAGAGTAAATGCACGTTGTTGCGTGTTGTTTGTTCGTTGTCTTTTGCTTGCTGATCGTTCCTCTATTTATAGAGAAACGTGTTATGTAACTTCCACACTTTCTTGGAGGGAAAACAATTAAATCATCTTGGATCCGAATCTCAACCGTCTTCTAGCGCTGAATAACTATAGCCTTTGTAATCCCCCACATTTTTAAAGGATTTTCATAAATATATTAAAATATTTATGTAGTTATATTTAAATCCAAATGAGTTTGGAAAATGATTTGACTTTTAAAAAGGGTTGACTATTTTTAAAAGTCAACTAAGAATATTTTCATAGCTTAATAAAATTGAAAATGTTTTAATTAAGCATGTCTTAATAAAAGCTTAGTATTAAAAGTATTTACTTAAAAAGAAGTTTAATGGAATCGAAACTTCTAAAAAGATAAAAAGGAAAAGAGTCCTATTGATGATTAAAGTCCTAAGTTGATCATCTTATTAGTCATCAAATCTTTTAAATCTTATCTCTTTTCCTAAACCTAAAAGGATTAGTCTTTTTGTAAATATCCTAAAACCCAATTATTTTATCCCACCCAATTATTTTATATACATCACGCCATTCATATTTTTCCTCCTCTCACTCGACATTCTCTCTCTCCTCTTCCTTTGTGCCGTGAGTTCCATATTCCTCTCAAAAGTTGTTTCTTCTTCGCTAAGTAACGTTTCTTGTTGAACAAGAAACGTCACAAATATTTTCTTGAAGCCAAGATTCTTGCTGCCGCCACCCTTGCTGCTGCCACAGGCTGCCGGCGCCTCTTTCCTCCTCTTTGTTGTGGTTGTTTTCTTTTCTTCTTCTCTAAGATTCCATTAAAGTATTAATTTTTACATTATTTTATTGTTATTAGCATGTTTATGATTTTAATTATGATTTTATATGAACAATATATTTTCGGTTTTCATATGCATAAAAATAATAATTTCAGATTTATTATTTTCAGTTTTTTTTATAAAAGATATGGTTTTTAGGGTTTTAAATCACTAGAAACTATATATTTAAAGTATAAATATGAGTTTTGATTAGAATATGATTTTTATATGCATTAAAAATATTTTCAGAAGGTTTATAAATTTTTATAAATGCTGGAATTTCAGAAAGTTTGTATTTTAAAGGTTTTAATGATTTTCAATCACTAGAATAGTTGTACTATACTAGGGATTAAAAATAATGAAAAGTTTAATACATAAAAACGATTTTAAAGACGTTTAAAAGGGTTTGGGACGTTCTTAAAGTTGCTGTAAATTTTTAGTTCAAAGTATTTACTTTGTTATTTTATTTTCTAGGCGGAGAATTCATTGTAGGGGACTTTTAGATCGAAAAAAGTGGCCTACCGTTTCGTTTACACAAGGTACGTACATAGTCTACGTGCTATATGGTTTAGAAACATGCCTTAGGGATGTTTTTATTTATTAGTATCATGTATAGGACCTTGTTGTTCATATATATGAGTTACTGAAATTGTTTTACATAATATTTTGCCTATGTGCTACATGTAAACTAGAAGTAGTATGAATATGAATGTTTGTATGGAAGTTTGATGCAAGCAGATAAGTTCAGTTCATGTATTAATTCGTGAGTGAATTAATGTAAGTAAGTTGAATCATGTGTTACATAGATTCATGAGTATTTATTTATCTTGTAAGAACCGTGGATCTTATTTGGTAAATATGAGTATACCTATATAAAGGTACAATTTACTGTTGGCTAGGTTCAACAGGCAAGTTAGTAAAGAATAAAAGAAGTTAAAAGAGTCTTGAATGATAAGTTGTGAACACTTGTTGATTCTAAGTTTAAAAAGGAGTTTTGTGATGTTTATGTGATTGTTAGTTGTGAGTGTTATGTGCTTGGTTGGTGTCAACACAAGTATAAAAATGAATGCAACGTAAAGTGAAACGAGAGTAGGTTATAGACTTTAGACTGGTGCACGTCTAGAGTTGGATACTAAGGGTTGGAATACATAGTCCGCCGTGATATGTATTTTCCTAGGATTGGTTTGATCACCTTTCCTCTTTAGCTCAAAGGTTCCTCGATATCGCAGGTCAATTGGAATATGTGGTAGCTCCCATATCTCCTACTTCATTATAGACAACTCGTCCCATAACTATTCCATTTAAAGAAGAAATAAAAGTTTAGAGTTTAGTTCAGTAAGAGTCATCTGCAGTTTGTTATATGCTTATTATTATTTATTTCTACAAGTTATGTTGTAGTATCATGTTTAGGATTATTTATGTCTGATATGTAGTACTCAGCTTTGCTGATTACGTGGTTGTTTGTGTGTGTGATCATGGCTTTGCCTATTGATCCTGTGATGATCCTTCTGGTGAGAAGAGTCAGTATTGCATTGACATTACAGGTTCGCAGATGCATCACATTGGGAATCTGGAATGGAGAGGCTTATACTTAGCATAGTTTAAGTTGTTTTCGTAGGGACATCTTTACTTAAGTTTGAGGTTTTTAGTTGGTGTGCTTTAGTTTCCAAACAGTTGTCATTTATTTCATAAGTTTAATAAAGTTGATTTTTATTTTAGTAAATTGTTTTCCGCTCCAAAATTCTGAGTAAGCCAAAACGTTATCACACGGGCGATAATGCCTGGGTAATTCTCTAGATTTGTTATAAAGTATTTTCTAGAAAGAGAGAATTATCGGGGTGTTACAAAGTGGTATCAGAGCTTTAGGTTAGTTTAAGACTTATAGGCGCCTAACTAACTAGCTCATTAAGTGACTTTAGTTTTTAAGTTACCTAGCTTATG
Source organism: Beta vulgaris subsp. vulgaris (assembly GCF_026745355.1). Classification (NCBI taxonomy): domain Eukaryota; kingdom Viridiplantae; phylum Streptophyta; class Magnoliopsida; order Caryophyllales; family Amaranthaceae; genus Beta; species Beta vulgaris. The sequence continues at coordinate 31,348,102 of NC_079205.1, read as the reverse complement.
GGTTATTGAAGGAAACCTTAGTATTGCTCCTACGTTTCATAAAATATTTTTTTTTAAGAACCAAAATTTTCTTGATATGCACCGAAAATTTCTTTTCACGGAAATTCGAGGTTCGAAATATTTTTTTCCCAAAAATTTTACGAGTTCGAAATTTTTTCGAAAACTTGTTGAGTCCGAAAAAAAAAAAATTTTTTTTTTTCGAGTGAAATTTCTTTTCGTGTAACCTTGGGGTTCGAATGTTTTGTATTTCGAAAAAAAAAAATATTTTAGGCACAAAAGTGATGTTATTTATAAAAAGTGTCTGCATTATTTTCATGCCTTTAAGGTATAGTATTGCATTGTGAGAATGGGTAGTATAAGAAGGGCATATAAGATAGAAACATTATATGTCTGCATTGAAAAGTTAGTTCAGCATCATCATTATTTTCTTCCCTGCAAATAAGTGCATTATTTATTTTTCTTCCCTACTGATGATGCATGAATGTTTTTCTTCACTGCTAACTATTATATCATTCTTGCCTGCTAAGGTGTTATATTTTACATGCCTTTGTTTTTGTTTACCCTTTGATTGTTGGTGGGAACACGTTAGGAAGAGTGCTAAACCTTTTGGTTTATTGTGATGTAGCTCTACGATTATTGCTGCAAATTTAGGAAACTATTTTAACCCCATCGTTCTGACTGACGGTGAAGACGACAACCGTCATCCACCCATTGACCATAGGGAGTATGAAGAGCTGCATTGGATAATGCGTTGCATCTTGAGAAGACACTATGCTAGGGATGATGAAGTCATCATAGAGATGGATCGTGCTAGAGGTACTACTAGGGAAGACATATATGATGCATGTATGAGGACTGAATCCGAACCTGAAGAAGACTTGGACACCATACCTACTAGACAGTCTAAGATCAAGAGAAAATTTGTTGATTACTATGAGACTGAAGAAGAGGATGAAGCTAGTGATGAAGACTTCGTACCTCAACAATATAAGGAAATAAGGATAAGGATGGCAGTGTAGTGCCATAGGTTATATACATATAGATATTTTTTTTAGTTATAAGAATAATGTTGGGTATGTGCCAACAAGACAAAAATGTTTTCTAGGATTAGCATTTTAGGAAAATATATATACTAGTGTGTTATTTTATTTCACATTTTTTTCCCTTCTATGGAAGAATAAAAATATAGTTTGTTTATTCAAGGAGTAAGAATTTATTTTGGGCACGTAATGGGAAATATTTTTATTTATTTATTTATTTTCATTATGTGATTACAATTTTCTTGCTCAATTTCATGTGATATGAATTTATTTACGTGAACAACTATATGAATATTAGAGAACATTCCATGTTGAAACTTAGTGAAATTGTATGTTGATGCGATCTTTAGGGATCAAATCAAGTATTGCCTTGCTTAGATGACTATGTAAGTTTCCTGGAACCTGAGTAGAGTTATATTACTTTCAGGTCCCGAAGTAGAATGGCTAACAACACTGAACTAGCTGATGCTATTCGCCTCTTGGCGGAGAAACTGAACCAGGACAAGGTCGAACGTCCAGAGACTGCTGGAGAGATGTTTGAAAGACTGTCCAAAGTGAAACCACCTTATTTTAAGGGACAAGCTGACCCTACCTTCCTGAAAACTGGATTAGGGAATTTGAGAAATTATTTGAGGTAGTAATTGCCCTGCTAAATGAGAGTAGGACAGCTGTTTTATACCTAAAGGATGAGGCTGATTTGTGGTGGAGAGAAAAGGGGCTAGATTGAGTGCTGCTGAGGGATTCAATTGGGAAGCCTTTGTGATTGTGCTGAGAGGAAAGTTTTACCCTGCCTTCATGAGAAAGCAGAAAGCTCAAGAGTTCTTAACCTTAGAATGGGTAGTATGACTATTTCTGAATACTATAGTAAGTTTATAACCTGTCTAGGTTTGCACCTGAGGTGGTAGCTACTGAGGAGCTTAAGGCTCAGAGGTTCGAACAGGGTTGACTGATGAAATCCAGCTGGGATTAGGGGGTGAGACCTTTACATCTTAGATGTGTGTATGGGAGAGCTTCACATATTTATGGTTCAATCAGAAGGAAGAAAGAATGGGATAGTTGGTGAAAAGAGAAAAGAGGTTAGTACTGAGGGAAACCAAGGTAACTTTAAGAAAAACCGGAATGGGAATGGGAACTTTCAAGGAAGGAACAACCAGGATAACCGTAGTCAGGGTAGACCTGAGAGGGTTCACAATTGCAAGTTCTGTGACAAAAACCATCCTGGGAGAGACTGTAAGGGAGAGCCAGTGACCTGCCATTATTGTCAGAAGAAGGGCCACAGAGAGTATGAGTGCTACGCTAAGCACGGAAAAGGTTTGAGGACTCAGGGAAACAGTAATCAGGCTAGACCAGGGTCAAATCAGATAGGGAACCAGGGTCCTAAGCCTGGAGGTCAGAATAACCAAGGGAACCATAGTAGGCCTACTGCTAATGATAATCCTCCCAGAACAAACCTGCGGAAAAGTGTTCGTGATGAGTCATCGAAGCAGAGAGATCTGCGGATGTGGTAACTGGTAATTTCTCTTTAATCAGTTTTCGTTAAAACGTTATTTGATTCGGGGGCGACTATTCTTTTATTTCGCCTTCTGTTTAAAGAGTCTGGGATTAGGGAGTATGATCAATTGACTTGTCTGTTAGTATTCCTACTGGGGAAGTCGTTAAGTGTACTAAGTTGTTCAAGAACTTACCTTTGAAGATAGGAGGGAGTGTCTTTCCATCCGATTTATCGAGTTTAACTTAGGAGATTTAGATGTGATTCTTGGGATGAACTGGTTGAGTCATTACAAGGCCAGGATCGATTGTGAAGTCAAAAGTAGTGTTGAGAAACCCTTCGGGAAAATTTACCTCATATAGACGATTTGGGAAACCTAAAACTTTGGAGTGATCTCTGCTATGCAAGTGCAGAAGTTGATGAGAAAGGGGTGTGAGCTGTTTTTCTGTAGCGTGCAAGATGTGAGTAAAGAAGCTGAGTTAAAACTTGAGGATGTTCCAATAGTGAATGAGTTTATGGACGTATTTCCGAGTGAAATTTCAGGTATGCCGCCTGCAAGAGCTGTTGAGTTTACCATAGACTTAGTTCCTGGAACTGCACCTATATCTAAGGCACCTTATAGAATGGCACCTCCTGAGATGAGTGAGTTAAAGAACAATTGCAAGAACTTTTGGATAAGGTTATATCAGACCTAGTGCATCGCCTTGGGGAGCTCCTGTTTTGTTCGTGAAGAAAAAGGATGGGAGTATGAGATTATGTATAGACTATAGGGAGTTGAATAATGTTACCATAAAAACAAGTACCCTTTGCCTAGAATAGATGACCTATTCGATCAACTGAATGGAGCGGTGTGTTCTCGAAGATTGACTTACGTTCAGGATATCATCAATTGAGGGTAGCTGATAAGGATGTACCTAAGACTGCCTTTAGAACGCGTTATGGTCACTACGAGTTCACTGTAATGCCATTTGGGTTAACAATGCTCCTGCTATATTTATGGATTGATGAATAGAATCTTTCATGAGTTTTTAGATAAGTTCGTAGTGGTTTTCATTGATGACATTTTGATATATTCGAGGAATGAAACCGAGCATGATGAACATTTGAGGATTATCTTGGAAACCTTGAGGAAGAACCAACTATATGCCAAGTTCTCTAAGTGTGAGTTTCGTTTGGAGAAAGTAGCATTCTTGGGTCATTTTGTGTCTAAGGAAGGAGTCTCTGTAGATCCTGCTAAGATTCAAGCTGTGAGTGAGTGGCCAACTCCAAAGAGTGTGCTGACATTAGGAGTTTCTTGGGTTTAGCTGGCTATTATAGGAGATTTGTGAGAGATTTCTCGAAGATAGCAAGACCTATGACTAATTTAATGAAAAAGGAGTCCAAGTTTGAGTGGAATGAGAAGTGTGAGGAAGTTTCAGATCTTGAAGGATCGTTTAACCACTGCACCTGTTTAACCCTACCTGATGGGAATGAGGGATTTGAGGTCTATAGTGATGCTTCAAAGAATGGTTTGGGTTGTGTGTTGCAACAGAATGGTAAGGTAATAGCTTATGCGTCGCGTCAATTGAAACCTTATGAGGCTAATTACCCTACCCATGATCTAGAGTTAGCTGCCATAGTGTTTGCATTGAAGATTTGGAGACATTATCTTTATGGAGCAACTTGCAAGATATTTACAGACCATAAGAGCTTGAAGATACATATTACCCAAAAAGACTTGAATATGAGGCAAAGAAGATAGTTGAGTTAATGGATTGATCTAGATATCCAGTATCATGAGGGGAAAGCAAATGTGGTTGCTGACGCCTTGAGTCGAAAATCGAGTCATAGCTTGAGTGCTTTGATAGTCCCTGAGGAGTTGTGTAGAGATATGCAAAGGTTGAACCTAGAAATTTTAAATCCTGGGGAAAGTGAGGCTAGACTTAGTAATCTTTCTTTGGGAGTGTCAGTTTTCGATGAGATCATTGAGGGTCAAGCGGGGATGAGCATCTAGATAAGATAAAGAGAAAATGAAGCAAGGTAAGGAAGTAGACTTCAAGATTCATGATGATGGGAGTCTAAGGTTTAAAGGGAGATGGTGTGTACCACAGAAGTGCAATGACCTTAAGAGACGTCTTATGGATGAGGGGCATAATACTCCGTATTCTGTGCACCCTGGGGGTGACAAATTGTATAAGGATCTTAAGGTGATTATTGGTGGCCGAACATGAAGCGAGAAGTAGCTGAGTATGTGTCTAAGTGTCTAACCTGTCAGAAAGTGAAGATAGACCATAAGAGACCCATGGGGAAAGTCCAACCACTAGAGGTTCCTGGATGGAAGTGGGATTCGATTTCTATGGACTTTGTGACTGCCTTACCCAAGTCGAGGAGTGGAAATGATACCATTTGGGTTATAGTGGATAGACTGACCAAGTCCGCTGTTTTCATACCTATTAAGGAGACATGGAAGAAGAAGCAACTCGCTACAACCTATATCAAGCATGTAGTGAGATTGCAGGAGTTCCAAAGGACATTATTCGATCGTGACTCTAGATTTCTATCTAAGTTTTGGAAGAGGTCCAATAAACCTTGGGACAACATTAAAGATGAGTACCGCCTTTCACCCTGCGACCGATGGTCAGACTGAGAGGACTAACCAAACTATGGAGATATGTTGCGAGCTTGTGCTATAGATTTTCAAGGAAGTTGGGAGGACCAATTAGATTTGATTGAGTTCTCTTACAACAATAGTTACCATGCGAGTATTAAGATGGCACCTTTTGAGGCGTTATATGGACGGAAGTGTAGAAGTCCCATTTGCTGGAATGACTCTATGTGAGAATATAGTTTTGGGGGAATTCATTGAGGAGACCGTCAAGAAGTTAGATTGATTCAGGCTCGAATTCAAGCTGCGCAAGATAGGCAGAAGAGTTATGCAGACTTAAAACGGCGCGAAGATGAGTTCGCTGTAGGTGATAAAGTATTCCTGAAAGTATCACCCACCAAAGGCGTTATGAGATTTGGGAAAAAGGGCAAGCTGAGTGCTAAATATGTAGGCCCATATGAGATTTTGGAGCGCATTGGGAAAGTAGCTTATAGATTGGCATTGCCAATGGAGTTTGAAAAGATGCATGATGTGTTTCATATATCCCAATTGAAGCGCTATATCCCTGATGAGCGCCATGTGTTAGAGCCTGAAGAGTTCAGATAGATAGTAGCCTCACTTATGAGGAAAGACCTGTCAAGATTCTCGACAGGAAAGTGCGTAGTACGCGTAACAAGGATGTTCATATTGTCAAAGTTCTTTGGTCTAACCACGAGTCAGAAGAGGCAACGTGGGAAGCCGAAGAGGATATGAAGAAAAAGTATCCAGACCTATTCCTTGAGGTGAGTTACGAGGGCGTAACTCGTTTTCTTTAAGGGGGGTAGAATGCGATAAATTTCGCGCTTTTGTCTATTTTTATGAGTTTTCATGATATGTATGCCTATGTTGGGCAATTTGCACATGTTAGTGCAAAAGAAGTAGAGTCTCCGCATAAGAAAAGTGTTCATAAGTAACACAAGTGTTTTAAAAATGGGAAAGTGCACGAGAGGCACTACCTTTTCTCCAAAAGTTTTCGAAATGTTTAGTTCAAACTTTTGAAAGTACGAGGGTTTTGTGTTAAGTTTCGGGACGAAACTTCTTTTAAGGGGGTAGACTGTAATCCCCCACATTTTTAAAGGATTTTCATAAATATATTAATATTTATGTAGTTATATTTAAATCCAAATGAGTTTGGAAAATGATTTGACTTTTAAAAAGGGTTGACTATTTTAAAAGTCAACAAAAATATTTTCATAGCTTAATAAATTTGAAATGTTTAATTAAGCATGTTTAATAAAAGTTTAATATTAAAAGTATTATTTAAAAAGAAGTTTAATGGAATCGAAACTCTAAAGATAAAAAGGAAAGAGTCTATTGATGATTAAAGTCCTAAGTTGATCATCTTATTAGTCATCAAATCTTTTAAATCTTATCTCTTTTCCTAAACCAAAAGGATTAGCCTTTTGTAAATATCCTAAAACCCAATTTTTATCCCACCCAATTATTTTATATATATCACGCCAACCATATTTTTCCTCCTCTCACTCGACATTTTTCTCTCTCCTCTTCCTTTGTGCGTGAGTTCATATTCCTCTCAAAAGTTGTTTCTTCTTCGCTAAGTAACGTTTCTTGTTGAACAAGAAACGTCACAAATATTTTCTTGAAGCCAAGATTCTTGCTGCTGCCACAGGCTGCCGGCGCCCCTTTCCTCCTCTTTGTTGTGTTGTTTTCTTTTCTTCTCTCTAAGATTCCATTAAAGTATTAATTTTTACATTATTTTATTTTATTATCATGTTTATGATTTAATTATATTTTATATGAAAATATATTTTCGGTTTCATATGATAAAAATAAATTTCAGATTATTATTTTTCAGTTTTTTTATAAAGATATGGTTTTTAGGGTTTTAAATCACTAGAAACTATATATTTAAAGTATAATATGAAGTTTTGATTAGAATATGATTTTTATATGCATTAAAATATTTTCAGAAGGTTTATAAATTTTATAAATGCTGGAATTTCAGAAAGTTGTATTTTAAGGTTTTAATGATTTTTAATCACTAGAATAGTTGTACTATACTAGGGATTAAAAATAATGAAAGTTTAATACATAAAAACGATTTTAAAGACGTTTAAAAGGGTTTGGGACGTTTTTAAAGTTGCTGTAAATTTTTTAGTTCAAGTATTTACTTGTTATTTTATTTTCTAGGCGGAGAATTCATAGTAGGGGACTTTTAGATGAAAAAGTGGCCTACCGTTTCGTTTACACAAGGTACGTACATAGTCTACGTGCTATATGGTTTAGAAACATGCCTTAGGGATGTTTTTATTTATTAGTATCATGTATAGGACCTTGTTGTTCATATATATGATTACTGAAATTGTTTTACATGATATTTTGCCTATGTGCTACATGTAAACTAGAAGTAGTATGAATATGTATGTTTGTATGGAAGTTTGATGCAAGCAGATAAGTTCAGTTCATGTATTAATTCGTGAGTGAATTAATGTAAGTAAGTTGAATCATGTGTTACATAGATTCATGAATATTTATTTATCTTGTAAGAACCGTGGATCTTATTTGGTAAATATGAGTTATACCTATATAAAGGTACAGTTTACTGTTGGCTAGGTTCAACAGGCAAGTTAGTAAAGAATAAAAGAAGTTAAAAGAGTCTTGAATGATAAGTTGTGAACACTTGTTGATTCTAAGATTAAAAAGGAGTTTTGTGATGTTTATGTGATTGTTAGTTGTGAGTGTTATGTGCTTGGTAACTCTAAAGTAGTCGCCATCTTCAGGGGAGTTGTTGAACCTTGCCTTGAAGATGGTCATGTGATAGTTGTTGTCCCAAACATATCTTATATCAATCAATGCAATAAACGTCCATGAAAAGAAATTTTGTTGGGCCAATAGCTCCCACAGTTTGCACAAGCACTTAAAGTGCACCATCCTCCCCTGATACTCATCTTGACCTTCTTCTATCCTCACCACTTTGAGGGAGGACTGGGTACAAGGGAGAACTAGGTGCTTCACATATGCCCAATTCATCATTTGAGGTCTTGGGAAATTTAAGATAGTGGAAACCTCCTTATCCCACCTTTTGCAAACTATCAACAGTTGGTCTTGTGACTCCTCTGCCAATTTAGGCCATATATGGGTGGACAAAAGGTTGATATTAGAACCAATCTTCGCAATGCTTGATCCTACTAGTGCCGAGCTGTCTGGCTCTACTACGGGTTCATTGCCAAATACCCGTGCCATTTTCTCTGCCCATCTCATCCTCTCATTTATGATGAAAGATTCTTTGTATTCCTTTATGTTGTTGAGGACGAAACTATTATTAAAACAATCATCATCAAACTCAACTATCATGTTTGCATGCGCTTCCTTGTTCATTTTAATTTTTGAAATGAAAATGTGATGATAGGATGTTATGGCCAAGTCCCTTTAAACAACCAACCCATTTGTTCAACGGTTACTTTCGTAATAACTTTTGGGATCAATGATAAATTGAGTGCTTTGACCCCTTTTTTGGGAAGTTTGTAGACTGTTTTTAATTATTTATTTAAGGTTATAAATTTGTTGATAAGTCTTAACATTAATTTAACACTTTTTAAGCGTTTGGGCCTAAAATTACTTCCTTAGATTTATTATTCATTTTATGAACAACAATCAAGCCCATAATTTTTTATATGATATGGAAGTAAGAAGGGATGTCAAAAATAAAATTATTTCATTAATTGAAATAATATTTCTTAATCATAAAATATCTTTATAAAGACATTTATTAATTAAACTCAAATAAGTACATAGTTCCCTAGGAACATACAAACTATGCATTATCAATACGATTACTAAGATATTTACCCCTACTGCTTGATCTATGAAGCATGGAGATAGACAAAGCTAATGCTGATTGGTGGGTCCTCATGTTCATCTATATTAGGATCATTATCATCCGAATAAGCTTCATCCAAGACAATATGGATGCCTCTTTCTGCTAAGTGTTCTTGCCACAAGAGACATGTACATTTGTACTGTATGAGTTTTTTAAAACTCAGATTCTCGTCCACTTGGACTACTCTATACTTTCTAGTGAAAACGCCAAAATTGCTTTCACATATTATGGACCTGGTGATACTTCAATGCGAGTTCATGTGGAAAGTATTATTTTGCAATGCATTATACCCATGCCTTGAGACGCTTAGGACTTTCAATAAATATCCTTTTTCCATTTTTGGCCATAGATTCAACATTAGGAAGTCCACATCACTTCCTATAATAGCAGCACTAGATCTTTGTTTATCGAAATCTCCAGGTTCGACATTTGGGTCTCTTTCGAAGAGCTTGATGATTTTGGATTCCCATCTGTCCATTTCCTCTTCTTTAAATTCCTCTCAGTCTTCTTGTGTAATGTCTCTATTAAATCTACACCTCCAACATTCGTCAAGAATGAGTGCTGAAGGAGAGATTTGTTGATTAGTCATTTCTCAAGATTTTTTCCGGTTTTTTTATTGTAAAACAAAGTTTTTTGGAATGAAGAACTTCAGAGTTACAATAGGAATATATGAAGCGTTTGATATTAACTTTTTACATGATAAATTCATGTATTTTGTAACCAACCTTAATCACTTCAAGTTAAGACTCTTGATGAGTAAAAATGGTCTGCCTACTAACTCTTTGATGTGTTATATCATTTTTAGAGTTTGCCATTAGTGACGTGTGTAACTTGATGGCAATTATTACTTTCAGAAATAAATTGTTTTCCATCTCATTAATACATGTTAAGAGTTTTAGTATCCCAAGAGACACCTTATTTAATCTTAGCCGTGGAGTTTGCATTATTTAATTTGAAGGCTTCTTTTTGAATAACATATTAGTTTGCACAATTTTGATTGGGCAAAATATATAAACAAGGCAAACAACATATATGATAAAAGAAATTTGGACTAAATGTTAGAAATTTTTATTTCATTAATAAAATAAAATTTAGAACCTAGGGCTAAAATTGTCATATTATAAAAATTACAACTATTTAGAATTTTTGAATTCTAAATCCTAGGCCTAAATTCAGTCCCTTGAGGACCTTGACTTATAGGCATCTGAATCCTCTCCAGAGGCGCCATCATGTTCTCTAGCAGCAACATCACTATAGTCATTGCCAAGAGGGTAGAAGCAGTATACACCGCTAGAGGTGTCGTTTGGGAAATGACCCTCCTGAACCCTCCTCCTTTGGGCAGGGGGTTCATCGTCATCTTAATCCTCATCATCATCACCATTAGATTCATCTGATGGTGGAGGAGTACCCTTTTCCTATTCCTCTTCCTCTTCCTCCTCCTTTATCTCCGATATCTCTGAAGGAGGGAGGAAAGGTTGGTCAACCTCTTGTGGGTTGAACTCTGAAGTCCCAGTAATGCAAGACTCGACAGATGATTAAGGGACATCCATTTCCGGAGAAGAAGGTTGTTTGAGAAGGTTTGGAAGATGAGAGGTTTTTTCCTGAGGGTGTTGTTTCAAGAGGTGAGTTGTGTGTCCAGGTTATTACACTTACCCCTTTTTATAAAGATATTTACTATCTCCTGAAACAAAAATTGTAATAAACCATGACGCTTCCATTTGCCTTTTGAAATCACAACCATCACCAAACTTCAATTCACCATGTTTAATGAAAGAATTCGCCGTGAAAATGAAAATCCTGAAGCGCTGGCTAAAAAAAGTGACGCCACGCAATATGAGGCAGCTAGTCAACTATGAAACGCCATTAGAGTGAACCTTGGGATTTATAAGTCTCAAGTGTTCTGGTATGTGAATAAAAGCACTGACTCTAGTACTCGTTTAGAGGACAGAATTGCCACCATTGGTCCTTGTTTTCCTTTAAAGGTGCCAACACCAAAGCGCCAAAGAGTCTTAGAGAAATAATGCTATCCAGTCTTAGATCATATTATTTTAGAGGATAATAAACCCATGACGCTTCCATTTGCTTCAAAATTTGCCCACCATTTGCATTAGCCTTTGTCCAACAAACCTTTTAAAGGTTGGATTTCAGGAATGGACGCAAAAGTATGGTTTCTACGCATGAAACCTTTTCATGAAAAATGGTCCAAGAGAAAAATATTTTCCTTCTAGATATTGGCTTCTTATGAAACCATTCCCTTTGACAGGGCCATGTCCACTGCCTTACTGGCTTGTTGGGACCCTGCCATCAACTGCTTCTTGTTCCGAAGGGGATCAATGAGTGTAACATTGGCTGATATTGCCTTTCTTGCTGGAACTTCTCCAAGAGGTCAATATGGAATTGAACTCCCTATATTTCACCATGTTAAAGAGTATAACTAGTTGTACATAAGCGTTTATCAACCTTTCGCCAAATTGCCAATCCTTCTGCTAATGCTGGCAAATGGGGCTTTCAGAAGTTTATTGATTTCTTCATTAATAAGGACTCTAGTGAAGAAGTAACTCCTCAAGAGAAAGTATTGTTCCTCACTTTTCCAAATTAATGATGTATAGAGCTAGAGGAGTTCTAACATTATGGCCATCTCTAACTATTTATATCTCATGTACTTATGAAGAAGTAGCTTTGGCTCTTATTCTATTGGGACGACTTCATAAACGTCTTTTCAGGAGTAGAGAATCCTTCAAAGGTTTTGAAATACACACCTCTGAGTCCTCTATATTCTCTACTAACAAGGAATTTGAACCTCTATGGCTCTTGACTTGCTAGGGCCACAAGGACTTACCTAGTCTGATGGTTCTCAACCCCTCTTCTGCTTTTGAAGCCCCTAAGGGTTCAAAGGAAAAATACCATTCTTTTGGTCTTTTTTTTTTTTCTAATTAAGAGAGATGTATTTCACACAAACTCCATTACATCCTGCACACTAGACTTTGGGAGGACAAACCAACTAGGTTGGACTCTCCTCAACAAAGCTAGGAACTACTTACAACCTGTAGAGTAATTTGCCTCAACCATTCTCTTTATCTCCTATTAATTTTCTTTGGTAGTATACTATAAACTCTTTCTACAACTGATCTTTGTATCCTATTGACAATTATATGCACAGACGCAACTTTCTGTTCCCAGTACACATCATTTCTTACTAACCAGATATGATAAACCACTGCAGCCACTGTTGCTATGTACACATTCTTCTGAAACTTACTCAGCCTGCATCTCTGAATCCATCGAGCCAAGTCCCCAATTGTGCTGTGCATAACCCCAATCTGCAACCAAGCCAGTATCTGCCTCCAGATATCATTGCTATACTTACATTATATTAGCAAATGGTCTTGACACTCTTCACTTACATCACATATGAGACAGTTAGGCACCTCACTAATACTATACTTGAACATTCTTGCTGTTGTCTGGAGCCTATCCTGTATAACAAGCCAAAGAAATAATCTATGTTTTGGTGTTGTTAGCCTATTCCAGACCATCTTATCCCACTGCACTCTCACATGATCACCCCTTAATAGCAAATAGACATTGCTAACGGAGTATTTATTCATCTGAGACATTGTTATCTCTGTAAACTTCTCTTTAAGAGTGTCTTTAACACTACACACCTTCTTCCAATACCAGCTACTTCCCACTGAAGGCTGGTAATCCCACGAATTATGATTCTTCACATAGACTTCACTAACCCATTTGATCCAGAGATTGTCTTTTTTTGAAGCAACAGCCCAGACATATCTCCCCATTGCTGCAATGTTCCAAATACCTATCTGCCTGATGCCCAAACCCCCTGCATACTTAGGTAAACACACCTTTGACCAAGCAACATAGTCAGGCCTTCCACTATAGTACTCCCCAGTCCATAGGAATGCTCTACAAATACTCTCCACTTCATTTATCACTCTCTTAGGAATGATAAACACCTGGGACCAGTAGACTTGAATATTGAGTAGCACTGAATTCACCAATACAAGCCTCCCCTAGTAAGCCAAATGTCTACTACTCTAGCTTCTTCTCCTAGAAGGGATCTTCTCAACAAGGTTCATGCATTCCTTTACTGAAATTCTTTTTAAACTTATTGGCACTCCAAGATATTTAAAGGGGAAAGCACCCAATTTATAACATGTCACATTCTTTATCCTTTGTTACACCTCCTGCTTCATGCCAGTTGTGTACATCTCAGTTTTATTTTCATTGACCTCCAACCCAGAGATTTCAGAGAAATGCTTAAACCCTTGAAACAAAGAATAAACAGACACAAAATCCCCTCTACTACATAGTATAACATCATCAGCAAAACATAGGTGATTCAACCTCACACCTTTACATCTAGGCCGAAATTTAAATTGAGTTTTTTCCCCTACATCCTTTAGAGTCCTAGATACGTACTCCATACATAATACAAACAATAAAGGTGAAATAGGGTCTCATTGTCTAAGCCCCCTCTTACCCTCAATAAAACCACTACATTTGCCATTAATCATTAGAGTATATCTAGGAGAACAGACACACTCTAATATTAAGACAATAAATTGTCTAGGAAAATTTAATCCAATCAACATTAAAGATTGTAGCAGTTATGGTGAAGTCAGCTTCAATCTTGTATCTCCAGGGGTTTGGCATCCAAGCTCGAAATTTTTTGTACTTCTTGGTTTTTAAATCTAGTCCTGGTATCTGGAATATTTTCGAGGGCAACAAAGCTATTTCTGCTGAAAATGAAACTTAGCGCCTTCATGTAATGCTTGCTGAGCTACAATCCCTTGACATCCACTCTAGTTCCTTAGGAAGTGGGAAGTTTTGGAGTGGTGTCCTTAGGTCCAGGGATTTAACAGATGCTGAACTTGAGTGTTGTGGCTTTGAAGCCTATAATCTACAACTAGTAGCTAGACAATTTGGATTAGTACAAATGTTAGATATACCTTTTTCTTAACCCGCAATGATTCTTGGACTTCAAGGGGTCGTTTTGAAGAAGGTAGAGCCCTTCGAAGTAAAACTCTCAGCCTTTAATTTCATGCATGTCCATTTCTCCTTGGAAATGGATCACTAAAGTTGTTCGAGGCTTCCATCTTGATGGGATCATGTATTCCTGGACGACTCAAAATGTTCTGATGCTTTGGCGAATTTTGATAATCAACTCTTCTTCGGTTGTAAGTAATTTTTTTCCTCGGTTATTTTATAACTTTCAGTGGGAATTAGGATTGCAAATATTCCTTGTGCCTTTTATTACCTTTTAGCTAATGCTAGCAGGAAGAAGCTAAGAGTGGCTCACAGGATGGCGACATACTTTAGGTATGACAAGCTCTATTGGGCCACCATAGATAAAAAGGTTCCACCTCATGCCTCTTTATAGGATTAAGATGATGCTGCTTATGATCAAGGGGTTTCATATGGCGATGTCCAAACAGTGGAGGACATTCAGACCATGGGACCAAGGAAGAAGATTGACCGTTTTAAGAGGGATGCAAGGAAAATAGATTACAATTGTCTCTCTACCTCCAAAGTAACTCAACCCAAGGGGTTCGTGGAGCAACGCGAGCCTTTTCAGAAGGCTACCAAAAAGAGAGATCAAAGCTGCCATTCTACATCCAAACCTCTAAGATATTTCAATAGGAAATGTTCTAAGTTAGAAGCATCTTTTGAGGTACAGCAATATGTGATCTCATCTGCTGAAGATGATGGTAAGACCATAGCTCAAATCTTCCCTAAAAGGAATCTTTCAGGAGTGAAAGCATGTATGGATACCATCTTTTACTCTCTTTTGTAAGAAATTTCATTCTCTCGATACTAACCTATTTAATTATAGGTTCTTCTGGTTTGAAAGAGCCTAAGACCTCCAGTGATTATTCTTTTGATAAGTGGTTCTGCCAGCCAACCTTCGACAGATGTTTCTAAAGTGGTTGACCCAAGATTGAATTCAATAGATGGTTCTATAGATGAACCGGTCATCAATCATCCCACTTTCCTTTAAAGCGATGATGCCCTCCAGATGGAACATATGGCTACTCCTTCTTTGGAAGGATGTGATGCCCCCAGTTGAAACAGAATGAGCACCTTAATGTGGAATCCCTTGATGAAGACTTGTTTCATCAGTTTAGTGAGGACCCCTTAGAGTCATGTCCTTTAGTGGTTGAAGTTCCAACTTCTCCTCTTACTCCAACAATTGTCATAACAATCCCTTCTATTACTGGGAGTAAGGTTCCAAAAGAAGTTATTCCTTTAGAGATCACACCCTTGAGGACCAATACTAAGCTTTTCACCACCTCTGTGTTCAAAGGTTCAGCATGAACTTCACAATCCTCTTCAAAGACCGATTTGCCTTTCTTTCCTCATAAATTGATTTTAGACTTCTTCTACATGAATCCATATCCTAATAAAACTAGACTTCTCTCTCTTGCTAACTTGGCTTCTTTACTTTATGATGTAGAGAAAAGCATTCAAGAAGCAAGTGTGATGAAAGAGTTTAATGGAGGGAAAGAGGCTAATTTGCAAACATCCATCATTATAAGGAATCAGCCTACATCTCACTAGTGGAAAAAAGCTCATCTGATGCGATCAAAATCGGGCTTACTAATGCGGTTTTGGTCCGCATTAGATGGGCCCGCAACAGTTTAAAAAAATTGATATGATTAAAAACTGCATTAGTATAGTAAGAAACTGATGCGGTGTTCCAGAATAACCGCATCAGATTTTGTGTGTTTTGAAAAATAAAAAAATAAAGTTACAGCGCCATAACCAATAAACGAACGGAACGAACAAAATTAACCCTAAACGAAACGAACGAAATCAACCCTAAATGAAACCAACGAAATCAACGAATGAAATTCTTTATAGTAACCAACAAAACAAATGAAATTCATAACTCAACGAACGAAACCAAGGCAACAAAATCCAAAATTACAACAGACTAAATTAAAAAATATGAACTGCAAAATACGACATAAAAAGGACAAAAAATATTACATCCAAAAAAACATATATTAAAAACAAAAAAAAACCTAATCACAAAAAAAACTCGAATGACAAATACTAAATTGAAACCCTAATTACAAAACTACATTTATTGAAAGAATCTATGGTGGTCAACGATGAACGAAACGAAATCGAGCAAATTAATTCAAGCAAACTCTTCATCGCGTCTTTATGCTTCGGCTAGCTTCATCCTTAGCCGGATTCGTTTCAGATATTGATGTTTCAGAGAGAGGAGGGCGGATTTGGTGGGTTGTTTCATGGACTAAAATCTAATGCGGTCCACAGAAGGACCGCATCAGATTGTCCTCTCAGCTTTCCCACCCATTTTTAATGTTGATTTTCGGATGCGGTTTTACAAAAATCGGATCAGTTACTAAGTGACAGATAAGGTTTTTACCACTAGTGTCTGCTAGCAGTGATCATTCCCCCAATGATGAGTCTTTTGAGCATATAAAACAAGAAGATAAGGTATGGGACCTCTTCTTGACCCTAAAACACAACCCTTATGATCAGACTTCTACACAGACACTCAAATAGATTTTTGAGTCCCTAACCTCTTGAGGCTTTGAGTATTCGATACCTTGCCTTTATTGTGTCAAAGAAACCCTTCTTCTCTAGCAATGTAATGATGAATAAAGAGTCCAATTTCTCGAATTCTCAGCTCAAACACTTCAGGAAGAGGAAGCTTCTTTGGAAACTCAAGCCAAATCCTTCAAAAACATCAGTACACAAATCCATAATTCTTTGAGTTCTTTTGATCAGAAGCTGAAGTTTATTTCTGAGGAAAGACAGTCTCTAAAAAATCGTCTGACTGAGATTAATAGAGAGGAAATAAACATTATCAATGAGATGTATTCACTTCAGAGCTTCATTGATATTGACAAGAAGAAGCTACACGAAGGACGAACCACGCTTGCTAATTTGAGGCAAGAGATGTTCAAAGACATTGCTATACAAAAAGCTTGATTCTCTAACAGGATAAACTTTATAATTCTTGGTCAGTCATTAAAAACCTTAGTTTAGCTGTTAGATAATGTTGGAATGTCTAAGATATAACATTATTATTAATGTTGTAACGCTAATAATACCTGGCTGTTTGAAACAATTCTGCATGTTTTTGTTGAAACATAGGATCATGTTGTTTCCATATAGATGGATGATATTTCTTTAGAAATTTGCCATTCAAGGCCCTATCTTTTATGTTCCCATCTATATCACTTAATAGGTATGCATTGCCAGACATTTTCTTGTGAATGATAAATAAACCTTGCCACTTAGGTGACCAATTCCCTAATTATGGATCTTTGTAAGCTGCTTCTGGTAGAAAAATTTTCCAAACCTTATCATTCTCCTAGAATTCTTTAGGCACTATGCTTTTGTTGTAGGCCCTAGTAACCTTTTCTTTTCGGATTCTCATTTTTGCTAAAGCTTCGTCCTTAGCTTCTACAGAATCCATAATTTCAATATTCATCGCTTGTGAATAATCAACTCCTGATAATCCCATTTGTTAGGCTACCCTTGATGACCTTACATTCACTTCAGCAGGGATTACTAGAGTGTGTCCATAAACTAAGTTAAAAGGAGTAACTCCTATTGCTTCCCTTTTGGAGGTCTTGTAGACCCATAGGGCATATATCAACAACTCATCCCATTTTCTTGGATAATTATCTACTAGCTTTGAGATCCCTTTTACTATGATATTCTTGGTAGCCCCAGCTTGACCATTTGCTTGAGCATAATACGGTGTTGAATGCAATTTAATAATCCTAAACTGATTAACATAATCTATTGAGTCAGGGTTCCTGAATATTGTGGCTTGATCAAAGGTTATAGTTTCTAGAATTCCAAATCTTGTAAAGATTTTATCTTTCAATAAATATATTACAACCTGGGTATTGATCTTGTTGAAAGCTTGAGCCTCCACCCTTTTGGTGAAGTAATCAATCACCACTAGGATGTATTAACGCTTTTTGGAGGATGCAAGATTGATTTCGCCTATGGCATCTCCTGCTCATCCTCTCAAAGGCCAAGGTTTAAGAACGTATTTTATTTCTGAGACTGGTGCCCTTTTGAGAGGTCCAAAATTCTGACATTTTTTACAACCTTTAGCATAATATATACAATTATTTCTCATAGTGTGCCAATAGAAGTCATACTCGTGCAACAACATATCCTTTTTAGGCCGTTTTGATGAGCACCACATAGCCCTTGGTGAATTTCTGTCATGAGAGTTAGAGCTTCTTTTGCATCCACACATTTCAAAAGTAACCTTTTGGATCGTTTCTGTGTAGTTCACCAAATTGCATGCATAACTTACTTGTCACCATTGAGACTCTATTTGGCACTTTTGTCCAAGATAGGTTATGGAGATAATGAATAATTTCATCTCTCCATTCTTTTTCCTCCCTTAATATTGAAATTTTATATATTTCCAATATGGTTTATGATATTTCTTTATCGATTTCATTGAGAGGGTCCAAGATATTGTCTTGGAGAATGATATCTTCATTTTGTGAAGGTATTTGTTCTCTAGCAGAAGCTATATGGGACACCTGATCTACTATTATGTTTTCTTCTTTAGGATTGTCTATGAAAGTAATTTCCCTAAATTTTTTAGATAATTCTTGTGCTTTCCTTCCAGACTCTTGTGATAATGATGATATACATACATTTGAATTCTTCAGTCATTTGATAAATGACTAGTTAAGAATCCCCATATATCTTTGCTCTCTTAGCTCCCAAATTTAGCAACATCTCCAATCCAATCAACAAAGCTTCATATTCAGCTCTATTATTGGTGCATGGACCCTTTTGGGTTACTGCTAACTTAGTCGGGATCCTATCAGCAGATAGAATATATATTACAGCTCTTGCTATTTCACTTGTGTTGGATCCATCAATGAACAAGACTCATGGAAGGATGTCCTCATCAATGATTCTTGAGTAACATCAAGGATGGGTTGTATGTCACATATATTATGTTGTATTCCATGTTTTGATGATGCCAAAGACTTAGGTAAATTTATTATGTTATTTTCCAAAATAATAAAATACCAAAAAACATTGTCATATTTATTTTATGTATCTTGAAGGAAAAATATTTTATAAATCTAAGTCAAGATATTACTTTTGTTCTCTTGGAATTATGAGGTATAGTTAATGTTATATTAACTTAGAATCTTTTATTAAAGATTCTTAGTTATGAGATTTAGTTGTTGTCAAAGTGCAGTTAAAACATGCGTGGGAAAATACCAGTCCTCAAGGAGATGGATGGCTGAAGTGATGAGCAAAAGGAGGAACTACTTCCTATAAGTACTCCAACCTTCATAACTAACCAGGCAAGAACAAAAGCAACTACCGGCTAGATTTTCGCTCCTCTAACGGATAGTGGGAGCCATCATGAACATTGTTACACTCGTGGAATTATGCGAGCCAATTTTGGGCCACAACTCACACGATCTTACAAGCACACATTAAGGAGATCGTGGAGGAGTAAGATTAAGGAAGAAAACGGTCGACTTCATCTACTATAAATGAAGAAGAATTATCGAAGAAAAAATAAAACTTTCTCGCTCTAAAAGTTTATTATTACTTAGAAAGTTTTTCTGCATTTTTCTTCTTCACCATGTTTGGGTGAGAGAAAATTAGGGGGAACCGAGTGATTGGGAACAAGTTCCTAGAGGAATATAGAAGGTCCTTGTTAGGCTGTAAAGAGAGATTATTTTGGCCTAAATCATTAAAAAATGTTGAGATTAAAATCCCTTGGGGTCAAGTTTTTTCTTCCTATTGGGCCTAAGAAGTTTTCCTTGTAAAATATTCGTGTTTCTTTTCTCTTAAATGTTACAGCTATTTCTATTCCACATTATAAGTTCGAAAATTTTCCCTCAACTATAATTCACCCCCTCTTGTAGTTGGCATAGTGTTCTACTAGAACAACAATTGGTATTCGAGCCTAGTACCTCAAAAATCAGTTAACCTGAGGAGCTAGTACCTGGCACCATGAACGCTACCGGTGAAAAACTTGCTGAAGGATATTTTACTCAGCACCCTCCCATGTTCAATGGGACGCACTATCCATACTGGAAAATCGTATGGAGATTTTCATCAAAGCAGAAAAAACTATCATATATGGAAAGTAATTGAGATTGGTGACTTCGAAGTTACCAAGAAGACTGATAAAAGGGAGTTGATCCCAAAACCCCTAGAAAAATTTGATAAAGAAGACTTCGACAAAATGGAGATGAACAATTTAGCTAAAAAGCTACTCCTTTGTGGCCTTGGTCCTCATGAACACAACAAAAACATGGGGTGGAAGACTGCAAGGCAGATGTGGGAACTACTTCAAATTATGCATGAAGGAACAAATGAGGTGAAAAGATCAAAGATCGACATGCTCATGCATAAGTATAAATTGTTTCAAATGAAACAAAAAGAGCCTATTCAAGAAATGTTAACTCGTTTCTCGAACATCATAAATGAACTTGAATATCTTGGAAAATTCATTACTCCAGAGGAACAAGTTCGAAAAGTTCTAAGGAGACTCCCCAAGATGAGAAATGGATGGCCAAAGCAACAACTTTTAGAAACCAAAGATTGCACTACATTCAATGTTGAACAATTGGCAAGTTCCTTGATGACTCATGAATTTCATCTAGGAACTCATGAAGTAGATATGGTAAGACCACAAACCCTGTCTCTCAAAATAGATTAAAAAGAAGAGTCAGAGAAATATGACGAAGAAGCTGTTATGATAGTTCGAAGATTCAAGAAGTTCTTTCATAAGAACTACAAAGGAAGGTCACAAGGAAGCATACCAAATTAAGTTGTCACAAATGTGGAAGTCCAGATCAATTCATCAAAGAGTGTCCTCAATAGGATACCAAGAAGGGTAAAGGCAAATTCAAAGAAATGAGCAAGGATCAGCCAAAACCTTTTTCAAAAACAGAAATGAAGAGAACCATGGTTGCAACATAGGGAGAATCTGATTCTGAGAAGAATATGAATAGACAAAAGAAAACTACTCACTTATGGCTCATGAAAAAACTGATGATGAAGGAGAGTCATCCGACACTAAGGTATGTCCTGACAATGTAGAAGAAACACTTACAGATCTTAACAAAAGAGAACTTGTGAAATTACTTCTCTAAAGTTGAGATGATTTTAAGGCTATGTGTGTTAAAAAGGATCAACTAGAGAATGCCCTATAAGTCACTAAGAAACATTCAAATTGTCTTTATTCTTTAAAAGCCGATGCTGAAAAACGATTCTTTTACCATTTTGATGAAAACTTCTTGATCCTGTAAATTGGATACAGAAGTATTAAAACAAAGGAAGGGATGGACTAGGCTTTAATCACAAGAAGAAGAATAAAAAGAAAAATATGTTGATTTGCCTAGTAGCAAGATAGTTGATCATAAGAAAATGGTGTTTGTGATCCTAGTGCAAAAGGAAAGCAAGGGATATCCTCATTTAAATCAAATAAAATGGTGAACACACAAATTCCGCTAGAACTCCTTCACATGGACTTATTTGGGGCCCTGTACACATTCAAAGTCGATCAGGTAAGATGTATGTTTTGGTGATTGTAGCTGATTACTCAAGATATACGTGGGTTATCTTTCTTCATAGAAAAGACGAACCATTTAATGAATTTTTAATGTTTGGTAAAAGGATTCAACGAACTAGTGGTTATAAATTAAAACATCGAAGATTTGACCAGGGAAAGGAGTTTGAAAACTCCAAGTTTGATGAATTTTGCAGCAATGAGGGTCTAGATCACAACTTCTCATCTCCACGGACGGCACAACAAAATGGTCTAGTAGAGAGGAAGAATCGGATCCTAGAGGATATGGCAAGGACAATGTTATTTACAATTAGTCTTCCGAAGAACTTTTGGACTGAAGCAGTAAACACAACATGCTACATCATCAATAGAGTCATGTTGAGGCCAATTACATTGAAGACTCCTTATGAGTTGCTCAAAGGAAGAAAACCAAATATTTCTTACATTCGAATTTTTGGAAGTAAATGCTTTGTACATAATAATGGAAAGGACAGTTTAGGAAATTTTGATGCTAGAAGTGACGAGGCTATATTTCTAAGATATACCTCAAATAGTAAAGCTTATCGTGTCTACAATACGTGTACGATGTTTGTTGAGGAAAGTGTCCATATTATATTTGATGAAACTAACTCTCTGCATGAACAGAGTCATGACGATGACTTTGAAATTGGATTAACTCGTCCAGAAGAAATAAATCATAACGATGAGGAACTAACACCTAGAAAAAAAGAGAAGAAGTTAGTTCCTGATCCAAAGAACTCAATACCTGATCCTTCCAAGAAACAAGCAACAAGAGGAGATGAAGAAACTTTAGTAACTTTTGAACCTGAAGAAATTCACATAAATCAACCACCTCACGAAACTCAAAAAGCAACAAGGAGCTTTGATCCAAAATCATAGAAGCACATAAATTCTCATCTCTTAGAATTAATCATAAGCGATAATATTGAAAAAGGAACTCAAACTAGATCCTAAATAAAAAAATTTCCTTCTTTTCATGCTTTCTTATCTATGACAGAACCTAAGGCTCATATGGAAGCACTCAAGGAAGCCAATTAGATCAATGCCATGCAAGAGGAACTAAATGAGTTTTAGAGGAAAAGGGTTTGGCACCTAGAGAACAAACCAAAGAACTCAAAAGTTATTGAACTTAAATGGGTCTTCACAAATAAGCTTGACGAGCATGAAATAGTGGTAAGGAACAAGGCTAGACCTGTAGCCAAAGGGTACAACATACAAGAAGATAATAATTTCGATGAAACCTTTGCTCCTGTTGCTAGAATAAAAGCAATAAGAATCTTTATTGCATTTGCTGCATTTTTGGGATTCAAGCTGTACCAAATGGACATAAAATGTGCATTTTAAATGGTTTCTTTCTTGAAGATGTCTATGTGAAACATCCTCCTGGGTTTGAAAATCCAGACCTTCAAAATCAGGTCTATAAGCTTGACAAGGCTCTTTATGGGTTAAAACAAGCTCCAAAATCCTGGTATGAAAGGCTACTCTCTCATGACTTCATTAGAGGCAAGGTTGATAGAACATTGTTCCTCAGATAAAAAGGAACAGACATACTAGAAGTTGAAATTTAAGTTTATGATATAATATTCGGTGCTACTAATGATCTTCTATGTACGGAGTTTGCTGATCTTATGAGTAGTGAGTTCGAAATGAGTATGATGGGAGAATTGAACATCTTTATGGATTGACAATCAAACAAATCAAAAGAGGAACAATGATCCATCAACAAAAATAAAGGAACTACTGAATAAATATGGACTGGAACAATCAAAAACCAACCACACTCCCATAGGAATGGGAACAAGGTTAGACGAAGACACCAATGGTAAGTGTGTAAATGAGAAGTAATATAGAGGTAGGATTGGGTCTTTACTCTACTTAACTGTAAGTAAACAGGATATTGCTTTTAGTGTTGGTTTATATGCAAGATTCCAATCAAATCTTATAGAATCTCACTTAACGTCAGTTAAGCGAATTCTTAGATATTTCAAAGGAAGTGATGACTTATGTTTATTTTATCCTCGAAGTTATGTTTTTGATCTTATAAGTTATTCAGACTTGGATTATGCTGGAGACTTAGTAAATCGCAAAAGCACATCAGGTATTGTTCAGTATCTAGGAACAAGCTTGGTCTCGTGGAGCTCAAAGAAAAAAAACATAGTTGCCCTATCCACTGCAAAAGCAGAGTATGTGGCAGCTGCTACATGTTGTTCCAGGTCCTCTGGATCAAGCAACAGGTACGAGACTTTGGTATTAAGTTTAAGTGTGTTCCTATCTACTGTGATAATACAAGTGCCATATGCATCTCCAAGGATCCAGTTCATCATTCAAAAGTCAAACACATACACATTAGGCATCACTTTCTTAAAGACAATGTTGAAAAAGGTCTTGTCAAAGTTGAATTTTGTCCTACAGAAAATTAAATTGCTGACATCTTGACCAAACCACTTCCTAGAGACAAATTTGAGAAAATTCGCCTAGAACTAGGAATGATTAGAATTCGTTGAGTGTGCTACACAAAATGGAACCCTTAATCTAAATTGATATTCAACAAGTGACTAGCATTATGTTATGAAGATAATTATGTATCATACTTCATGGTAAAGGAGTCACATCATGTCTTCATAATACTCGCCTTATTGTCCATGCATATATTTTGACCATAAGTTAGTTAGGACAACGTACATATAGCTAGAAGTGTAACATGCATGAGTTTACACCTTCTTCATTTTTTACTTTTTATTTTTTCTCAATTTTGTTTTCAATTTTTATTTTGTTTTTCTTTTTCATCCAAACTCTCAAAATTAATTTTCTCTCTTCATTGATCTCCCACCAATTTTTACATAAATTAAATTAACCACCGTTTCACCGACGTGCATGTACAAACCCAAGAAATGATACATTCAACGGATTCAAAGTTGGGAAAATAAAAGAAAAGCTGCATTAAATTTCCCAAAAATTAACCCACATAAAACCCATCAAATCAATCCATTCTCACACGCGAAATTTAACTGCTATATATTAATCCAAAACCAATGCCCATACAAAACCACCCTATTATATCTCCTAAAATATCTCAAACTCAAACTCATCTTCTTCACCTTACTAAAAAATGGCTTCCAAGAAAATCACATCTGAAAGTACCCAAAATTTACCCACTGAAAAGTCCTCTCCACAGGTCGATTACCATGCAAGTGAAACTGAGTCTTCAAACTCCAACGTCGATTCCATGGGATCGAATCAACTTTTAGGAGAACTGGAAACCATTTCGCCGAAATAGGAAGAAGTCGTGGAGGAGGTTGAAACAAAGCAAGAAGTGCTGGTTCCTACTAACAGGGGCCAAAAATCTAAGTCCTCTAATACATAATTGGGGTCGAATTTTCTTGGTGCAAGAAAATAAAATGGAGTCAAATTCTTAACTTAGTTAAGTGTCAAAAATGGGGTGAAACTCTTAGTTTTTATGAGGGTTTATATGAAGAGGAAAAGAGTGAGTTTGTGTCTAGTTTTGAGAATAATGATGGTCTGTGCATCGGGGTTGTGAATTAAAAAATTGTGAAATTTTCTGAAAAGCTTTTAAGTGAGTGGTTTGAGGTACCTCTTGAAGGGTAAAAAGAGTATGTAAAGGGTAGGGCAAAGTTAAATGTCGGCGCATCAAATGCAACCATTTTGAAATTTTTGGTGGTAAAGAATCTGACCTGTCTCTTGATCAAAAGGAACTCTCTCCTTCCCATAAATTTCTTTTTCAATTGCTCTGGCGGTTCATTTTATCGAGAACATCCAAAAGGACTCAGGCTAGTGTTATGGATCTCTCCCTTACGTTATGCCTTGCTATAAACATTAAGATATATTTCCCAGCATTACTGATCTCCCATCTCTCCTACTGTATTTCTCACAATACTAAGGTTGGATATGCCAACCTTATCTATGTCATCTTCAAGAAAAATCAAATCAAACTCCGATCCCTCAAACACAACATTTGACCTTGAACCTGATAAATACTTAACCAAGGATATCCTTTCTAGGTTGTCCCTGAAGGTACTAGATGGGAAGTTACTCTTTTGGTTGTACTAAATATTGGTGACTTATTTTTATTTTTATCATTTTATGGTTGTGTGGAGCACACCTTCTTTTGCTACTTATCATGTCTTTTATGCTTATTGCTAATTCTTTTATTGTTTTTTGATGATGACAAAAGGGGGAAAAAGTCTATGGCACATAAAATAAATTCTAGTGATTTGAGATTTTTGGTGACTGATTCTTTAAATAGTCTCTAGTCCCTTGTCTCAAATTATGATCCTTGATGTTGTTTAGTTGTAGACTTGCTTGTCTTTAGTTAGTGTCATTGTCCTTTTTCTTGCTATATTACTTTTTGTTTTGTTTTGATTTTATTCTATTTAACCTCATAGCTCTTTTTTCTTTTGCTATTGTTAATTTTACATTTTATGCCTTATATTTGCTATCATAAAAAAAGGCGAATATTGTTCTATTCCATGTTTTGATGATGTCAAATACTTAGGAAAAAATATTATGTTATTTTCGAAAAAAAATAAAATACCAAAGATATTGACAAATTTATTTTATGTATCTTGAACGGAAAATATTTTATAAAACTAAGTCAAGATATTACTTTTGTTCACTTGAAATTATGAGGTATATTTAATGTTCTATAAACTTAGAATCTTTAATTAAAGATTCTTAGTTATTAGATGTTGTTGTTGTTGTTGCTATAGTGTAGTTAAAACATGCGTAAGAAAATACTTATCCTCAAGGATTTGGTTTTATGAAGTGACGCACAAAAGGAGGAACTACTTCCTATAAGTACTCCAACCTTCATAACTAATTGGCCAAGAACAAAGGCAACTACCGGTTAGATTTTCGCTCCACTAACTGAAAGTGGGAGCTACCATGACCGTTAGTTATTACACTCATGGAATTAAGCGCAGCAAATTTAGGGCCACAACTCACACGATCTTACAAGCACACATTAAGGAGATCATGGAGGAGTAAGATTAAGAAAGAAAACTGTCGACTTCAACAACTATAAATGAAGAAGAATTGTCGAAGAAAAAATATACCTTTCTCGCTCTAAAAGTTGATTAGTACTTAGAATGTTTTCCTGTATTTTTCTTCTTCACTATTCCTTGTAATATTCTAAGTGTTTGGGTGAGAGAAAATTCAGAGAATATCCTTGAGATAAAAAGAGAAAAAGAACGAGAGAAAAGAGAAGACTTCTAGAGAAGTCAAAGTGATTGTCATTAGTTCGGGGGGGGGGGGGACCGAGGGACTGGGAACAAGTTCATAGAGAAACATAACAGAACCTTGTTAGGTTATTAAGAGAGATTCTTTTTGCCAAATTCATAGATCGAATTGCAGTAAATGTAGGCTCCATTTATTTAACCTTCCTTTTATTAAAGGTTGGGATATCATATATTTTATGACATTGTTGGAGATACTACTTCTACTATAAAGGCCATGAAATAATGTATGAGCTTGATACCATTAGTCTGTCATGGTATAACTTTTTTCTGTATCATGCATCATATAAGCACAAATACCATTAGTCTGTCATGGTATAGCTTTTTTTCTGTATCATGCAGGATTATACATAGATTGAATATAACTTGCTCATGTCCTTTCTCATTTTCTTGAGTAGGGAGACTACCGATGAAATCTTCACAGACAGACAGATATATAACCTTAATACAAGAAGACTTGCCAAATCTTGTTTAATTTTGTCAAAGGCCTTCTGATGCTCCTCGGTCCATTTGAATTCTAACTCATGTTTTAATCTTAGCAAAGCTGAAAACTTTTTAGTTTTTCCAATTAAATTGGCCATGAATCTTTTAAACATAATTGACATGTCCAAGGAATCTTTTTAACTCCTTATTAGAAGGTGGCTTGGCCGGCAATACTGCTTTTTCCTTATTTTTATCAATGTCCATTCCATTTTTATAAATGAGAAATCCTAAGAAGTTACAAGCCTTAACTCCGAACGCACATTTGTGTGGGTTCATTTTTAGGTGATATTCTCTCATTCTAGTGAATGACTTAACCAAATGCTCTTTATGTCTTAAAAAGTCATTTGATTTCACGAGTATGTCATCCACATATACTTCCATGATCTTACCGATCATGTCGTAAAAATTGCATCCATTGCTCGTGGTTACGTGGCTCTAGCATTTTTTTTTATCCAAATGGCATGGCCACATATTCAAACAAGCCTAATGATTTTGGACATTTAAAGGCTGTTTTAAAATAATCCTCATGTGCAATATTTCACTGGTGATATCCTGCATCACCGTGTATAGAAGATATGTATTCATATCTTTATGTTGCATCTATTATGAAATAAGCTACAGGCATGGGATATTGATCCTTAGGTGATGCTTTATTTAGATTCCTAAAGTCAATGCAGATTCGTATCTTGCCATTTTTCTTAACTACTGGGGCTATGTTAGAAATCAAGTCAGCATATTGGCAACGCCTTATGAACTTTGCCTTAAGGAGTTTATATATTCCTCTTGTATAGACTTTGTTAGTTTAGGCCGTAGTCTTTGAGGACTTTATGCCACAGGCTGAAATCCTTCCTTGATAGTTAGTTTATGTTCTACTATTTTCCTATCAATACCAGACATTTCATGATATTCCCAAGCAAAATTATCCTTGAATTCTTTTAGAATTAATTCTATTATATTCATGTTTTTCATGGTTGGTGAGGAGCTTACTTATGTAAGTAACACATTGATTTTCATTGTCCCCTAAATTTATTTCCTCTAGTGGATCATGAACTTCCTGTTTAATATCCTCACTTTTAACCCATACTTTCTCATCCTCTTATTCTAAAGATTTAGTTTCATGTAAAGTTGAGCAACGTGCATTAGAGTTTATAAGAAAATCCTCTTGGTATCTTCTAAAAACTAAATATTTTATAATTTGATTAACAATAGGGGTAAGCCCCTTACAATATACTTCTTGTTTTATGGACATAATAAACTTTTATAAGAAAAAATACATTCTAACTCTATATGCTCACAGGAGCTAGTGTTAATCGTAGTCTGACGCCTGTTGAATATATTCATATTTTAATTTAATGTCTTCAACTTCTAGAACATCCTCGACTTCTTCAATGAGAATTGCACTTGAATCTTCTATCTCTTGGCGAGAATCTGACTCAAGTTGTAGAGCAACCTCAATTTTGATAGTAGGAACGGACTTTAGAGTCCCTCATAAAAACAAAATGAGGAGATGTGATTAGACAAACTTCATCATTTGCTTGTACCATTTCATAAGTGTCACCATTCCATAGGATTAGGACCTGGTGGAGTGATGATGGAATAGCGTAATTATGATGTCACCGATTCTCTTCCTAGTATGGCATTATAATTAGTACCACTTTTGCCTATGAAGAAACCGATATAATTACTTTTAGTTCCTACCCTTATCATTAGGATAACCATTCCTTCCAGTTTTTCTAACAAACTAGAAAAAGCAGTTATGTTGATTTATATGTTATGCAAATCTTTTCTAGTTTTGCCTAGTTTTCTAAACACATAGAGTGGTATACTATTAATAGTGGCTCCAGTGTCCACTAATACTTTGCCTAAACAAACTCCCTCAAAATCAAAATATAGGAATAAATCTTTAGTGTGCTTATTATCAACATCAACTGACCTAAAGATTTTATCTATAATTTTAGTTTTTCTAGGTTAGCCTTTAGAGATGTCTTATTGGGCACTTTCTTCTAAGCTACATTCAAATTAGATGACAAGATTCAAGAAGAAGTAATTTTAAATTTACCTACCCTCTCTTTCTTATTAACTTCATCTGCCCATGATGTAGTATTGGTTTAGAATCCTGGCCACTCTTCTGACTTTTTCAACTCCGTTGGTAGCTTGACCACATTACACTGCTTGTTTTGGCTCTCTCACATTTCTGTCTGAGATTCATCAGTGGATCTCCATCCAACGCTAAGTCATTATCTGACACTAATAAGTCTTAGTCCTTAAATCCAAACTCTAAATCATAGTCCTCATTAACGCCATTCCGCGGCGTCTCTTTCATAAGAGAATCACCTCCTTGAGGTTGTTAGGCATCATTATTTGTAGATGATGGACTACATTGTTCCTCTTCCAAAGGCAACAATTTATTGATACCGACTTGTAGAGCCTCTTTGTCAATACTAATTTTTGCGATAAGGGACTCCTGCACATTGTGAGTGCTAATATGAGCCCTTACTGCAGCAGCTTTTGCACTTAGCTCTTTCATCTTTAATGTCCTACTTTTAGGTAAGTTTTGGGCATCTTGTAGTGGCAACGACCTCACTACTGATTTAATTTGCAAATATCCTTGGTCCCCATGGGACTTTACCCTTCTTCTTAGAATTTTGGACATAGGAGTTTGACTTGGCTCCCTTTCTCTTTCTTTTTTAGGAAGGGTATGACCAAGGGCCATTGCTTTTTCTTAGTCCTTGACTTTTGGACCTTTTCTAGAATGAATTTTAATAAGCAGGTATAAAGGTAGTATGATTTGGAATGATCTGAGTTATAACCATTTCAAAGGTTATCCTATCTATACATTGCTAGCACATTTCATTTCTCATAGCCTTCACCCCTTTTATTGCCCTGGTCTGCAACGGAAATTTTTGAGCAGCCTCTTTATAAGTCTTAGCTCTTTCCTCAAGCATCACTAGCCTTGGAGTTGGGTTGGAACTAACAGGCGCCTTAGCTTTGGCTAAGTTGGCCTTGTAGGCTTCTAGCTCCATGGCATGTTGTTCCACTTCTGAGACAACCAGTCTTTTGTGACTTAGTTGCCTAGTTAGAAATCATCTAAATACTTGACATTAGTCTGTTGTATGTGACCCATTCATATGCCATCTGCACATATCTTCCAATCTTTCTTCATTGGTTGTCTTTGGCATAACCAAGATTTCTTCATCAAGCAATATGTTGAAGAGTTGGCTGCCTATTTCAGTAGCTTGAGATGTCTGCAAAGTAATAATAAAAACATTATTAATCTCTGCCATACCACATAATAGTTCAAATGGTTCGTCCATTGCAACAACATTATCATCTTTATCATCGGAAAACATGATATTTTTCTTATCAATTTCAGCGTGGATTTTGTTTCTAAAAACGATATACTCAGAAGTGTCATGAGTTACTGCATCATACCATTTACAATATTTTTTACCCTTAATTTAACTTCCTCATAAGTTCTTACATTATGCCTTCCTACCAGTTTTCTATTTTTGTTAGATAATAACCAGTCGAAAATAGCATTGGATTTCTTAGCATCAAAGGTATATGTCCTCTTTTACCCATATTTCAAATCCGTTGGCGCCGGAAACTCTTTCTTCTATAATGGAGAACACTTATAAGGTACTACATGAATGATTTCTGCCAAATCCACTTCTTGTGCAGTTTCCAAGTGGAAGGGCCCCTCATTTTGAGCGAAGAAACTTTGGTGCCTTGCTAGACTTTCATCAGCTTGTAAGTTTCACTCATATCTTACAGCTAATTCTCTTAATTCGACAAAATCGCCAAAGGCATGACCATCAAAACTTTTTTGAAACTGAATTAACATTTCCTCTTGAGTCATTTGTACAAACTCTCTTTCAGGATTGCTAACATGACACCTACTCTTAGCCATTTTGAATCTAGATAGGTAGTCTTCTACAAACTCTCTTAGCCAGATCACTTAGGGTCACTCCAAGTTCAGTGCGTGCAAAATGATTTGTAAATTACAGTTGCATGTCCTGCGAGGAATGGATATAATTTGATGGTAAATTGGTATACCACCAAAAAGTCGTCTGAGTTAGATATGGAAAACATACTAAGTTTTAAGAAGTCATTGTCAATTGCTTCCCGACACTGACAATTGAACCTAACTAAATGTTTTTCAGCAGAAACTTTATCATTCACTAGGGGAAAAAAAAAGAAGGGCTGCGGAGGAAGGGCTGCGCTTTTAATAAAAGCGCAACCCTTCTAACTAAGTAGGGCTGCGCTTTTTCTACAAGCGCAGCCCTTCTGACTAAGTAGGGTTGCGCTTTGAAGAAAAGCGCAGCCCTTCTTAAAAAAATTTGAAATAAAGAAATCGCGGGCTTTCAAATATTGAGCGGGCTTCAAATATATTATCCCTCCTTCTCTCTCCTCTCTCACGTCCCTCATCCATTTTCCTCCTTCTCTCTCCTCTCTCACGACCCTCCTCCCTTTCCTCCTTCTCTCTCACCCTCTCTTCTCTCTCAAAAACTCCCAGAAATGCGACAAACGCGACAAAAAGCCTGAAATGATTTGCACGAATCATGCCGACGGAGTCCGATTGCCTATTATGATACCTTTTCGGAAGCGGAACGGGCCAACGAGTCAAACCCACCGCTATGCTGTGAAGTTTAGGCTTTTTAAGCCATCCGAGTTCGGTTAAGGCTCCAAATAGGCATTTTAAGTATTTCCGATTTTTTTTTCCTTAATTATGTATTAGGGTTTTGTTTTATGTATTTAAACATTATTAGGTTAATGTTTGGAGGTAGTTCTTGTATTTTCAGATCTATAATTTCTTAATCTTTGTTTTGATTAATGTTCTTGTATACTTCTCTTTGTTTTGATTAATGTTCTTGTATTTTCATCTTCGTTTTGTTTAATGTTCTTGTATTTTCTTTTTTGTTTTGATAATGTTCTTGTATTTTTAGATCTATAATTTCTTCCCTTCTGTATATTAGTTTTTGTTCCTTTGTTTCATTTTCGTTTCGTTCTTTTTTTTGTTTTGGGTTTAGTATTTTCATTTTCGTTTCTCTTCTCTTCTAATCTGTATAATTTCAGAAAATGTGAGATTATGAGTAAAAAAAAAAAAATTTTTTTTTTTTTTGTAGGAAGGGCTGCACTTTTTAGGTAAAAGCGCAGCCCTTCTAACTTAGAAGGGGTGCGCTTTTACCTAAAAAGCACAACCCTTCTAAGCTTGAAGGGCTGCGCTTTTACATAAAAAGCGCAGCCCTTCGTTGTGAAGGACTGCGCTTTTCTAGTGCAGCCCTACTTAAAAGGTGAAGGGCGGCTATTGAAAGGACTGCTGTAAAAAAGCGCAGCCCTTCTTCATTTTTCCACTAGTGATTGCTTGAGAACAAGGTAAAGTCATGTATTTTAAAAGTTCTAGGAAATGGATTGGCCCTATTTATCCATTTAGGGTATGGCTTTCAACCTATTTGCCTTTAATTTCTCCTAGAATTATCTCCTACTAGTCTTTCGATTAGTGCCTCTACTTGTGCCTCCCATAAGGATTAGGGTTAGGGTTGAAAGGTTGATTTCGATAACCTCCCATAAGGATCTCCTGGCGTTGCATAAAATTAGGATTGGTTACTTCTTGTGCCATTTGTGGTGGTAATATATGTCCATTTGTGGGTAAATGGAGCTTGGGACTTACCATACCCCGAAATATTCCTATGATGAGGCATACCAGTCATAGTTGGTTGGGTTAGGCATATAAGCATAGGGTGAAGAATGAATCCCAACCATATTTGGTTTGTTAAGAGGCACATATGCATGCGATGAGCTATTGTTGATTAAAAAAATTACTTTGCCTCTGTCCTCCTTGTTATGGTCCAAATTGGTTTATGTTGTCACCAATTTGTCCACCACCCATGGAAAACAAAGGTTGATGATGTCCTAACACTTGGTGCTAGCCTGGCTCCATGCCTATTATCATTCCATCACTTCTCCTAAGGATTCCACGATCAACCTCTCCAACGTTAAAGTGTATTTCCCTCGTTGGGTGCTCATAGGAGGAAGTTTGTGGATCATGTGAGATAAGTGGATCTCTAGGTTCAAGATGAAAGATATGTACCCGTGGAGGGTAGCCTATTGGAGGAATATGTGGTGCTATGCCACAACTACCCCTTGCTCTATTTAGCCGAACCTCTTATAAGACCTTAACCAATTTTTTGTTTAATTGATAGTGTTTTTCGACTAGTGGTTCTAAGCAAGTAACTACTTCAGTAGTGAGAGGGCTTAGACATTGTCATGAAATTTGCACTCATAGTATCGTTGATATCTACGAGTATTCGATCAATTTGGCTAGAGTTGATTTGTCTATTCTCCTTACTTATCCCTTGTAAGATGTAAATGAAGACTTTGTCAGACTCATGGGCTGGAGTTTTGTTGCTAGAATCAAACTGTTGTCTTTGACTCTCTCTAGATTCTAACAGTAAATACTTTACCATCTCTGTGAACTTTCCATACATTTGATGTATAAGTCCACAACTAGTACTACATGGAGACGAGCCTTTCCTTTGTGGGGTCTCTCTACTTGACTCTTCATGACCATGCTGAATTGGTTCACCATTCTTACCTTGTAATACCCTAGTCTCTAAAGAAATTGCAGAAATAGTTTCCATGTTTTGGAAACTTGATTTACCCTGAGCAAATTCTTTATTCTTTCTAGAACAGGTTTTCGGCATTTTTAATGAAAATGACGATAACGGTTTTTTACCGTTGAATTGTAAAAAGTATAAAGAAGAAATTTCAAATTTTGATTATGAATCTTCTCCTTCTGCTGTGGTCGCTAAAAAACTAGTTGCTGGAAAAGTCAGTTTGTAGACCTTGCAAACAAGTCAATGCACATCCAATATGTTGATATTGAATGTCGTTCGAGGTTTAGTCCATAGGGATACCGATTTTAATTAGATAAAACCCTGTTAATATACTTTATTGCATAACTAATGATTAAACTACAACGCCTATTAAATTCAGGCGAAATGCAATAAATAGAGCAAGAAATAATTAATCATTTAATTAAGGCAACATTACCATACATACCACAAACTTTAAGAAAGATTGTACAACACATAAGAGGATAAGTTAGGCTGGAAAACTAAATGGAAAGCACGAAGGATATTACCTCCATGGTTTCTTGCTTCAATCGGAGAATAACAGAACTTAGCGCCATAGCCTGTTCTAAGTCTAAGGAACTAAACTATAACCTCAAAAGGGGGTTGGCTAGACTAAGGCTAGGCTACACTATAAAGAGAGTAAATGTATGCAAGTTGTTGCATGTTATTTGTTCGTTGTCTTTTTGCTTGGTGATCGTTCCTCTATTTGTAGAAAAACGTGTTATATAACTTCCATACTTTTTTGGAGGAAATATATTTGAATTATCTTTGATTCGAATCTCAACCGTCTTCTGGCGCTGAATAATTGTAGTCTTACACGTTCTTCCTTATGTGGATCCGTTTCATGATTGTTCTTTAACCACCTGTACTTTTTCTATTCTTGACTTTCATCTCCTGATGGTCTTGATGACATGTTCACTTTGACTTTCGTTGATTTTATCCAATGGGCTTTATATTCTAGTTTGACCTTCATATGAAGGCGAACATTAAACCTTTTGACGTCTAATATAATGTACCATAATAAATGCTATCATACATCTACAAATGGTGGTAACAACACCACAAAATTACAAATTCTAAACCTTCCTTAGCATCTAAGTATATAATCTATCGATTTAGTAAAAAGATTGGCAGGCGTAATATAGATTTGCTCAATATCATTAGTGTATGTCTGTAATTAATTTGTAATTAATTTGGATGATACACTTGTAATAGGTTTCTTTTGATTCTTTTCATCATCAATCATGACCGGAGTGCTGAAATATATATGGTGCATATTTAAACTACGTACTATATCATCTCAAACATGTGCCAATGTTGTGATTTGTCTTTTAACGAACTCAAACGTAACATCCTATGCTACAATTGTGCATGAAGCCAGCCTGTGATAATAGGCATTACAAAACACAACCTAGACACTAAGTTTAATTTGGAACTAACACAAGAAAGAACAAAGTCATACTTATTTTATTCTCTACTTTCAAAACTTTAATCACAATAATTTAATTGGGTATATGCAATTTCTATACTTAAATCATCTTATCATTATCTTGTTTTTGCGTTTTCAATGCAATAGACAAATAACTTAACTAAACTAACAACCGCAGAGGTCAAATCTGATCAAAACCATGCATGTAACACCCCTAATCAAATATAAATTATAGTTTATCCTCATGTACGATGCATGTTCTGCGGTTGATCATACATACAACTGCAGCTAAGAATATCACACAGAGATATCACCCAACGAAATTATTGAAAGATGAATATTGTATTATTAAGATTGGTTGACGTAAATAATATTCCTTAATTAAATTTAACATGTGGAGTGTACTGTTACATTTCAGTTGGTGCAAAGAAGCAAAGAAGCAAAGAAGCATTTACTTAGCCATATTCAATTCACTCACCTCTCTTTGTGGTCCCTTCACGGCTCCACCCCTATTTTTCATTACTCTATCACTCCATCTTTGCTCCACCTTCTTTCTATTTTTCTCTCTCCTACACCCTTTATATCAACTACCTGTTATCTCTTGTTGTCTCACCTAAAAAAAACTCACCCCAAACAAATGAAGCTACTTCCTCTCCCATCTCTTTTCAAGCCGAAAGATTGGCCATTATGTACACAACAACCCAAGACATCGTCCTTCAGAATAACGACGATGAAAGACGACATATATAAGACTATCAACTCCATGTACTTCGACAACGAGGCCGATGCCGTCGAGACGCCGGACTCATGGTTTACAAACTCGTCCGAGGCAGGCAGTTTGTCGACCAGTGAGTACGACGACTCGTTGATGTCTATCTCGGGCGAGTCTCATCTAGAGGCGATCGTCCGCGGGGCACAACAGTCGTCTTCCGCGGACCATCGCCTCTTCTTCGACCCGGGCGAGTCGCACTCGCCAAAGATACGTGATGATGATAAAAGGGCGAAGATTATTGGTAATGGTAACAAAAAGAGGCCGTTTAAAAAGTCTATAGCAATGTCGCTTGTGAGTGATCACCCGTACGAGGACTTTAAAAGGTCGATGGAAGAAATGGTGGAAAGTCTTGGAGTAAGAGATGATTGGGAAGGGTTAGAAGAGTTGCTTCGTTGGTATTTAAAGGTGAATGGAAGGGAAACTCATGGGTATATTATTAATGCATTTGTTGATTTAGTTGATGGAGTTATCGGTAAAGATAATTCGAGTGATTATGACCATGAAGCTATTTCTAAGTCTACTACTTCTTTCTCATCTGCTGCTTCCTCCCTTTCTTCCTCAA
Source organism: Beta vulgaris subsp. vulgaris (assembly GCF_026745355.1). Taxonomy (NCBI): domain Eukaryota; kingdom Viridiplantae; phylum Streptophyta; class Magnoliopsida; order Caryophyllales; family Amaranthaceae; genus Beta; species Beta vulgaris. The sequence goes on along the minus strand of NC_079205.1, from coordinate 31,311,369 downwards.
CTTCTAGCTTAGATCATAGTATGAACATTAGTTGATTTTTCTGTATTACTTTTTCTATTATTTTGGCTGGTTGTGAGTGACTTTTTTGCCCTTTGATTGTATAGTATGGTGAATATATATCCTGTAAATGCTGCAAAGTTAATTAGTTTAATGAGATGGAAATTCGGGTTCCCTCAAGTATGTGCGTGCTTTCCTATCTTTCTTGATCCAAGTCTAGGTTTTAATTTTCATGTCAATATTGCTTGGATATAGGAGGTTGGGGGCCGTGTAAGTACAAAGGTAGTCGAGAGACCGAGACAATAACTTCAAACGTATTTTTTTTAAAATAAGATCAACGGAGAGGTGAATTTTTCTGATCTTTAAATTTTCAACTGCATAAATCATGGATGTCATGTGGTATTGGTAGTATTAATTGTTGCTTTTGTTAGTTGGTTGTAACTTGTACGTGGTCATACTGTAAGATTTACTTTTTTGACCATGGAGCTAGAGTTATTAGTGTCCATTGGACGTTCAAAAATAACTTTTTAAATTTAACTCTTGCAATAAATAATCTTTAGAAAAAACTGCAAAAAAATTACCTTACATTTTTTGTTTTTATTACAATTTTGGCCTATATTCCAACATTGACAAGATATTTTACTGGTGTTGAATCATTAAAACCAAACATGTGCACACCACATCATGTGCATTGATTATGTTTTAATCACATTTCTATCCATTATTTTAACGACTTTTCACCATATACTGCTGCCATGTACTCTTGAAAATTCTCATTAGTAACCATGAATTTTTCTAATTATCATAAATGACCATAAACTATTGTCTATGGTGCAAATGTAACCTTATGAATCATTTTTCCATTAACTTTCTTATTCACCATATACCCTCAATGTTTCAAATATTCACCATATACCTTGAATTTTTTAAAACGTTCACCATATACCCTTTTTTAACGGATGTGAACTCGTCGTTTTCCATTATATACAATTATATCACTAGTAACGTAATTAGTTTACTATTGTCTATGGTGCAAATGCGACCTTATGAACCATTTTTCCATTAACTTTCCTATTCACTATATACCCTCAATGTTTCAAATATTCACCATATACCTTGAATTTTTTAAAACGGTCACCATATACCTTTTTTTAACGGATGTAAACTCGTCGTTTGCCATTATATACGATTATATCACTAGTAACGTAATTAGTAATTACCCCTAATTTTTTTAAAAAATCCTCATATATCTCCTCTACTATCAACACTAACTAATTATTGTTATGTTGGTACTCATTTTGGTGGACATTTCAAAATTAGTGTCCTTTGACAGTTGTCAGTGGAGTATGTTATTTCGAAAAAAAAGACGCTTTTACGATGAAATATGCCATTTAAGATCGCCGCACTCGGAAGTATTCATGCAAGGAATATTATCGTATCGTTACTTGTTTGGATGAGTTTTTGAAATTCATGCCCTTTAAGGATCGTTGTTGGAGTCTATTTTTTCAAAAAAATTGTTTTAGTGGTGAAATATGTCGTTTAAGATAGTCTCCGGAAGTGTGCCCCGAATACCGTCATATTGGTACTGCTTTTGCTGGGCTTCTTGAAATTCATGCCCAAGGGTCGTCGATGCATGGCATCCATTTTTTTCAAAAAAAATTGTTGTGGCGGTAAAATAGGCCATTTAATCGTCTGAGTAATTGTGCCAAGAAAACCGTCGCGTTGGTATTTCTCGTTTTGATGGGCTTCTTGAAGTTAGTTGTCCTTTGGGGTCGTCGGTGGTGTCCATTTTTTCAAGAAAAAATCGTTTGGCGATGAAATAGGCTGTTTAAGATCACCTCAGGAAGCTTGCCTAGAATATCATTGTATCGATACTCGTTTTGATGGGCTTCTCGAAGTTCGTGCCCTTTAAGGATCGTCGGTGACGTCCCCTTTTGAAAACAAAGTCGTTTTGGCGGTGAAATAGGTTGTTGAAGATCGTCTCGATAAACGTGCCCATATTACCTTTCGTAATGGTACTCGTTGTAATGGACTTCTCCAAGTTTGAGTCCCTAAGGATCGTCGGTGGCGTCCGTTTTTTTAAAAAAGTTGATTTGGCTGTGAAATAGGGAGTTTAAGATTGCATCGGGAAACGTGCCTAGAATACCACACGATCAACACTCATTTTGATAGGCTTGTCGAAATTCGTTCCCCTTAATGATCGTCAATGGCGTCTGGTTTTGGAAAAAAAAATTCACGGTGAATAAACCGATTGAGATCGTCTCGGAAATGTGCCTAGAAAACCAAAGTAATGGTACTCGATTTGATGGGTTTCTCGAAGATTGAACCCATTAAGGATCGTCGATGGCATCCGCTTTTTCAATAAAATTCCTTTTGCCGGTGAGATATAATGTTTCGTTTTATTAATGTTAATTAGTTAGGGTTAAGGGCATTAGTGTTAGGGGGCTAGGTTGATTAGAGCATTATGGTTATGAGGTCAGGGTAAATGGAGTGGTAATTAGTTTGATAATGGCAAACTTGTAAATAATGCGATCAACGTCTTAATGTCCGTTAGGAAAAAGGGTAGTTGGTGCAAATTTTTGAAAAGTCAGGGGGAATAACTGAAATATTGGGGGTATATGGTGAATTTTGCAATTGATTAGGGGTATATGGTGAATATCTGAAATATTACGGGTACATGATTATTTTGCAATTTGTTAGGGGTATATGGTGAAAAAACCGTTATTTTAATATATACAAATTGAGCTCGATGTCGGAAAATAATTGGTCATGCTGGAAAATGGAGGGAGTTGGAGTTGAGACATAAGATATACAAGCTATATGCTCTTTACATGTTTAATTTATGAGCCAACGCCCGAAACTACTTGGTCAATGTTGGAAAATGAGTCAAGGTTGTTCCAAAAAAAACTTATTTAATGGTCTTCTTTTGTAATATTTTTTCCTAAAGTATTTTTTCTAGAAAAAACCTTGCATTAAAAAATTTTGAACTGACATTTTCTTAAAGAAAATATGTATTTAGTTTGGAATGGTTATATAGTGAAGTATTTAGATGTCAGACATACAAGCCGATGAAATTAAGCGTTATTGTTATTACATGCATTATTTCTCATATTTCATGATAACATATCTAAAATTTTAGAAATCTAGCATTTTTCCTCTGTAAAGAAAGGTAAGTTTTATCTTGGTCTCGATTTGGCTCGAGTTTAATGTATCTAGCTCTGTACATTACTATAAGAGAAGACACAGGCTGCAAAGGTGACACATACTATTGTTTTATAGATTTGTAAATTCTCTTCTTTAGTTATTGTTGCCAATTGACAGGCTAAAGTCGTATCACCTAATAAAAAATAACTTAACGTACATTAACTAGTAGTAAGGGTAGTCAAGATCGAATCAACAGGGAGATTACTATATTATCATATCTGAAGTCTCATATCATACTAACTAAATTAGATGAAAAGGGTTGGTTTACTGAACTAAGCAAATAATGAAATCACAAATATCAAATAAGGAAAAAACTAGGGAACGATTCACCATATATGCATATCAGGATATCAAGAATGATTAAAGAACTCAATAAAATAATCTAACTAGGGCTCATGTAATTTCTGTTGAACATTACCTCCCTCGAAGCTCACTAAGTTGTTCTCGCACGATCATAGATTGCTAAGCCTGCTATTGAAAGCGCATACAAAATCTTACCTCTCGGTCCATAATTTTGTATTCCAATAATAATCAACACAGTTAGCCAAACTTGTATATTAACTTAAATAACTCAATTACAAGAACAAAACAAATCAATGAATGAAACAATCATTCAATCAATCCTATATATGTATATACATAGATCCCTAAATCCCTGGAAAAGAACTACTCACACATAATTGGAAAAAACATAATTACAATAATTAAATAATTAAGAAAGCAACATGATGACATAACAAAGAATAATTGAAAAGAGAAAGATAAGGGATGAGAAATAATACAAATTGAAAAATGAATATTGAAAACAATTACTCTATTGAATCTTGAATGAATTTATAATGTAGAATAAACTAGTGTTCTGGAGAGAATAAAAGTGATTAGTAAACTAATGACTGAAAATAATAATAATAAAACATAGTTTTTCTCCATTAAATGGACAAGTATTTATGTCAAAATAATAAAGAGGGCAACACGCGCTGTAAAACGCGTAAAAATTGCCCCGCCCAGTCGGGCGGTCGTCGGGTCAAAACCTGTAGAAATAAGTGAAACAACGATCCTCCCGACCAGGCTTGCAACAAACACAAAAAACGCTCATTTTCAAAATTTCATAACTTTCTCGCCTCTCGTCGAAATTCAACGTGTGACCAGTCATTGGAAAGCTCTTCAAAGTATGATTTCCCACCAAATTGGAAACAATCCATTGTCATTTATATATCAAATGTTATGAGTAAAAGAGTGTATAAGAGTTAGTTTTCACGTTTCTTGTAGTGATGGTTTGCTTCATTGTAGCCCAAATTCGTCCCAAAGAGATGTTTTGTTATCCTCATACATTCTACCTTCATTTTCATGTTTGTTTCACTCAAGCTTAGCTAACCATAATCTATTTTCTTTAATATCACTTGAAATTCATCAAAACAAGCAAACAGAGAGGAGTGTAGAGCAAAACATGAGTAAATCACGCAAATGCTCTAACATGAGCTAGAATTGCAACCTAAATGCATCTAAAGTCTATGTATAAATATGAGACAACAAACTCCTTCAAGCTAAACCATTGCTTGTCCTCAAGCAATAAGACACAGACATTGGAGAAGAAAGACACCTACAATATGTGACTACAATAAGGCAAACACTTAACTAAAACCACGAGAGATATAATCACTACACAAAGTAAGCATCAAAACAATCTCGAACAAAACCGCATTGCATATTATGTATCTCAATCGACTCTCCAATTATACCACAAACCATCTCCCCCAAGCTAGATTTAACAAAACTTGACATACCTCACTATAGTTATGTGCCCTCAAATCTCCTCATGTGTTTAAAGGAAAACAAATGACACTCAAACTACATAAATTCGACTCATATGGAGCATATACTCTGTAACTTTTACCCTTTGACTCAATGTTTACTCAATAATACAATAAATAATGATCAAGAGGGCTTTAAAGGGTGGTAATATGGCTAAGGTTAAGGGCATGGAAGATAATTTGGAAACTCTGGTGGAAAAACGAAGAAGGGGGACCATCACATTATTGAAAGCATGACTAAGAAAGGTCACAACAACTCCAGACAACAACAAACAATCTCCATATATAACGAACAGTTTTTTTCATTCAAGAAATTTAAGAATAACCTTTTTCTTTCACTTTATTCACAACTCTTTCTTTCTCTTTTTATTTCATTTCATTTTTCACAAACTTTCTTTTGATTTCGTTTTTTTTTATTATTTATCTATTCAATTCAAATTTCCAATGCATTAACATACTTTCTATCCAACTACACTACAAATCGAGCTTTATCATTCAATGCAAACAAACCAAAACTAATGCGGGTCGGCCTCGTGTCTCCTGCGGGCCTGACTTGTGTTTTATGTTGTTTATTTGTTTTTTTTTTGGCAATTCAGAAAAGGGGTATTTGACGGCCCACGGGCCATATAGGTGGGCTCGTGCCGGGATGGATCAGAAATAAAATTTCTTGACCGTTGTAGGCCCACGACCAACGTAGCGGACAACTGGCCGGGACGGGCCGGGCCCACACCGTGCGGGTCCGGGATGACCCTCATGTTGTCCCAACCCATGCCCATCTCTAGCTAAGGACTTGTAATGTAGGTATTAATCAAACATAATTAGAAAAGGCTCAGCGAAGATAGAGGAAGAATAATATGAAAACAAGAATAACTCTGGAGCTAAGATCTTGAAATAAAACGCCTTAGACCTTAATCATATCAAAATGTATGCACTATCAAAAATCATAGAGTAGCAAGTAAAAATCAAGATGAGTCCGACAACTTAGGAACTAATCACACATGAAAGAACATAACTCACACTGATACGTCGATTCATAGACACAAAAGCTCGCATGGGTTAAGGTGTCTACACTGTAATGTTAAATCGAGCCAGAGAGAGATCAAACAATCTTGCCACAGACAATAAATTACAAAACAATAATGCTATGAAGAATCATGAACAAGATAAATGACTCTTAGGAAGTGTAGTGAAATATCAACGAGGTTCTCAAAAAGTGCTAGCAATAGTCTCATAGATGTAAACTAACATGATATGAAATCTAATATGAACAAAAAAATCTAATGCAACTAAGAAAGCAGTACATTTTTTTCGTTACATGTAAACTACCGCCCCCAATGAGTGGTACTAACCATGTAACAATCCTACTAAAGCAATAAATCTAAACTAGTATGCAACTAACATGCACAAAACGACATCCTTCCCCAAGCCGAACTTCACATTGTCCTTAATGTGAATACTAAGAAGAACAACGAAGCAAAATAAAAATGGAAGGGTACAACTCACAAAAAAGATGGGTAACGAACATACAGTGTGTCAAACAATATTGACACTTCCACCACAACCAAGAGCACGTAACTAGAAGACACGTTAGCAAAGTAGTCATAAAGTATAAATAAAGTAACATTTAAAGGTTAGAAAGTCGGGTTGGTTCTTGATAAACGCTGGTTATATAGGGTCGCGCATGACCAAAATACTTCTTACAGTATGAAGAATCTAGTGCCTTAAGTAACCTATCAAATTCCCCTGCAAATACGTTATTTAACACTCGACATTGCTTGATAGCAAGCATTTTAATGTTCACTAAGAAGGGTTTAGAAGTATCAAAAGAAAAAGAATAATAAAAAACAAAAAAAGAAAACTGAATAAATGTAAAACTATCTCGCAAATCCTCTAGTTTCACCGAATGAACTTGAATATTTACTTGGTAAAAATTATCATGCAGCAATAACTCTTTAAGAAAACAAGGAGTAACACAAGGAACGAAGGTACAAGATCAAACATCCATGAAAACGGGATATGAGGCTTATGTGGGTTAGGCTCAACATCAAATTTTTGTATGCTTTGAGCATATTAAAACTCTTTACCTAAAACTTCAATCTCATCAATAAGCTTGTCGACAAAGGAGATTTCATTTAAACGTTCAATAACCAATGGTTTTTCAATCCTTGATTTTACAATTAATGATTGCTCATCCTCAAAAACATCAATTATATCCATCTTTTCTTTATTTAAACTACCATCACGAGTCAAATGATAACCTTCTTATAATAAACTAGCATTGTCAACCAACACATTATCATAATACAAATATTGCTCAAAAGGGTGGCTAATAGAATTTAATCTAGATAATATTGATCTTTAACTTTCTGCAATTTTTGCTAGTTGTAACATGTAGTCCTCCTGAAGGAACTTATAATCCTCTTGAACCTTATTTAATTCATTCATGAAGTCATAAAGACAAAGTTTGATATTATCAGATTCAGATGGAGTATTCGACAAATTAAACTCGAGGATAGAGTTATTGACATGCATATATGACTCATTATGTGGAAAAAGAGAAATATCATGATCATAAGAGTGACAACAAGAACGAAAATCAGATGGAGTGGTAAGAGTTAGAGAATCATAGATAGATGATTTTTTTTAGATGGAGTAACATATCGTGTCATCTGCCACTCAATGGTTTTCGTAGCTAGTTACACCCCGATTCAAGTGTCATATCCGTGAATTTACTATCACTCATGGAATCTAGAACCACTCTCATATCCTCATTAAAACATTTATAGATTACTAAATCAATTTCCCATTGTTCAAATAAATGGTTTTGACAAAGAAAATTTTCAAATCTAAGGTTATATCTCAAAAATACTTCATGCTAGAAATGGGGAAAAGAGATAGACGTCTTCCAAATTATGAAATATATATATATAGTCTAATATTAACAATTCATATATAATATTAGTAATAAGCCGTCTCCCCAACAATGGCGCCAAAATTTGACAGGCTAAAGTCATATCACCTAATCAAGAAGAACCTAGGGTCCACTAACTAGTAGTTAGGGAAGTTGGGATCGAATACACAGGAAGATAACCATATTATTATATCTGAAATCTAATATTATACTAACTAAATTCGATGAAAAGGGTTGGTTTACTGAACTAAGCAAATAATCAAATCACAAATATCAAATAAGGGGAAAACTAGGGAACGGTTTACCATATATGCAATTCAGGATATCAAGAATGATTGAACAACTCAATGAAATAATCTAACCAGGGTACATGTAATTTCTCTTGAACATTACCTCCCTCGAATCTCACTAAGCCGCCCTCGCATACTCATAGATCGCTAAACATACAATTGAGAGCTTATACAAAATCTACCTCTCGGTCACTAACTTTGTATTACGACAATAATCAACACTATTAGGCAAACTTGTCAATTAACTCAAATAACTCAATTGCATGAACCAAACAAATCAACGAATTAAACAATCATTCAATCAATCCCTCATATGCATGAACCAAACAACTGATCACACATAATTGGGAGAAACATAATCACACTTAAATAAGAAAGCAACATGATGGAATAACAAAGAAGAATATAAAAGGGAATAATAAGGGATGAGAAATAATACAAATTGAAGAATGAATACTGAAAACAAATACTCTTTTGAATCTTGAATGAATTTGTAAAGTAGAATAAACTAGGGTTCTTGGGAGAAGAAAAGTGATTAAAAAAATAATGACTGAAAAAAAACATAGTTTTTCTGCACTAAATGGACATGTATTTATATACAATCATAAAGAGGGCAACAAACGCTTCAAAACGCATAAAAATCGCCCCGCCCGAGCTGCCGCGGCGGATCCCGCCCGATCGGGCGGTTGTCAAGGAAAAACCCATAGTAATAAGTATGTAAAACATCGATACGCCCAGCCGGGAAAGATCCCACCAGATCGGGCGCTTCAAGAAACACGAAAATTGCTCATTTTTAAAACTTCATAACTCTCTCGTCTCTCGTCGAAATTCAGCGTGTGACCAGTCCATGGAAATCTTTTCATTTGTACTTTCCAAAGCAATTAGAATAAATCTATTATAATTTTTGTATCAAAGGTTATGAGTAAAAGAGTGTACAAGAGTCAATTTTCCAAAGCACTTCATTCTAGGCCAAAATCGTCCCAAAGAGATGTTTTGTGATCCTCATGGAATCTACCTTTTTTATTCATGTTTGTTTCACTCAAGCTTAGCAAACCATAATCTATTTGCTTTAATATCACTTGAAATTCATCAAAACAAGAAAACAGAGGGCAGTAGAGCAAAACTTGAGTAAATCATGCAAATACGCACCTAAATGGTCTAATATTAACTAATAGAAATGCAAACTAAAAATGCATATAAAGTCTATGTATAGATATGAGACATCACCACTTTTTGTACTAAGTACTTAAAAAGGTTTTGGGAAGCCGGCAAAAAAAAAAATGTATTGTCTAATAATAAACGAAATAATTATAGCAATAACGTAAATGAAATAGTGAGAAGACAAACAATTGTTAACGCGGAAAAGCCTAAAGATGGGAAAAACCGCGGGTGATTCTCTTGATCACCAATCTACTATTGTAACATCGTTGACAATCTTATCTCACCAATACAAAGATAGGTCAAGAACTGTTCTAGTGTCTATGTAGGCGAGGAGTAGTTAGAGAAAATGAGAAGTATAATATGAGGAGTAAGGATGCAGTTGAATGAATAAAACTAGAATACATCAATTAACTATTTATATTTGACCTAATGCCCCTCTTTTAATCTGTTGCACAGTTCCCTTGAAGATAGTTTCATGCCTTTGTTATCTCTAACTCCGTCCTGATTTTTCGTTAATTAGGGGCCATGATACCACTTCCCAAGACGGATGTACAACGGGACATTAATTAGGGGCAATGGTTGAGCCCCCTATATTTGAAACTATTGATCAGGCTTAGGTTCAGTTTGAAAGGGTCCATGACTAAGAGATTGATCCCACACTTTGTACCTCTCCTTAAAGAGGTGGTCTTGTGTAACACGCACTCCACTTCTCAAGTCAAAAATAATAGAACATGCCATGGTTGGATAGGTTTGCTTATGACCAAGATCTAATACTATCGCTCAGGAACTTTTTGGAAGAACAATGCACAAACCCCCTGGGGGTGACCTCACACATAGAACATGTGTTAATGAGGCAAGATAGATTGTCCTTATAGTGGCTTAACCAATAGTCATTCATATGATTGTAATGTCATTCTAATGCATAAAGAGTATGAATCATGTTTTTTCGAGTTTCACCCACTCCTTTTAAAAAAATTAATTTTTAAAATTCTCCCCAGTGAATTCACCATACTATAATACGCGTGTTTTTATTTCGCCAAAGTGGGATGATCGCAAATTCATATTTGACTATTCCACTGTAGAGATTTTTGTTTTGAAAACGTTTTGAACTCGCCAACCATTCTTTCAAGAAAGAATCATAATCGTAATTGGATATTGAAACGATAAGGACATCTTATGGACTTATCCAACGTAAATTTCCCCATCATAACTCCATCGATGGTAAGGAATCAAAAATCATGTTAGGGGTGAGGGTACAATACAGTCAGAAACTATATTCCCCATTGCTGGCCTCTACTAAATATCAATTCATGTCAAAGTTTATGCAATAGAATAACCACAAAATGTTTAAAGCACCCTAAAATTAATTAGTCTAGGTTGGTACTGAGACACATAAAAGACTATTTTTTAATGATATGTTATTTTGCAATCAATATCATAGGAAACCTAGCAGGTTATCCAAATTAGATTGATCAATGTTAGAACAATTCTTCAGGTCTTGATTAACAAAAATAACATGTGGGTGATAAAAGCAATAAAACAAGGCAATCATATAATATGTATATAATGATTAGGCAAACATATACTAATATATAAAAATAAATTAGAAGAAAATATTAGAACATACAGTAGGACGATTTTATATTAAAGATCTACATCAGGAAATAAACAGTTAGTAACTTCAATATAAATAATTATTTTTATTTAAGGACCCTCAGGATTATACTAGACCATTAGTCTACAAGATTGACAATCTTCAGGACGAGCAATCCTCAGGATTATACTAATATATATATATAATAGAAAAGTAAATTAGATCTAGAACTACGATTAGTCTAATTCAGCAAGGATACGTAGGAATCCTCATATCGAGGTCCGACGACTGCAATAAAACAAATAAGTCATGGTTTAATGATTGACATATTAGAGTTAATGCGCGTAATATCTTTCTAGATCCCGACCTAGACTCGAGTCTGAACATTAGCCTCGTCAAAGCGTTTTCCCACCTACATTGATCTGAGTGCAGCTGATTGATTGACCGCAGCTGCATGCGTCGAGCGCACGTGTCTTGACACGTAGACTGCCACATAAGCCTGCGCCTAGCGCACAGCCTGCATCAAGCGCACATAAATGCTACATAGACTTATGTGTCATATAGCTTCCTGCGTCAAGCGCATCTTTCTACGTGAGACACAACTTTTCTTTTATATATTTCTCAAAATGCGTACCATGTGTACACTTTCTACTAGGCATGTCGCGTCATGCGCGTAACACATCAGCCTGCATTGTCATTTCCTCTATAAATAGGCATGATTTCCATACATATTATATACAACATATCTTTCACATATCATTTGACGAATGTGTTACAAACCTCCCTACAAAACCTTCCTACAAAAACTCATACTTCCAAACACAAATACAGTCACCCTACATTCATATACATTCAGATTTTCAGGCTTCACGATTGGTCGTCCTAAAGGTTGTCAATCTCGTAGACCCAATGCACAGTATAATCCTGAGGGTCCTTACATAAAGTAATTATTTATATTGAAGTTACTAACTGTTTCTTTCCTGATGTAGGTCTTTAATATAAAATTGTGCTACTGTATATTCTAATCTTTCATTCTCATTTATTTTTATATATTATTATATGTTTGCCTGAGCATTATATACATATTATATGATTGTCCTACTTTATTGCTTTTATCACCCATATGTTTTTCTGTTAATCAAGACCAAAAAAACTGTTCTAACATTAATCAGATTAATTTCGACAACTTGTTAGGTTCCCTGTAATATTGATTGCATAATAACTTATCACTTAGAAATAGTCTTTTATGTATTATCGAAACCAATCTATACTAATAATTTTTAGGGTGCTTAAAACATTATGTGCTTATTCTATAGCATAAATATTGACATGAATCAATATTTAGTAGAGGCCATCAACGAAAAATATAGTTCCTAGCTGTATTGTACTTTCACCCAAATACTCAATTTTTGATTCCTGACCATCTCTAGAGTCATGATGGAGAAATCTATATTGAATAAGTCCCTAAGATGTCTCTACCGTTTCAATATCCAATAAGGTTTATGATTCTTCCTTTAAAGAATTAGTTGCGAGTTCAAAACATTTTTACTAAAAAAAGTTGTGCAATGGGGTAGTCAAATACAAATACGCACTCATCCCGCGTAGGTAGAGCAAAAACACGCCTTCTCTAATAAAATTGAGTAAATATTTGTGAATTTTGGAATTGGATTGAATTAAGTTAAATTTAAGATATTAATTTGAACCGATTTGAAGGTTTTGATTCGGTGTTATAATTTTCACAATTTATAATGTTTAGCCTTTGTGGTGTTGGAACTTGGTCATGGATTAAAAGGGTGAAATAGATGAGTTGTTAGACTAGATCTTAGCATTCCCCAAAGTAGGATTGTGGATTACATAAATAGATGTGGCACGAGTATTAGTTGGTATCGATTTTCAATGCATCCTGCTCCATTGTCCTCTAAAATGGGTTTTAGTTGTTTTTTCATCATATGAAATTGATTACGGCTATGAAATGCTAGATTCCCTTAAATGTGTGTCCACAATTTTTGGAAAGGGTGTTGTTTCCGGAGAAACTATTGGCGCATATTCGGCAGAGCTAAGAGTGTCCATACCAAGGTATATTAGTAACTTTGTCAGGAAAAGATAAAAAAAGTTGACTTAATGACAATTTAGACGACTCTGACATTTAGGATAGAAATCATATCAAGTATTATATAAATCAAATCAACTACAATGTGAATCAGATCATGAATGTGTCCAAGTAAAAAAAATTTTAAAAAAAGTTAAAAAACCCCAAATAAAATAGAAAAAGCTGTATTTATTTACAACTTTGCCACGGTATGGACAAACCGTGTCCATACCGGATATGCGCATATAAGCGCTGGTTGTTTCTATGGCCTCATCTATATCGTAAACGATAATCCATGGAGGCCACCTTTTTGTATTTCGGTAGCTTTAGGGGAGCTTAAATCAGTTCCTAAAACACTCGATAAATATTACATATACGCTGGATTTATCGCTGCTTGTCTTTTAACGCTATGCTTCCCAAATACATAATGTTGCGTGTAACATGCGATGATCACATATAATAGGAAATTATTATGCATATGGACATTGGTAAGTATATAGTGTCTTTATGTCTAACTTGCAAATGATATTATCATAGTTAGAAATGATAGTTAATATTATAATAGAAAGGACGTGTTTGGTTAGGGGGTTACAAGAAAGGGAAAGGGAATTAGTTGATTTCATTCCCTTAAAACTTGTTTGGATTGAGGATTTTGTTTCCGCTCTTTTCCCCTCCAAGTTAAAAGAATTTGATTTCTCTATTGTATTCAACGATTCCTACTAATGTTCACTCTTATTTGGGCAAAGCCTAAACCGTTGTACTCCTAGTAGTTTAGTTCACTCGGAATCGTTCAATACAATAAGGTGCAATGAAGAAATCGCATTTTCGCAATCTCGAATGCGATATCCGTTAGCTCAGTAAACCCGGAACTCAGGAGATAGAAGCAGTAGGTATATAACGCATGCAGCTAGTAGGCGATAGGAGGATGTCAGCCTTGGTGGCAGTGGTACTTTGGCGAGAAGAAAAGAAAAAATTTTAAAATTTTGATTCCCCACTACCCCCTCCACTTAGAAATAGGGGAATGGAAAACCCTTGACCATCACCTTTGACCACAACCACTTTGCCACGTGAACCACCACCCTAGAACCCCTCCACTGGAAACCACCACTCCACCACCTAAAACGACCACCATCAACCCAAAACCACCACCCCACCACCGCTCCGCACCCGAAACCACCATCCCACCACCGATCCACACCCAAAACCACCACCTCTACCCAAAAAACCACCACATCCACACGAAACTACCACCATCCACACGAAAACCACCACCATCCATGGAAAACACCTCTCCCTTGCCGAAAAACTCTAGATCTACAAGAGAGGAGGAAAGAGAAAAGATTATTTACCGCAAAAATCAGTGGCTCGAAGGGAAGGAGAAGAGGTGACGGAGGAGGGAAAGGGGCGGCGCGCCGGCGACGGAGGAGGACGGGAAGGGGCGGCGCGCCGGCGACATGGAAGGGTAAGAGCGACGACCGATTTTCCGAATATCTATACAAACAACTTTGAAAATCAACTTTGAGGGGAAAAGTTGGTTACATGGGTGGTGGTAGTTTGAGGGGAAAAGTTATGGTGGTGGGACATATTAGGGTTTTCTTTGATAATATCTAAACAAACAACTTTGAAAATCAAAGGGAAAACCTTTCCATCCTCCTTGTAACCCTTTCTCAAATCCTTTCCCTTTCCACTCAACCAACCAAACGCCCCCTAACTTTACTCAATTAATGGATTGAAGCTTGTTTTATGATATGAATTTAGTTTTTTTATAGATAAATAAAAAATCAATTTAAGGGTCATTGCGATTTTTTAAATATTCATAACTTTTTTTTGCTTTTTATATGTGCCGCATGTGAAGCATTTTCAACTTGTAGACACATAATCGTGTCTCACCATTTAAGGGTCCAACGATGAAACATACAACGATATTAGTTAGCGCGACCTAATGGAAGAGTAATCCAAATAACCATGGCTATGTCGTGTTTTGAAATGATATTCAAAGGCCTAATTAATTATCTATGATGGTTAATTGTAAATTCAGCCTATAAGACATTTTAAGTTTAATCATAAAATTCGAATTACCTGGAATCTGAGCCGGATGCGGCGGCTGCGTGCAACATGCAACTTGTGTCCAGCGCATAGCCTAGAATGCGTCAGTCGCACCAATGAGCGCTTGACACACGGACTTGTAACTCGTATAGAGTTCTGTGCCAGATGCAAGTCTTGTGTGTGATGCAGGCTTCTCGCTGCTTATAAATGTAGGCCGATTTTCCGAATCAAACACGACTTTTCATTATTATTTACGAGCACAAAATACTTACGGATCCTATTATGAATCTCCAAATACTTAAACACTTTCAATACATCAAATAAGTTTCCAATTCCTGATCATACTACATTCTTGGTTTCATGATTGCTCCGTCAAAAGGTCGTTACGCTCTTTGATCTAATCGCATAGGCATAATCTTGGGGATCCTTTAATAATCAATTGAAATTATTGTATTGAATTTACTAATGGTTTTTTGTCATGACGTAGATCTCTAATTGATAATCGTGATTATTTGTAAATTCTAACGCTTTTATTATTAATCTTGTATATAATATTTCTGCTTGCTTTATTTGTCCTATGCATGATTTTATTACTCACATGTTATTATTGCTAAACAAGACCTAATGAAATGTCCTAACTAATTCAAATATATTTGACAACCTGTTAGGAACCTTGTAATTTGATTGCTTAATAACTTGCATTAAAAATATAGTCTACCTATGTGTTTTCTAAACCAACCTATACTAAATATTTTTAGAGTGTATTAAAATGCTATATAATTAGTGTCTTGCATAAATTCTTTTATGAATCGATATTTAATAGAGGCCAGCAATGTGAAACATAGTTCCTGAATGTGTTGTACCGTCACCCCCAAACTCAATTTTTGGTTCCTTACCATCTATGGAGTCTAGACGGGGAAATTTAAATTGGATAAGTCCCTACGATATCCATATCGTTTCAATATCCAATTAGGTTTATGATTCTTCCTTAAAGAATTGTTGGCAACTTCAAAACGAATTTTAAATAAAACTTTAACAATGGGGTAGTCAAATAAACGCGCTCACACCGCGTGTAGGCTTAAAGGAAAAATACACGTCTACAATATTGTTATGTACACTGATCAAATTCACCACATTTTTCCTCGCTGGATTTGTTTACGTTTTTGAGATATCCAACCAATTTTCATTTAGTGCCTTAATTTTCAATTTTAGTAATTTCTCCATCCTCGTGTAATTTTAGTATTTACTGTATAAGTTATGTAATTTGTTTTCAATTCTTTATGGTACTAAGTTGTGGAATTGTTCTGTCCTTATGTAAGCTTTTGTATAAGTTAATCAAATTCCATTTTAGCTCATGTCGTTGTCGTTGTTGTCTGCTACTGTTAAGGGATGTATCCTCTCAGTTTTTTTTAAAAAAAATTCAAAAACACACTTAATTGATCCGGTCATGCTGAAAATCAGATCGATTAAATTCACTAACTGCTGCGATTTTCATTTCCAAACCGGATTGGTTTAGAACTACTTCGGGCTCACCCGATCTAGACCAAACCCGAATTTGTAAGCTTAGTTTTGACCTGATCCGATGGGCTTTTTCACTAGTGAATGAAAGATCTTCTTCTATTGCTCATGTATAATGGCAATATCTAATACAACTTTCTAGAGTATTGAATATTCAACCATCTTTAAATCATACTGAGTAGAGAGTCAACATACTTGCATCTAAAATAAAAGATGCTAATGTGTTTCAGTTCCTGCCGCACATAACTGACATTGAACAACGGTTGTGAGGCCTAATTGCATAAGTTAATATGTTGTTTTAAACTTCTTGTGCATCACCAGCAAATAAATCTATGTTTAGGGATAGCAAGCCTATTCCAAACAAGATTCTCCCATCGCACTCTTTCTCATTCACCCACCATATTTTGTACATTTTCTTTATAGTGTATTGTGTAACTCAGGCCAAGTCTCGCCGATTGTATAAAAGTTTTCATCTCTTCCTTTAACTTGCATATTTGCCTACAATACCAACAACTATTAACTGGTGGAACATCGCCTCACCAATCTCCACATGTGGTGTAGAACTCATTTACCCATTTTATCCATAAATTATCATGCTTGCATTGATAGCCCACACATACTTAGCAAGAGTAGCCTTGTTCTAAAGAATAATCTCTCTAATCCCCACCCCCCTGTTTGGTTTGAAGTACATAAATTTTGCCATTTTATATTCCCTAGTTTGCTACGAAACCAGTTCCCACAATAAAGAAAAGCTCTACAAATTTGAGCTATTTCTTTCAATATAACTTTAGGAAGAATGAAGAATTGAGCCCAATAGACATGTATACTTATTAAAACATAATTAATAAGTTGAAGTCTCCCTGCATAGGATAGGTTCATAAGACTCCAAATCTTGATCCTTGCCACCATTTTCTCTATAGTACCCCTACACTCAGTAGTTTTGATTGAACAAATTGGTACCCCTAGGTACTTAAAAGGTAATCTACTATGAGCAAAACTTGTAGCATCCCGGATTCTTCTTATATCCTCAATATGAACCCCTACTTTGTAGAAATTTGATTTACTTTCACTTACTTTCAGACCAGAGGTTGCTGAAATGCTTGTAACATTGTATAAAACAACTGGAAATTTACCACTACAACCCAATATTATGTCATCAGTAAAAATCAGGTGGTTCAGCTCAACTTTTCTGCATCTAGGGTGGAAAGAAAATCTAATATTACTCTGAATTTTCTTCATTAATCTAGATTCAAATAAATCATTCAAAGAACCATTGACCATAAGTGTGAATTTAGGAGTCTTGACACAAATCATCACAAACTTGGTAAACTGACTTGGAAATTACAAGGCTTGCACCATCTCCTCAAGGAATGACAACTCAATAGTGTCACATGCCTTCCTCATGTCAAGTTTCATTCGCAAGTTGGCTTAACTTTCTGTCTTCAACGATGTCTAACTAAATCTCGACACACCATGATATCATGGACTATAAATCTCTCATAAACAAATGCTCCTTGATTTTCAGAGATCAAATCAGGAAGCACTTGTCTCAATCTATTACAGAACATTAGTTATGTATTTGTACAAAGTATTACAACATGCTATAGGTCTAAATTCCATAACAGAGCTAGGGCAGACAATTTAGGAATCAAATTTAACACTGCAACATTTAATTCTCTAAGTAATTTACCTGTACTGAAGATATCTAGGAAAACTAGTGTAATGTAATTACCAACAATACTCCAAACATCTCTGAATAAATGAGACCCGAATCCATCTGGCCGTAGGGATTTATCAACTGTTATATCAGAGCGGGATTTCTTGACTTCATCTACTATGTAGGGCCTATTAAGGATCTACTCATGATCTGCATTCACCAATGAACCCATTCTGATTAAAACCTCCCTAACTGTCACCGTTTGCACCATAGCTATTTCCATCACATCAAAATCTTTTAGATTGTCTCTCTAGACTCCATCTGATTCATGTATGGCATACACTTTGCTTTTGAGTCTTCTTTGCTTAATAGGTTGATGAAATAAGGAAAAATTCTTATTTGCACCTTACACCAACGAACCTTTGATTTCTAAGCAAGAAAAGACATGTTATGAATTCTCCCACACTCCTGAACAACTTTCTTTTCTTCCTGTCTAAGCATCAGACTTTGAGGTTGAGCTTGCAATTCAGCTTAACACACCATCATCTTTTTATGTGCTTGGAATTCTCTGCATTGTATATATGAAAGCCTTCACAATCAGCTTGTTTAACACCACCTTTACCTTCTTAAGTTTTTGCACCACTCAGCACATGGGACAACCTCTAACAAGCTCATTTCACCCCTTTGTGATCACATCCTGAAACCCAAGAGCTTGACTTCACAATCAAAAGTTTTTAAATGGCCTTTTCCAGGTTCTAAAGTAGGATACGCTGCTATTACAATTGGACTACGATCATATTGACCCTCGGGCATGAGATGGGACACAACACTTGGAAAACTTTCCATCTATGCTTAATTTATCATGGCTCTATCCAATTTACAGAAGACTCTTTGCTCACTTTCTTGCTTGTTCCATGTAAAGAAGTTACCCGTACTATGACGGTCCTCCAAACCACACTTTAACATACATTGTTGAAGTCCAGCATATTCATGAGGTCTTATAACCGATCCAATCCTTTCATCAGATTTAAGACACAATTTTAATCTCCTACTATTCCCCAAAGACTTGAAATTATCTCTTTTAGCCCTACAAACCCTTTCCAAGCCATTTCTCTCATTTAAGGATCATTACTTGCATATAATATTGAACAAGCAAAGCTAACATCACCACACCTGGGAGTAACAACACATTGAATCACTTTACTAGAGCAATAAGTGATATTTACATTAAAGTTTCCTGCTGGGTTCCAAGCAACAACTATTCTTCCTCCATTATGAAATGCTGAAATAGAGCTAAAACATCACTGTAGACGTTATTTTATTTTGACCTACAGTCGTGTGAGCGAGTATTTGACTACCCCATCATTAAGGTTTGATTGAAAATATGTTTTGAAGTCGCCAACAAGTCTTTTAGAGGAACCATGTTGCCCATTGCTGACCTCTACTAAATATCGATTCATGTCATAGTTTTATGCAAAAGAATAATAATATAATATATTTATACACCCTAGAAATATTAGTCTAAGTTGGTTCAGGAAACACACAAAAGATTTTTTTTTTGTTGTATGCTATTCAAGAATAATATTACAAGGTACCTAGCAGGTTGTCCAAATTATCTGAATTAATTAGAACAATTCTTTACGTCTTGTCTAACAATAATAATATGTGGGTGATAGAAATCATGCATAGGACAATAAAAACAACATGAATATCATATACAAAATTAAGAGTAAAAGAGATTAGAATGTATAATAAACAACATTATTCATTATATATCTACATCATGACAACAAACTGTTAGTAACTTCAAGGCAATCAACTCAATAGAATCATTCAAGAGTCCTCAGGAATTATACCTTTGCGGTTTAGGTCAAAGAGTGTAACGACCTTCATGAGGAGCAATCGTGGAACCAAAAACACAATATGATTAAGAACAAGGATTTATGTGTTTGGATTTTTGAAGGTTCGAAGTATAGTACATAAGTATTCGAAAATTTAAGTTCTCGAGAAATAATAATTCCAAAGCAGTTCCTGAATTCTAGAAAATCATAGGTATTTATAGAAAAATAGACATTGCACTTCACGCGCCCCATGCGCCATGCGCAGGCTGACATGTAAGGCGCAAATCCACGAATCCAGCAATAATAGGAAATGTACACTTGCTACACGCAAATTAAAGGAGTTATGTGTTACACAAAGAAGTGCGCTAGGCGTAGGACTCTGTGTCAGTCACAAATCCACGTGTCACGTGTAGATTGGCGTCTGAGACACCCTGATTTGTGCTGTAGTAACTTTTGGCTACATTTCCTTCCTGATTACAGGCTATAAACATGTTGCTTCATGACCCATTCCCTTACACTACACAATAGGCTTTCATTCTTAGAGAACATCAAGAGGTATTATTTTGTAAATTTCATTCACAAAAAACATGTGCTGAGGAAGATTTTGATCAATCTAACTTGATACGCATAAATCTAGGCCTTAAAAGCTAAGGGAAACAAGAACAGGAGCAATTGAAAACAAGCCACAACCGATTCGATTGAAACTCGAAAAATTACTCTTTCTCCCTTTAAACCACCAATAAAGAGGTTATTTGTGCACATCACAACTCAACAACACTCTACTCTACAAGCTTAGCTCTTAATTCAGTGAAAGACAAGCCAAAAGCAAGGAAGATTTATATAGAATTAAACACACAGCTCCATCCATCTGAAGAGAATTCTAGAGAGAAGGGCTCTCCCTTCTCTCTAGAATTTTCTCTGAAAACCCCTACTGCCCTTTTCCAAAGCCTCTCTCTCAGTCTTGTTCATCGCTTTCTACCGCCTTTTTGCCGCCTTTCTACCACCTTTCTACTTCTGTCCCTCCACCGATCAGCCTCTACCGTCTCCTCTCCATCTGTTCTACATCTATTACTTCTCCTCCGTTGGAGAAACTGGTTCTACATCTGTTCTGACCTATTCGATGTCGCCAGACATCGAATCCGACCGCCACCGATATGCCCAGATCTGAAGCAACTCATCCTTCAGACCGGGGCTTGGCTCCGAAATTCTACAACTCCGCTCTACCGCCACCACCGACTTATCCTTGATCTTGTCGGTGCCGTGTTCGGTGGTTGAGGGCCGCCCCTCATAGTCCCTGCCATCAACAGGACCTGGACAACGTCCTCTATCTGACGAATTGAAGCTGACGCGAGGAAGCCGCCGCCTCAACCGCTTTGGGGTTGCTGCTTAGTTGCAAAATTTGACTGTAATGCTTCCTTGAGAAGCTAGAATTAGTTTTTCCTTTTCTTTTTTCTTTTTCTTGTACTTTAGATATCTAGTAGTCTCTCCCTGAGATAGGGATTCTACTAGTTTTAGGTTTCTAGTGGATAATTCCCTGAGATAGGGATCCACTAGAACCTCATGTACCTAAAAAAAAAAAAAAAAAGAAAGCTCAAAATTACAACAAATATGCGAACTCTCCTTTCTTTAGAGTTTTCTACTCTTAAATTACAATAACTCAACTTATGTTACATAGTAGACCCTTAAGAGATATATATACTAGTACATAAACCGTCCTAAGCAATAAAATAATCAAAGAAACTTCCTAGCTAAGTCTAAATTTCCCAGCCGTAATCCTGTGTAGTTGTGCAAAAATGGTCGTAAATCGATAGAATTTGGTAGCCACCACTTAAACAACCAATGGAATCTGGTAGTAGACTTAAAAACAGATCAACCAAGGGTGGAATGGCAGCCTTTGGATATGAAGTTCACCATCATTTTCTGACAGGTAAACCGACCTTAATGTGTTTGTGCTGCGATTGGTGGAGATTGCGGCTTCTTATTGGTCAGAAAACAATTGGACATTAAACTAGACTTAAAGAGATTTTCAAGGAGTCATCGCGCGATGCTATTGGTCTACAATGACTGCTGCCTGAAAGCTTGCAAACTGACGTTGTAATCTCGTTGGTATGGAGGTAATGCGACACATCTTTCCTTCTTAGTGGGTAAGCTCGTCTATTCCTTTGGCAAGCTGATTAAGCACATAGATGAACTCCCATTTGTGTTACCTACTTGATAATATAATTTTTATCCCTAATTACATCCATTAAGCGTACAAAATTGGGGTTACAAATAGATTACACCAAAACCGATAAAACTGAAAATCAAACTAACTTAACCCTTTGATTATAACCTTTTATATCTTGACTTAATTAACACTAATTAGCCTATATAGAAAATTTAACACGACTCTTGACATAATTAATGATTATGACTTGATTTAATAACAAATACAAAAAGTAACTTTATACAAAGCCTTAATGCACCTGTTATTGTTGGAGACAGCGGAAGTATAATGGGTATAAGGATAGGAAATATAAGCGATATATAGAAAATAATATATATATAATAAGCAGAGCTGCACCATATACTTTATAAATTAAAATAATAGATAAAGGTAAGTGTATTATATTGTGTTGGTATATATTACATAATTTTAGTTGAAAAATTATTACAACTTTTATAGATGGCTACAAACTTAGATAAGAGAGGTGGGACATCAACATTATTGTACGTCTTACACATAAATAACCTTTTACGATTTTATTTTAAGATTTCGCTTTAATTTCTCTTTATTGCAAATTAATCTCACAATTATCACTTGGGTTAGCATTGATTAGCCTTGAAATTCTTTTCCATTCTTAATACTAACGAAAGCCAATAATTGGACAAACTTATTAAGAATCATGGCTTGGCTTGTTTTGAGCGGCTCCTTAGATATGTATCATGATTTTCCACCATTACTAGAGCATACTGCAACTTGTCCCTCTTACTAGTTGTCTTATCCACCTTATTCATTTTTCCAATATTACTCACAATCTTCTCTAAGAAAGCTTCCTCCCATCATATAAAATCAAGCTTAATTTGAATCCACGTTCGGAATAGTTTTTAGGCTATCCATACATAGATACACCTCATAACTCCAAGCCTTCACTATTAGAGGTTTTTTTTTAATCAAAAAAGGTGCTGCTAAATTCAGATCATGTCTCTTTTGTCCATAGATTAAAGTTGAACTACATATATCCCTTTTGTTTTGCCATAGAAACTTTCTCTACACCAAAATTCCTCCAAATTCTTCTAAATAAGCCTCCATTACATGAATCAAAGAATGAGCCCCCACTACACAATAATAAATTATAGAATTCCAGTAATCAATCTCATTTTGAACATCAGTTATATCAATTTTAGCCACATGACTTGTTTCTGCTTAGAAATTGAGTATGTTTAAAGTATGTTGATTAGGCATCGGGTCAAATCTCACTAATTTGGGTCAATTGTCCGTACACCGGAATCCTACAAAAGACAAGGTTAGACTGCCCCGGAGGTGGTTCCGGGATCGCCTCTTCGACGCTAAAGTCAGTTGATGATCAAGCTAGAGAGATAAAGGCTAGAGAGATATGCTCTGGTTTGTTAGGCGAGAATTCAATACATGTTCATAGATGAGGGAACGAGTATTTATAGTGCTCCAAGGCTCCCAGTTGTGAGCCAGCTGGAAGACACTTACAACTGGAAGTCACCCCTTGGGTGGGCTTCTCGAGACCAGGTGGCTAAATCACCTGCTAGGCCTTTTCTTCCTTATAATTGGGCTATAGCTTAAATAAGCGCAAACAATGAGCCCCACGCCGGGGGTGGGGAATCACGGAACCCCGGTTGAGTGTTGCTTACTCACGGCGGAATCCCGATCAATTTAAACTTTCTGGAGTGAAGAGGTGGGGGCCTAATGGCTGAGAAGGGACCGACCCAGTTTAAGGGGGAGAAAAAGGGTGGACCGACCCAGTCCTGAAAATGGAGGGTAAGGCTGACCTGGTTTCTTCCCTTCGACAAAGGTGGGAGCCGACCCGGTCTCTCGGAGAGGAGAGAGGGGAGTGCCGCCCCGTTCTTTCGAGGAGGAGATAGGGGAGTACCGACCCGGTCTCTCGTAGAGGAGAAAGGGGAGTGTCGACCCGGTCTCTTGAGGAGGAGAAAGGGGAGTGTCGACCAGGTCGCTCGAGGAGGACAGAGGGGAGTGTCGACCCGGTCTCTTAAGGAGGAGAGAGGAGAGTGCCGACCCGGTCTCTCGAGGAGGAGAGAGTGGAGCGCCATCCCGGTCTCTCAAGAAGGAGATAGGAGAGTGTCGACTCGTTCCCAAGCTTTTACTTGGCCAATTCTTGACTAACACTAGTAGAATAAATGCTATTTGTTGCGGTGATATTGCTGCGGTTTTACCTATACGCAGCAATATTACACGCAAAAAAATAGAAAAAATAGAAAATAACAATATTGCTGCGGTTCCCGCCCAAAACCGCAGCAATATTGTTCAAGGGATACATTTTGAAAAAAATGTGGGGCCTGGATAGACTAATATTGCTGCGGTTTTGGGCGGAAAACCGCAACAATATTATAAAATGATGTCAAAAAATAATATTTTAATATATTGCTGCGATTCTTTATAAAAACCGCAGCAATATCATTAAAAATTATTTTTTAAAAAAAAAGTAAGACATGGCCGGCGTGTTACGCGTGTATGCTAAGTAGGGTTTTTTTTTCACACTTATCTCACAGCCACTCTCATCCGCGCCTCTCTCACTCCTCTCATCCTCTCCCTCCTCAAATGCTCTCTCAAATCTCACGCCTCTCTCAGCCGTTTTCTCTCTCCTCTCACCCTCTCCTCTCACCTCTCACCTCGTCGGCATCGCGTCTCGGTGGCCCATCTCGAGATTCCACCACCGAACAACAAAGCATCGCAACGTCTCGTCGTCTCGAGATTTCTTCTCGTTGGTCGAGATTTCCTCTTCCTCACCAGTCGAAGAACTTGCGTTCGGTCGTCTTTCAGATCGACCCTTCGAAGCCCGCGATCGTCGTTCCTCGCGAACCTTCGTCTTTCCTCTCGAAGCCGTCGTCGTTCAGATCTTGTTTTCGTCAGGTATTTCTCTGATTTTGACATTCAATTTCTTGTTTTTTTTTCGATATTTTGTCCTTTCTGCTTTGAGTTTTACGTCTTTGTCGCTGTTCGTCCTCCTTCTCGCTGCTCGCCGGACGTTGAATCGCTGCTCACCAGTCGAAGAACTTGCGTTCTTGGCTATATTTCAGTTTCATTTTTCAATTTATTATTTTTTGTTTTAGGGTTTTTTGTTTTGAGTTTTTTATTTTTTTAATATTGTTCTTATTATATTTTTATTAGTTATTTAGTTGGAACTGTTTTTTTATTTTTGCTTTTTCATTTTATTTTTTGTATTATTTAAGTAATTACTTTTTTTATTTATATATATTAGTCTGATTTATATGTCATTTTATCTTCAGTTCGTTTATGAATTTGGTGGATAGTGGAGGGATTTGTTGTCTGATTTTAATCTTTCAAATGTGACTGCAAAATGCAAAAAAAAAAAAAATATTTTTTTGGTTACCAGGACCTATTGCTGCGGTTTTGGGCCAAAATCGCAGCAATAGTCTATGTTAAATCAATAGTACATAATAACATTGCTGCGGTTTGGACTAAAAACCGCTGCAATATTTGTAGATATTGTTGCGGTTTAAAACCGCAACAATATAATTATTACCTATTGCTGCGCCCTTAATTGCTGCGCGCCCAAAATCGCAGGAATATGCCACTTTTTAACCGCATCAAATAGCATTTATTCTACTAGTGTAAGAAAGCGGCTCGGTCAAAGAGGGGATGGTCTCTATGGAACTACTAGGTTGGACGCCACTCAGATGAGGGGCTAATGAGCCCGAAGCTTATCCGAGTAGGTGCCTTCTTTTACTTAGCCATTTTTTGACTAAAAAAGCGGCTCGGTCAAAGAGGGGATGGCCTCTATGGGCCGGATAGGTTGGACACCACTCGGATGAGGGGCTAATGAGCCCTAAGCTTGTCAGAGTAGGTGCCTTTTTTCACTTAGCCATTTCTTGACTAAGAAAGTGGCTTGGTCAAAGAGGGTATGGGCTCTATGGGCCGAGTGGGTTGGACGCCATTCGTATGAAGGGCTAATGAGCCCCAAGTTTGTCCGATTACGTGCCTTCTTTTACTTAGCCATTTCTTGACTAAGAAAGCTGCTTGGTCAAAGACGGGATAGCATCCATGGGCCGAGTAGGTTGGATGCCACTTGAATGAGGGGCTAATGAGCCCCAAGCTTGTCCGAGTAGGTGCCTTGGATGAGTAGCTTGAGCTGGAGGACTCAATGTTGAGCTGACAAGCTGGATGTTGCCTTGCTAATCCTTGAATTGGATGCCACATGGCGCTCGTGGCTTCTTGGATGTGGGGACCCTTGAGACATTTCGACTTCCAATGAATGAGGGTAGCCTTGAGACGTTGTGACATCGATGGACCGCGATTTTTGGGCCAGTTGCTATATTTGGGCCGCTTAGGGAAGGCCCAATAAGAGACTTAAAAGGCAGGTCCTGGTCCATTATCGGACGCGGAAGGACACGTTTGTCGAGGTGGTCTACAAATATGAGGGGGAGAGGTTTTGGAGATCATTTCTCTCTCTAAAACTTTCAAGGCTTATCATTCTGTCTCCACCTCAAGTTTCTTTCTCTCGCTAAGTCCGAGCTTCGTTTGTCCGACCACGTACGCACTTTTTTTGTTTTCGTTTAAGTCCTTTTTCGTTTCCATTTAATAAAATCGATCGACCCCCTTTGTTGATAAATAATGGGGTGCTCATTCGAGTCAGTGACACCCCCATCCTCGCCTCCCTAAAATTTAGCCGAGGAGGTGAAGGGAATGGTGTTGGTGTCAGCTTTAATAATTTTCCCGAATCCCTCAGTCGTGTCTGACGCGCTTTCCCTCCCGAGTACTCCTTAGCAGGTAGAGGAGGAGGAGACCAAGGGCACCATACCCCTTCGTTGGGAGGTGTCCCTGGCTTATCCTTCTTCGAGGAGTTACTTAGACAAGTATCTTTCTGATGGTGTAGTTAGGATAACTATTCCTGGCGACGGAGGTGAGGCATCAACGTCCGGCCGATTCGAGTACCCAGATTTGGACCCGAAGGTGGTCCGGGCTCAAAGTTTCCCCTTTCTTCATTAATAAAGGCGATCCTAGAGGATCCTCGGGGCCAAGCCACGACATTCCAAATTAAAGATCCCTATCTTTTGGTCCGACCAGATGCACGCCATACTATTTTGGCTCCCCTTCCGGGCTGTACAACTTTTTACTACAAGGCCATGGAAATGGGCCTTAGGTTCCCTTTGACCCAGTTCGAGAACGACTTGTAGAACTCCTACAACCTTTACTTGGGCCAGATATATCCCAAATCATGGGGAGGAATATTGGTCGTTCAAGTTATCTACGAAATTATTGGAGTCAAGCCGACCGTGACTTTGTGGCGTCATATGTAAAAGCTAGTCGAGAGGATGGCCATTGAGCACGGTCCGGGCTGGTGGTGCTTCCAAGCCAGGAGAGGCTATCGGTCCGTACTGGATCTCCCGTCCTCCCAGAAGTGTTTCCGACAGGGTTTTGCCTTTGTCTTTTTCAGGGGAGAATGGGGCATTCTGATCGTGCCTTCTTCTTCCGAGCCGAATCACGGGCTTAATTTCAAGGTGCCTGAATTGACTAATGATGAGGTCATAGCCGCCTGACATATGTAATTGTAAGCTAAGATAGTCAACAACAGGGAGATTTTTGTTGCCGGTAACTGGCTTTCGAGCTGCAAGTTGTTTAAGAATGAGAATTTCTTAGCTGCCATGGGACTAAGTCCGGCCTTTCCCAAGGGTAATTCAGAATAGGGAGTCTGGTTCACTTTTGCCTTCTGTTTTAATTTGCATTTTCTAACTTGTTTACTGATTACTGAATCCTCCCTCGCTTACATCAAGGATACTGACCCGAAAATGGCCGAACGATAACCGCCGCCAGCCTAAAAGCAACTCGAATCTGCGCCGAACTAAATGCCTAGACGATGAAAAAAGTTAGTTGCGCCAAAGGTATTTTTGTCCGAGCCCATATTTTCGTGCGAGATTCTTCCATATTTTTGTCTAACACCTTGAGTATTTCAGGACCCGGCCAACCCCAAGCCAAAAAAGTGCAAAGAGTGAGCCGATGACAAGGTCGTGTTGACCGAGAAGGTCGTGCCCTTCACTAATGTCGAACCCTTCACTAATGTCGAACCCTAGTTTTGATGATGACAAAGGACCAAAGATGCAAACTAAGTAATGGACTAACAAGTTGTTTAAGTGAGTGAATTATAAAGTATCAATGAAAGGAACAAAGAGAATACTAAGTCAAGGAAGAAATCAAGTTTGGATTTTGAATACTAAGTGAAGATGTTTCTATAACTGTTACTAGAGCAGCATTGGAGCAAGAAGACTAAAGCAAGGCTTTTGTTTCTAGTTCCATTGTAAAGGAACGCGTAAGAATGGTAAGGAACTTTGGCAATTTAGAATGAGAATGATCGTTTGTTCCTTTGAAAGGAACAGGTGAATTGGCGCTAAACTAATAAGTTAAAGGAACTAACAATTAAAAGGAACTAGACTTAGGATGAATCATTACAACGTTACATAGCAGTTGAGAAAAGTATGCCAAGAATCTAGGTAACCGTTTTATTTAAGGAAAAATCTAATTTTATGTAAAATAATTTTGAGGAAAAGATTTTATTTTTTCAAAGATAATAAAAATATTTTTCGATTTTTATTGGAATGATTTAAAGATAATATTTTTATTAAAAGGATTTTATTTCGGTTTTATTAATTAATATGTTTTTAATTAAATCAGATTTTCGAGTAATGCTTAAAGTGGTTGCTAAAATTAAGGAGCAGTAACTAAATATACTCCCACGTTTAAAATTATCATGGAGATAATGGGATGTTTAAGGAACGTGTTCCTCAGAGTAAGGAACATCATGGGATAATAGTTTTTCACAAATACATGTTTTAATCCCACGTTCGAAGTTACTACCACTTTAAATACTAATGTCTAATTAAGTTCCAAAGTGAGTCTGACTAAGTGATTTAGTGAGTTTAACTAAGTAAAGTGTCAGTGCCTTTATTCTCTCATAAAAGCCATTTGTTCCTTGCATTCTTACTCTAATTCCACTAAGTTTATTCGATCAATTATATTTTGGTTTTTGGGGTAAGGGGACTTTGAGGAAAGTTTTGTAAGAGAGAAGCTTTGAGTAAAGCAAGTAAAAGTGAGAAAACTTGAAGTGAAGTTGAGAGGAATAGTTGTTAAGGGAACAGTGGTTCAGGAACTTGAGTTTAGGAACTCAAGGTGTGGCTCGTGAGTAGAATTAGATTGTAACAACGTTGTTTGGCCTAATTATCGAAAGATTGAGTTTAAAATCCCTAGTGGTCGAGGTTGTTTCTTCTTGTTGGGCCCAAGAAGTTTTTCCTCGTAAAAATCCCTTGTGTTCCTTTAGCTTGTTTATTTGTTTAAGTTTAAATTTCCGCAAAAAGTTACGTTTATTTCTACACATACAATTCACCCCCCCTCTTGTAGTGTTCCTAGTGAAATAACAATTGGTATCAGAGCTAGAACTCACAAAAGATAGGAAACCCTATTGAGAAAAAGATCCAAGGAACAATGAATACTACCGAGAAACTTAAGGAAGGTTACTCCACGCAAAGGCCTCCCATGTTCAATGGGAAGTTCTATTACTACTGGAAGAACCGTATGGAGATATTCATCAAGGCTGGAAACTACCAGGTATAGAGAGTCATTGAAGTTAGTGATTTCGAGGTCACAACTACTAATGAGAAAAATGAGGTAATTCTAAAACCCTTCTCTGAATATGAAAAAGTTGATTTTGAAAAAATGAAAGTAAATGTCATGGTTGTTAAACTGTTGCATTGTGGACTTGAACCCCATGAACATAATAGGATCATGGGATGCAAATCCGCAAAGCAAATATGGGATTTACTAGAAGTAACTTACGAAGGAACTAATGAAGTCAAAAGATCTAAAATTGATTTACCAATGAATCAATATGAACTGTTCTCCATGAAGACTAAGGAAAGCATTCAAGATATGTTTATTAATTTTACTAACATTACTAATGAGTTAGCTTCTCTTGGAAAGTTTATTTCATTAGAGTAACAGGTTCAAAAAGTTCTTAGGAGTCTCCCTAAGGACAGATGGATGGCTAAGGTCACTGCGTTACAAGAAACAAAAGATTTCACTAAGTTCAACTTGGAACAGCTGGCTGGGTCACTTATGACTCATGAGCTTCACCTTGACACTGAGTATGGTGAAAGCTCCAAATCAAAATCCATTGCTGTCAAAGCAGATGACGAAGATGACTTTTACTCAGAAGAAGAGGAAGCAGCTCTCATGGATCGAAAATTTCGAAAGATGTATAGGAACATGAAGAACGGGAACTTCAAAGGTAAAACTAAAAAGTTTTCTAACAAAGATGCTTATCATAAAGGTAGGATACATATCACTTCATCAAAGAATGTCCACTTCGGGAAAATGATAAAACCAAAGAAAGGAACAAGGAACGTTTCACGGAAAGGAACAAGGAATCCAAGGCACCATCCTCGAAGGCGAACGTTCGCAAGGCAATGATAGCTGCTTGGGGAGATTAAGAGACGGAAGAGGAAGAAGAACAAGAAACTGAAGAAACAGCAAATCTTTGCATGATGGCAAACATTGATGAAAAAGAAGATGAAGAAAATGTTGAGGTAAGCCAACATGGACTTGAGTAAGACTAGATTGCAAAACTAGGCCAGAAATATATGATCTTCTTTATGATGCAATTCTTGAATGTGGAGATGAACGTGAAAAACGTGAACAAACTAAAGAAGCTCATAAAGTTTGCAAAGAAAATATAGAATGGCTTAAGAACATGAGAACAAATGTTGAAACTAGATTCTTTGATTTGTTTGATAAAAATTTAAAAATCAAAGAATATTATGAGAGTGTGAAAAATGAAAATTATCTAATAAATTCAGAAATTTCATACTTAAAGGAATTTGTCCCTCTTCTAAGTTCCTTTGATATTAGATCAACCCCTTTGAAAGGATACAGATCTGAGATCGAAAATTTGAATAAAGAGAAAATTATTTTGAAGGAACAGATCTGTAATCTTAAGAAGGAACTGGTTGTTGCAAGGAACAGAGGCAAAACGACGGTCGTTCCTAAGTGGATTAAGAGACCACAGACTAAAAGGAAAGAACGTATTGGTTTTGAAAACTACAAGAAAAGGAACAAGAACAAGAAATGTTGACCTACCTAGTGATAAATTTTGTATATAACGTGGAAAGGTAGGTCATTACATAAATAAATATCAACTAAAAACTGAAATGATTGGCAAAAATGTGAAAATAAGTAACAACAAATGGGTTGTCAAATCAAGTCGTAGTCGAGAACAGGAACCCACGAAACAAGGGGTGCCTACGCCTAACAATTAGTCAATTTTTGCAGGTTGGAGTGAGGGGGAACAACACATGGTATCTTGATAGTGGTTGTGTAACAGCCCGTTTTCCCGAGTTGCTAGGTAAACACACTTAAGATCCACTAACCACAATCAATGCTTAATAAGCCTCGAATAAAATATTTACTCGCAGCGGAAACATAACCTATAAAACGATCTTGAACTTGTAGTTTACTGGCCCACAAAACAAAATCCTTTATATAAGACTTCAATTACACCGATATCTCGACTAATATTCCCAAATATTGTATACAACGAAATATAAATATCTAATCTCAAATACACTATCTAGATACAAACTCAATCCATAAGCTACAACGACATCTTTATCTTGCTTCACTTCAGAATCTTGAGCTCACAACACCAAACCTGCAATAATATTTCTCTCTGCCACCCACCAAGTGACAGGGCACATAAATGACAGCACTATCAGCAAAGCTAATTACACACTGTGTAATAGAAAATACAAGTTTAGGTGTATTTTGAAAACTAACACATAGTTATAATAACAGATAATCACATTCGACTCAGTTATTATAAATTTTTTTTTTTGGTAAGTAAGCTAGATCAATATATTAACCACCACAAACATTACAACCAAACAAGCTGCTACAAGCCAAACAACAAGGCTCATAGCAAGCTTCCTAACAACACATCTTACAGCTTACTTACACACTTCATTGGATATTTCTCTAATCCATTCTCTATCTTTCTGACTTCTCTTCTTAACGTAATTACAATAGCATCTTTCAATTACATTTAATTGAATTCTATTACAGACACCAGCTACTGTATGAACTTTATTGTTCCAGAACGCTTCATTTCTTGTCCACCACACATGGTAGACCATAGCTGCCACACAAGAGGCATAGACCTGCTTCCTGAATCTTGATTCTCTACTATGAGCTATATCCCTTAGAAGCCTAGGGACACCAGTACTGTTGTTATTGCACCTCAACCATCTTTTAATTTCCTTCATCACATTTGCCCTATAACAACATCTAAAGAACAGATGTTCCAGAGTTTCATCCTCACTATCACAAATAAGGCATCTTGCTGACTCACAAATTCCAACTTTGGACAGTCTTTCTGTTGTTTGCATTCTGTTCTGCATCACCAGCCACATCATGAACCTATGCTTAGGGATTACTTATCTGCACCAGACTAGTTTATCCCAATGTACTCTTGCATAAGTACCAACTAACTTCTTGTATATATCCTGTACTGAATATCTTGCCATGCTAATGAGTTGTGCCTCATTCATAAGTGCTTTGATTTCTTCCTTCACAGCACACACTTTCTTCCAGTACCAGCTGCATTCCAAGGGTGGTTTATATTCCCACCACCTACGATCTTTAAACTATTGAGGGTACCACGCAGTACCAGCTGTCTCCAAACTATTGAGGGTCGTCACCCAGCCTTTTATTGTTATGCTTGCAAGACTTACCCGGACATGTCCTATAACGCCAGGAGTTCGCCCTTCCTGGAAGGCAACAGCTAGGGACTCTACCCGCCCTAACTCGGGGTGCCTATTCATGCCTCACTTTCATATTTATAAAATAAGATATTTAATGATTCATACTTGAATCCTCAATACTCATAACATAACACCATATTCGACCTTATCTGGTCTTAACTCATATTTGAATCATTTCCTCATTATCATACCAAATCATATTTTGAGAAATATAGTATTTTCGAACGATTTCGATAATTGAACAAAATGATACTTTTATAACAATCCAATAGCAATTCACAACTAACTCATAGAGATGTATCTATAATCATGGCCATTACCACAAAGATATATGATATCCAAAATTCAATATAACGCCCACGGGAGCATTTAAATATATTTTGCTGAACCTAAAGGTTACCTCAACTCTATAACAATTATACGAAACCTCCAACATCATAACTTGATTTCCCATATCATCTTCAATTATACGTCTACATAGCCATCCTCCAACAACCACCTCACAGTAACATCAATAATCAATAACCAAACTTAACTATTCTAATTATCTTCTTCTAACGCAACCATTATGCTAATCAAACTGAATCCCGTAAATAGAAATTAACGAAGTCATTCCATAACTCATAACTCGACTTCATGCATATCAACTCCAACTACAATAATTATAAAGTCTCCCAATTCTAAGATTATGACTTCCCTCGCATCATCAACAACGACTATCCAATAAGAACGATACAACAACAACATAATAACAACAGCACATACAACAATAATACCACCTCCACCACCAACAATAACTCCAACACCAATAACACAACATTAAGCACAATAACGAACAACACAACCACAATACAACAGCACAACCAACAACAAAACCACCACCTACTATGTTCATAACAAACCTAAGTAAATCATATTCCCAAATTTATCACTCCAACTTCTTGAATCATAATAACAAGATGAACCATATTGTTCTACTGAATACTTTGGATATATATACTTAAACTATAAACCACATGATACTAGCTCTGGACACATCATCGTAACCTTTTTAATCATATCCAAACTAATTCATCTTCCAAACTAGTAAACTATTTTAACTATAACCCACCAAAACATCACCACAACAACAGAACAACAACATAATAAATCCACAAACCATCACAACTACTCCACAATAGCCACCACAACTACAACAACAACCATAACAACGGCAACAACAACAATAGGCAACAACTTTACAGCAACTCCACCACAACCACAATGACAGAACAACAATAACCCAACAACATACTACAACAGAGCAACAACAACAATAGCAACTCCACAACAACTTCACCACAACCACCACAACAACTCCACAACAACAATAACATAACAACTCCACCTCAATCATCACAATTACTCCACAAGTCCATGTACTAAACACATTCCATTAAGAAGCATAATCGTATTACTTAGTGTATAAGTGTTGTTTAGGTCAAATAAAACATCTCTAATGAACCTTAGCATGTTATATCCATGTAATATACTCAATATAAACATAATAAAATACACATCATAATAAATTCATTTCATAAACATGCTTTACACTAGAAAGAAACAATCACCTAACTATAGGTATGGAAATCTCTAGGGTAAAACCAAACTAAGTGTGTACCTTAGCTAAGGATGCTTAAAGCCACGAAACTCCTTAATCCATTGTTAACTACTCCTACAGCTTCCCCTGAATGTATAAAATGCTAAAGATTAGTTTCAACAAGCTTATAGATATGAAAAACTAAGCTTAAATACAAGAGGTGTAAACTGTTGAACTTACAGCAACTTATGTGATCTTTCAGCAAGGTTTTCTATATGAGTTTAAGGTCTAAAGATTGGAACAAAAAGCTTGAACTACTTTATGGATGTTAGAAGAGTTCTATGTAAAGAAAAGTGGGTGTCCAAGAGGAAGAAATAAGAGAAAAGAGACGAAAATCCAGAACAGCTTTTATAGTCTGTTCTGGCGGTACCCCAGGGGAGGGAAACCTCTTCTGGGCAAGGTCGGTTTCTTGGAGTTTTTGGGTGATTCTTGCTTGAGGTGTTAGCCTAAGGTGTTGGCTTTCATGCATAAAAAGGCTTTGAGAGATCGACACTTAAGAGCTGCTAAGCAGCTTTCTTTGAGCATAGGTCTGAGCTGTAATTTCAGCTGGCCAGGTTTTACTATGTAAGCAATTTACCTATTGAGCCACGTAATTCTTGGGATAAATGACCATTTTAACCTTAAGACATCCCAAGCATGTCATATATCAAGTTTGGTTAGGTTCTGAGCTCGGATTCAACCCCGAAAGGCTCTTTAACTAGAAGTTCATCGCTACCCGATAAAACAATCTCCAAACGATTTTCATAATCTTAATGTTTAAGGCTCTCAAGGACTTTCTAACTTATCTATTGGTTTCCAAAGCCTTCTTAGCTAATAAGAATGATGGTTCTTATCCTCTTTGACCTTTCTTAACCATTAAGAATGATAGTACTTATCCACAAGCTTTCTTAACCCTTAAGAATGATGATGCTTATCCACAAGCTTTCTTAACCATTAAGAATGATGATGCTTATCCACAAGCTTTCTTAACCATTAAGAATGATGATGCTTATCCACAAGCTTTCTTAACCATTAAGAATGATGATGCTTATCCACAAGCTTTCTTAACCATTAAGAATGATGATGCTTATCCACAAGCTTTCTTAACCATTAAGAATGATGATGCTTATCCACAAGCTTTTTTAACCATTAAAAATGATGGTCTTATCCACTTTTAGCTTTTAAATAAAGGTTCTTAAAAACAGGGCTATTACATACTACAACCCTTAAAATAAGTTTCGTCCTCGAAACTTCAAAACATAAACTTAATATCAAAATCGAGGAGCGAGAAAAATGAAAGGAGCAAACTTTTCAAAATAAGATTCCAAATATCTCATTCGTAGAGATCTCGTTTGAAATTCTTTTACTTAAGCAAATCATACAATTTTCTCAAAATATACACCACCATAGAGAACACAGGACACTACACCTTTACATAAAAGAATTCTTATAGCACACGCAAAAGCGCAAACAATTGTATACTCATTCCTAACTCTTGATCATCAATTCTCAACCACTAATAATCCCGAATCGAGTTCAAACTATCCCAAAGATCTTTTACCCTCGCTATGTAGCCAACTAGGCATACGGTCGCAAGGTTGCTTTGATACCATTTGTAACAGCCCGTTTTCCCGAGCTTGCTAGTAAAACACTTAAGATCACTAACACAATCAATGCTTAATAACCTCGAAAAATATTTACTCGCAGCGGAAACATAACCTATAAAACGATCTTGAACTTGTAGTTTACTGGCCCACAAAACAAAATCCTTTATATAAGACTTCAATTGCACCGATATCTCGAGTAATATTCCCAAATATTGTATACAACGAAATATAAATATCTAATCTCAAATACACTATCTAGATACAAACTCAATCCATAAGCTACGACGACATCTTTATCTTGCTTCACTTCAGAATCCTGAGCTCACAACACCAAACATGCAATAATATTTCTCTCTGCCACCCACCAAGTGACAAGCCACAGAAATGACAACACTATCAGCAAAGCTGAGTACACACCGTGTAATAGAAAATACAAGTTTAGGTGTATTTTGAAAACTAACACATAGTTATAATAACAGATAATCAAATTCGACTCAGTTATTATAGTTTCACCAAGCTGAGTACACACGCATTACCAGCTGTCTCCAAACTATTGAGGGTCGTCACCCAGCCTTTTATTATTATGCTTGCAAGACTTACCCGGACATGTCCTATAACGCCAGGAGTTCGCCATTCCTGGAAGGCAACAACTAGGGACTCTACCCGCCCTAACTCGGGGTGCCTATTCATGCCTCACTTTCATATTTATAAAACAAGATATTTAATGATTCATACTTGAATCCTCAATACTCATAACATAACACCATATTCGACCTTATCTGGTCTTAACTCATATTTGAATCATTTCCTCATTATCATACCAAATCATATTTTGAGAAATATAGTATTTTCGAACGATTTCGATAATTGAACAAAATGATACTTTTATAACAATCCAATAGCAATTCACAACTAACTCATAGAGATGTATCTATAATCATGGCCATAACGATACACTACTACAAATATGTGCAAAAGTATCACCTATGAGAGACCTCCTTAATAAAATAAGTGATTATTCAACAAAAGAAACCTAATTTGTTCAAAAGGTGGTCTGTTATAACATGATAAATGAGACCTCTTCTTTAAATAGGTGGTTTTTTTGAACCTTATCAAAAGTTTCCAATATTAAAGAAACCACTTATTCCTATTAAGTGGTGATTTAAATTATATATATTTTTTTAAAAAAAAATCCATATATTATGTACGTGTTTTCAGGTAGTCAATAATAACTATATTACTAATTATTAATTAAAAAAATAAGACACGTTTGTGACCCACTAAAACCCTAAATGTACTACTCTTTAAAAGAATACACGGATCATTAACCTACACCATCCGATTGCAGCCTCGCAAATACATCCAACGACTACCATCTACACCCATATATTTTTTTTTCATTCGACTATTCACAACAATCTCCCTCTCTATCTCTCTGAAATTCGAACAAACCTTAACAATCCTCTATCTCTCACACCTTCCTCATCTCCTCTCCCTCCTGTGAAATACACATTCATCATTTTCCATTTTCAATCCCGACGATGGAACGAGCATCGGTTATCTAATTACAACAATGTTCACTATAATCTACGCCTGCGGGTTTGATTCTTCGCTCTTTATTAATTTCTGTCGATCGATTTTTTTTCATTTAGATCTGTAATTGATTAATTTCGTTGGTTTGATAGTGTGTTTATTTGTTTTAGAGGTGTTGAAGCCGAGGGTTGAACCCGGAAAAGTTGTGGGTTGTCATATCGATGTAGTTACCGCTAATCCTAATTCCTAGTAACTGGGTATCAATTTCTTCTCTAAACTTTTGTTGGGTTTTTTTTCGGTGAAGTTCAATTTTTTTTCTTTTAGCGATTTTGTTTTGGTATTGAGTTAGGGTGTTGATGTTTTATTGTGTTTTCTTAAATTTTTTGAAGATTTTGTTTCTTAGATTTTTTTTTTACAGTAAGTAACCTTCAATTGTATGTTCTTGTTACTTGGTGAATTCAAGCTCAGTGACCTTGAATTTTTATGTTCTTGTTACTTTGTCTTTACAACGGAAATCTCTCATCATTTATGATCACCATAACTTGTCCTCATCCAACTGTCATTCCTATATCCCTCTGTTCTCACCTTTTTTCAATGCAAATTCTACAAAGTTGTATCAATTTGAAGTTCAATTTCTTGTGAATCAGGGGATTTTATTCGCTGGTGCTATATCTCTACACAACTAGAATTTTTCGTGGCTTTTAGGTCTTCCTTTTAGGTAGATCCATAGACGTCGTTGGCATTTAGGTAGTATCCTTCTGCTGTTACAACTGATGTCTTTCTCGAGCTGAGTGTTTCTTAAGCTGTAATGTTGAAAGCATTCCATAGTGTTTCTGGTGCTTAAGAGTGATGTGTGCTGTGTGCACTTAATTGTACAAATGTGGAAGAAGATGCTAACTTTCTCATGAGTTCTAGTAATGGGAGTAAAGGTAAGTTGTTGTTATCCCTGCTTACTGATATATCCAAAGGGGTAAGTTCTTTATTCGTCGATAAGTCAATGGAAGGGAGGAATGTGTTTTTGGATTGGAGAGGTACTGAGAGGAAAGACAAGAAATTGGATGACATTATGACTTGGCTTGAATGGGTTATCTCGTATTCGCTTTTGCGAATTGCTGAGAGTAATCCTCCAGGTTTGGATAATTTTTGGGTCAGTGAGGGTGCTACATTGTTGCTCAGTTTGATGCAGAGTTCACAAGAGGATGTTCAGCAGGAAAAGGCAGCTACAGGGCTTGCTACTTTTGTGGTTATTGATGATGAGAACACAAGCATTGATGGGCAACGAGCCGAAGCAGTTATGCGGGGTGGGGGTGTGCAGTTTCTCCTTAGTCTTGCCGGCTCGTGGCGAGAAGGATTGCAAGCAGAGTCTGCCAAGGTATGAATCATTTGTTTGCCATTTTTAATTTCACTTTCTTTCTTGGCTGTCTGCCAAAAGTTCACATAATTCTATGAAGTCTCCAGTTCTGTCCATCCCTTTTCTTGACTTTTGAATACACACTTCTATGTTTAGAAGTACTTGAGTGATTTTATAGTCAATGCTTTCATCTACAGGCAATAGCGAATTTGTCCGTCAATGCTAATGTTGTGAAAGCTGTAGCTGATGAAGGAGGCATCACTATCCTTGCAAATAAAAAATGAGTACTTGGACTATCTTATGATGCTTCATTGTTAATGCAAAAAAAAAAAAATCTACACTTTAAGTAGTTTATTAATGACTGATTGGAGCACTTTTTGCAGCTTGTATATTTATCATTTTAATGTTTTATATTTTGCAGTACTTTGGCGGAGTTACAACTGAATTTTCTCAAAATAAGCTTGATGAGCTC
Source organism: Beta vulgaris subsp. vulgaris (assembly GCF_026745355.1). Taxonomy (NCBI): domain Eukaryota; kingdom Viridiplantae; phylum Streptophyta; class Magnoliopsida; order Caryophyllales; family Amaranthaceae; genus Beta; species Beta vulgaris. The sequence goes on along the minus strand of NC_079205.1, from coordinate 31,271,655 downwards.
AAGACTTGTGTATCAAAGATGTGGATGAATATAAACAAGTGGATCAAGAAGAATCGGAAGATAATGACCATTTTAATTAGGATGTGTGTATTTTCTTTTTGAGCGGGAATAGGGAGGTGCTCTATTTTTGTGCATATGAATTGGAAGACAAAAGGCCTAGGTGCTCTATTATTATTTTTATAACCAATTAGTTGAATTTTTGGAATCTTCTAACATTATATTGATATCAATGTGATTTTGTAGTGAATGATATTGAATGAATGAATGGATATTCCAATTTTAAAGTCGTCTGAGTTATCTCAATACAAGTGCCTAGATGTTCTTTATATATGTAAATTACTTGTAGATTATGAAAGACACGCATGGAGCAGGTGAAACGAATCGGAGAAGCGTATAATAATATTGAAATATTTTTGTTTTTTGTAAAAAAAAAAAAATTTAAAGAGACCACCTTTTCCTTTCAGGTGGTGTTTTAAGGAATGATTAAAAAGACCACCTACATATTAAAAATGATTTCTTTGTAAGATAAAAAAGACCACCTATCTGTAAAATGTGGTGCCTTATCCTTCTTTTTTTTTCCTATTTAAATTCATATATAACCACTTATTTTATGGAAGTGGTCTCTTCTATCAAATTAAGAAACCACCTGCAATAAGTGATCATTTATCCTGAGAGACCTGTGAGCTGAAGACCACCTCTCATGTGGTCTCTAAATGAGATTTTAGGGGGTCTCTTTAGGCCTTTTTGTAGTAGTGATATATGATATCCAAAATTCAATATAACGCCCTCGGGAGCATTTAAATATATTTTGCTGAACCTAAAGGTTACCTCAACTCTATAACAATTATACGAAACCTCCAAGCATCATAAGTTGATTTTCATATCATCTTCAATTATATACGTCTACATAGCCATCCTCCAACAACCACCTCACAGTAACATCAATAATCAATAACCCAACTTAACTATTGTAATTATCTTCTTCTAATGCAACCATTATGCTAATCAAATTGAATCCCGTAAATAGAAATTAACGAAGTCATTCCATAACTCTTAACTCGACTTCATGCATATCAACTCCAACTACAATAATTATAATAGTCTCCCACTTCTAAGATTATGACTTCCCTCGCATCATCAATAACGACTATCCAATGAGAACGATACAACAACAACATAATAACAACAGCACATACAACAATAAAACCATCACCACCAACAATAACTCCAACACCAATAACACAACATTAAGCACAATAACTGAACAACACAACCACAATACAACAGCACAACCAACAACATAAACCACCACCTACTATGTTCATAACAAACCTAAGTAAATCATATTCCTAAATTTATCACTCCAACTTCTTGAATCATAATAACAAGATGAACCATATTGTTCTACTGAATACTTTGGATATATATACTTAAACTGGAAACCATGATACTAGCTCTGGACACATCATCGTAACCTTTTTAATCATATCCAAACTAATTCATCTTCTAAACAAGTAAACTATTTTAACTATAACCCACCAGAACATCACCACAACAACAGAACAACAACATAATAAATCCACCATAACCATCACAACTACTCCACAATAGCCACCACAACTACAACAACAACCATAACAACGGCACAACAACAACAATAGGCAACAAGTTTACAGCAACTCCACCACAACCACAATGACAGAACAACAATAACCCAACAACACTACTACAACAGACAACAACACAATAGCAACTCCACAACAACTTCACCACAACCACCACAACAACTCCATAACAACAATAACATAACAACTCCACCTCAATCATCATAATTACTCCACAAGTCCATGTACTAAACACATTCCATTAAGAAGCATAATCATATTACACTACAAAAAAAATTGGTTATAGAGGCACCTGATTGGGGCAATTTACCTCTAAAACCCCTTTTTAGCATCACATAAACATGGTTGGCCCTAAAACATATGTTTTTAGCGTCAAGTATATTGGGGTGCTTCTAAAGATACATATTAGCATCACATAAATTTTGGCTGTCTCTAAAGCCATTGTTTTAGCATCACATGAACATTGGTTGTCTCTAAAGCTATTATTTTAGCATCACATGAATATCAGTTGTCTCTAAAGCCATTGTTTTAGCATCACATAAATATTAGTTGTCTCTAAAGCCATTTTTTAGCATCACATCAAATTAGTTGTCTCTAAAGCCATTTTTTTAGCATCACATGAATATTGGTTGTCTCTACTACCTATTTTTTAGTATCACATGAAATTAGTTGTCTCTGAAGCCTTTCTTGGTTAATGCACCGAGATTTCTCACATGATACACCTCATTACCTCACATTTTCACTCGCTTTCTCTCACCTCACATACATATCAAAATACTCACCCTCACACCGACACTCTTCTTTCTTTCAATCTCTTTCTTTCACCTCACCTTCACTCCTCCTTTCGTCGCCCTTCATCTCTCTCACTTCACCGTCTCCTTCATTGCGATTTCGGTAAGTTCTTTTTCTCCAATTTGGTGCATCTCAACTTTTTTTATCTTCGAATTTTCTAGATTAAGTTCAAAATTTGGGATCTCAAATTATGTGGGTTTGGGGCTTTGAATTTTGAGGGGTTTTGGGGTAAAATTCTGCTTCGATTTAGTTCGAATTTTAGCTTTGACTGCTTCGAATTTTCTAAATTATATTCAATTTACATTATGTTATACAGGATGTGGGTTCATATTTGAGTTTTATTTGGATAATCTGATCTGTTTACAATCTGCTATTGACAGTTGACTATATGACCAACGTATTACAGCGGTTTTTGACAAAATCCGCAACAATATCATTGAAAAAATATTAAAAGAATAGTATAAAACATGCGTGTATCAGTTGGGGTTTTTTGTTTCCTCACTTTTATTCTCTCATCCTCACATGCCGTTATTGCCATCTCACCCTTTCACTCTGCTCTCAACCTCTTTTCTCTCCTCTCTCCTCTATTTTCTCATCTCTCCAGATCTCCATGTCATATGTTCGTCCTTCGTCGAGATATTGGCGCTCGTCATCGCCGTTGCCGGTCGCCGATCATCGTTCGTCCTTCGCAATAGGTATGAAGCGACAATGGATCTGAAGCGACTACTTCATCGCCAGTCGTTCTCAGCGACAATGGATCTGAAGCGAGTGCTAACAACGACATTTCTTCATCTCCGCGGTCGTCGACAACACCTCCTTCCACTGTGAAAAGTCGTAGTCTTCCAACGATATTGCTGCAAAGGCCGGAACCGCCGAAGAAGCCGGCGGGCTAGGGTTTAAAAGCCAGTTAATTTCTGGTGGAGGAAAAAGGTTTTATTTTCTTTTGTTTTATTGGTGTTTTTTTGTACCCAGTTGATAATTTGTTGATGGTATTGGATTTTGGATGATTTTAGTGTAATTTGGGATAAAAAGAAATTACTCTTGTTTTAGTTTCATGATTTTTTGTGCAATTTTTGTGTTGCTTGTTAGGATTTCTTCAAATCGGTGATTTAAATCTACTCTGACCGTTCGTCTTCTCACACTCCGTTCGTCCAGATCTTTTTGTTCGCTCGTCGCCCGTCCAGATCTGTTTGTTCGCTGCGTTAACCATAAAGCTCGTCGCGCGTCTGTTCACTATAAAGCCCAGAGATTATGTTTGTTATTTACATTAATGTCCGTTCCCAGATCTCATTACTTAGTGTATAAGTGTTGTTTAGGTCAAATAAAACATCTCTAATGAACCTTAGCATGTTATACTCATGTAATATACTCAATATACACATAATAAAATATACATCATACATAAATTCATTTCATAAACATGCTTTACACTAGACAGAAACAATCACCTAACTATAGGTATGGAAATCTCTAGGGTAAAACCAAACTAAGTGTGTACCTTTACTAAGGATGCTTAAAGCCACGAAACTCCTTAATCCAATTGGTTAACTACTCCTACAGCTTCCCCTGAATGTATAAAATGCTAAAGATCAGTTTCAACAAGCTTATAGATATGAAAAACTAAGCTTAAATACAAGAGGTGTAAACTGTTGAACTTACAGCAACTTATGTGATCTTTCAGCAAGGTTTTCTATATGAGTTTAAGGTCTAAAGATTGGAACTAAAGCTTGAACTACTTTGTATGGATGTTTAGAAGAGTTCTATGTAAAGAAAAGTGGGTCTCCAAGAGGAAGAAATAAGAGAAAAGAGACGAAAATCCAGAACAGGCTTTTATAGTCTGTTCTAGCAGTACCCCCAGGGGAGGGAAACCTCTTCTAGGCAAGGTCGGTTTCTTGGAGTTTTTGGGTGATTCTTGCTTGAGGTGTTAGCCTAAGGTGTTGGCTTTCATGCATAAAAAGGTCTTTTAGAGATCGACACGTAAGAAGCTGCTAAGTAGCTTTCTTTGAGCATAGGTCTGAGCTGTAATTTCAGCTGGCCAGGTTTTACTATGTAAGCAATTTACCCTATTGAGCCACGTAATTCTTGGGGATAAATGACCATTTTAACCTTAAGACATCCCAAGCATGTCATATATCAAGTTTGGTTAGGTTCTGAGCTCAGATTCAACCCCGAAAGGCTCTTTAACTAGAAGTTCATCGCTACCCGATAAAACAATCTCCAAACGATTTTCATAATCTTAATGTTTAAGGCTCTCAAGGACTTTCTAAATTATCTATTGGTTTTTAAAGCCTTCTTAGCTAATAAGAATGATGGTTCTTATCCTCTTTGACCTTTCTTAACCACTAAGAATGATAGTACTTATCCACAAGCTTTCTTAACCCTTAAGAATGATGATGCTTATCCACAAGCTTTCTTAACCATTAAGAATGATGATGCTTATCCACAAGCTTTCTTAACCCTTAAGAATGATGATGATTATCCACAAACTTTCTTAACCATTAAGAATGATGATGCTTATCCACAAGCTTTCTTAACTATTAAAAATCATGATGCTTATTCACAAGCTTTCTTAACCATTAAGAATGATGATGCTTATCCACAAGCTTTCTTAACCATTAAGAATGATGGTCTTATCCACTTTTAGCTTTTAAATAAAGGTTCTTAAAAACAGGGCTATTACAGGTTGTTCCAAGCATTTTACAAGAGACAAATCTAAGTTTCTCTGACTCTCAACCTACGACGGTGGAAGTGTGACTTTTGGTGACAATAAGAAAGGTAACATAGTTGCCATGGTAAGGTTGGTAAGTCACCATCACACTCCATTGAAAATGTATTTTTAGTTGAAGGACTAAAACATAATCTATTGAGTATTTCCCAATTATGTGACAAAAGAAATGTTGTCGAATTAAATAATGAAAAATGCTTGATCATTAACATTAAAACTAAGAAGGTTATTTTGGAACGAACAAGGAAAGGGAGCACATATATTGTGGATCTTTATCTTGTTCCTATAATCAATCTGACGTGTCTTAGTGAAATTGAAGATGATTCACTCCTTTGGCATAAGCATCTAGGACATGCTAGCTTTTCATTACTAGACAAACTTCGATCAAAAGATCTCGTTTTGGGGTTACCATCTATAAAATCATATATTGATCGAGTTTGTGATTCATGTGCCTGAAGAAAGCATGTTAGATCCTCTTTCAAATCTAAAATTGTAGTAAGCACCACTAAACCATTAGTACTAATTCATATGGACTTGTGGGGCCCTATGAGAATTCAAAGTAGAAGTGGAAAGAGGTATGTATTAGTTACTCTTGATGATTATTCTAGGTATACATGGGTTATTTTCCTCTCTAGTAAAGATGAGGCTTATGTTGAGGTCCTTGTCTTTGCTAAAAGAGCTCAACATTTGAGTGGTCACAAAATAATGCATATTAGATCCGATCATGGTAAAGAATTTGATAATTAAAAATTTAATGACTTCAGCAGAGATCACATAGTAAAGCTTATATAGTTTACAACAAAAGAACTATGTGTGTTGAAGAAAGTGTCCACATAATTTTTGATGAATATGACAAAAACAATCCAAGCATACAGGTTGATGACTATGAGATTGGCTTGGTACAACCAAATGAGAAGGATACAGATTCAAATGAGGAAGAAAAAATAAAAAAGGAAAGGAACGAAGAAAATGAAAACATTCATAACAATGATGTTCATGTTCCTCAAGGTGAAGGAGCTGTTCCTGTTCCTCAAGTTGAAGAAATGTAACTGATTCTACCATTGCTAACAGAGGAACAACAGATCAAAGCTCCTCATCTACTCAAGGAACTCAAGAGGAACAACCTGTTCCTATAAGGGAGTTTCAACCAACACCTTGGAGACATCAAAAATCACATCCAGTGGAACTCATAATAAGTGACATATCCAAAGGTACGCAAACTAGATCTCAGTTAAGGAATTTTTGTGCATTTCATGTTCCTATCAATGATGGAACACAAAAATCATGAAGAAGCCTCTAACTGACTCTGATTGGATCACTCCATGCAAACTGAATTAAATGAGTTTGAAAGAAACAAGGTATGGCATCTAGTTCCTTCTCCTAAACAACAAAGAGTAATTAGCTTAAAATGGGTGTTTAGAAATAAACTAAATGATATGGAACAATTGCAGGAACAAAGCTAGACTTGTAGTAAAAGGTTATAATCAAAAGAAGGAATTGACTATGAAGAAACCTTTGCTCCTGCTAGATTAGAAGCCATTAGAATTCTAATTGCATTTGCTGCTTACATGGGATTTAAATATATCAAATGGATGTTAAGTGTGCATTTCTAAATGGCTTATTTAAAGAAGATGTATATGTTGAACAACCCCCAGGATTTGAAACAATGATCTCCAAACCATGTCTACAAGCTTGACAAGCTCTTTATGGGTTAAACAAGCGCCTAGATCATGGTATGAGAGATTATCAAAGTTCCTTTTAGAAAACAACTTTAAAAGAGGAAAAGTGGATAAAACTTGTTTCTAAAATCGAAAGGAACTGACATTTTACTTGTTCAAATATATGTTGATGACATCATATTCGGAGCAACAAATGAAACATTATGCAAAGAATTCTCAAATCTCATGAGTAATGAATTTGAAATGAGTATGATGGGTGAGTTAAATTTCTTTCTTGGGTTACAAATTAAGCAAACTGAAAAAGGAATAATTATTCACCAACAAAAATACATAAAGGAACTGATAATAAAGAAATATGGCCTTGAAAACTCAAAGATAAATCACACTCCTATGGGAACTTCAACTAGATTAGATGAAGACTCCATAGGAACAAGTGTTGATCAAACAAAATATAGAGGATGATTGGTTCACTTTTGTATCAACTGCTAGTCGTCCAGACATAGCTTTAGTGTTGGTTTGTGTGCTAGATTTCAAGCAATCCCAAGGAATCTCATCTAACTCGCGTGAAGAGAATTCTTAGATATCTTAAAGGAACAATGATCTTGGACTCTACTATCCAAGAAGTGATACATTTGAGTAAGAGATATGTGATGCTGATTATGCTGGAGATCTTTAAATAGGAAAAGCACCTCAGGTATGGTTCAATTTCTTAGTCATATTTAGTTTCTTGGAGCACCAAGAAACAAAACACATTGCTTTATCCACTGCTGAAGCAGAATATGTACTGTTGCTGCATGTTGCTCTCAAATGCTTTGGATAAACAACAACTTTATACTATGGAATAAACTTCAACTGTGTTCCTATTTATTGTGATAATACTAGTGTCATTAGTATTTCAAAGATCCAGTGCATCATTCAAGAGTTAAGCATATACATATCAGACATCACTTTCTTAAGGAAAATGTGGAAAAAAGGTTGATTAAACTTGAGTTTTGTCAAACTGAAAATCAAATTGCTGATATACTAACTAAGGTGGAAATCATTCAGGACGACGCAGCTTGTCCAATAGAGTGTTACGCATGGGATACTATTTGCCCACGATGAAGAAAGATGCAATAAGGTGTGTCACCAAATGCGATAGCTGTCAGCGACATGCAGGTATGACGCATAAACCTTGTGAGATTCTACGTCCTACTCTAACACCTTGGCCTTTCATGAAATGGGGCATGGACATAGTTGGCAAGTTACCTCCTGCCCCAGGCGAGAAGGTCTTTATGTTGGCACTAACTGACTACTTTTCGAAGTGATTTCTTTTATATATACTAACATTATTTGCAGGTTTGGTGTTCCGTCCGAGATAGTATGCGACAATGGGTCGCAATTCATTAGCAATGAGACAAGACGCTTCTGCGACGATTGGAGCATAACATTTTTAACGTCAACACCAAGATATCTGCAAGCCAATGGACAGGTTGAGTCCAGTAATAAGACGATCATTGACTCCTTGATGAAACGACTCACAGCCAAGAAGGGTAAATGGGCGGAGGCGTTGCCTTCCATCTTATGGGCTAATCGCACGACACCGCGCACTGCGACTAGACAAACACCATTCTCACTAGTATATGGCTGCAAAGCTGTCCTGCCTTTAGAAGTGAACGTCCCGACTGCGAGATGTAGTCTAGCGACGGAGCGACAGAACTGCGATTGTGAACGACCTAGATACCTTTGAAGACTTGCGCGACACAGCATTGGTACGCATGGCGGCCCGGCAGTAAATAGTCGCAAGGAATTTCAATAAAAACGTCCTAGACAAGTCCTTCGTCGAAGGTGATTGGGTCCTAAGAAAAGTATTTCAGAACACACAAGAGGCTAACGCTGGTAAGCTAGGACAAAAATGGGAAGGACCATACCAAATTAGTAAGGTGGTAGGCAATGGAGCCTACCAATTGGTCCGACGTGACGGAAGCTCTGTGCCACGTAGCTGGAACGCCACACACCTCAGACGATACTTCTTTTAAGCTAAGTAATGCGTCTTGTTTTCCCTTCATTATGTAAGAAGTAGACGATAGTCTTAGTATCTGTGTCGCTAGTTGCTAGCGACCATAGTGTTCTCTCATGGGTGTTTTGAATTTCAGGGAAGTCCCCCCGTCCATCTTAATAACGTTGAGTTTTGAGACAATTAGACTTACGCATCTTACAACCATACGAAGTTTTTTGGTCCTCTATTACCCCAGCTGACGCTACAACAGGGGCACAGCCATTTTAAAGCCATAACTGCTTACGACATTTCATCTATCTCACTGACAAACACACAAAGTATCTATGTATTTCCTATGTGTATTCTAAAGTCATTAAATCCAAACGTTACGTCTTACGACCAAAGATGGCTTTTACTAAGTCCAAACGTTACGTCTGAAAGATTAAAGATGGCTTACTAAGCGCCTGACCATCCTCGAGAAACGTCAGAATAACGACTGAGACACATGCATATGACACAAAGTAATGACAAAAGATTAACTTGTTAAAATTCAAAAGCATCAAAGTAAGGTCACCCCATAGGTGACCCAAAAGTTCAAACGATAAAAGTTATGGTCACCCCCGTAGGTGACCAAAAGTACACAAACAAAGGTCATCCCTTGAGTGACCTAGAACAAAGTTTGATTAAAAATTCAAGTAAAAGGGGCGAAATATAAAATGATTAAAAGTTAAACGTCAGGGGCCTCCTCAGCTTCTTTCTCCTCTGACGCTACAGCTGGCAAGGCAGTGGCTGGAGCTTCCTTCTCAGTTTCAGGGTCAGGCGGCACATATGACGCTATGCAACCAACACAGGACGGAGCGTTCTCATCAACTTTTGATGAAGAGTCCGCCGTGCAGCCAGGTCTTCCTCGTCCATCAGATCCTTCATGGACCCCATGTATTGGAGGAATAGATCAATGTCCTTCTGTGGCGTCCACGACGCCGTCTTTTTCATTAAGAACTTATACATTAGCTTAACCCTGACCCTGGTCGTCACCTCAGCCTCAAGAAGGTCCAGCTCATTCTTCTGTGCGTCAACGTTTGCCAGGAGAGTCGCGATCTCCCGACGTGAACATTCTTCCAGCTTAGTTGCCTTCTGCCTAATCTCTTCCAGCTCCTCTCCATTCTTCTTCAGGGTTTCCCCATATCCTCCATAGCCTTCTTGCAAGACTCCACTTCAGCGCCTTTGGACTTCGCGTCCGATTCCTCCTTCTCCATTCTCTGGCTCATGGACAGTTGACCCTTCAGCAGAGACGAGATGTTGAGAAGACTGCATAGGAAAAAGAGGATGTGTGTCATTTAAAAGACATAAGTCATTGTCATAGTAGCATAGTGTCTCAAAAAATAAAGCGAGTGTCTATACCTGGAATAGGAGTTCTAGCCCATCTGACATCATGCGGGGAAGAGTATGGTCCTTGATCCTTTCCATTGCGCTGGGAAAAAGGAACCTGTCAGCCTCATGCCATATGGACCTCTCCAACGACATGAAGTCGTTAGGGACGGTCACAGTATAAGAAGGCCCGCTCTTGTCTGGAGGGGCCAGAAGTCAGTTTTGCGCGTCTTAGACGCGACGTCATGCTCATCGTCCAAGTGGACGACGATCGTTGTGTCCTTTGTCGACGCTGACGACATGGACGCTGCGTCAGCAGAGGACTCCCTCTTACGTTTGCGCAGCATCTCAGCTAGCGTCTTGCCCGTCCAGACTCCCCCTAGGACTGATTGTGATAAACATGTCCAGTAGTGTTTGAGTCAGTAACGTGAAACTCTTCCTGGTAATAACTACCCAAAAATAAAAAAATCAGAGAAAATAGTAGACTAACCGATGCCATAGATGAACAACTGTCTTGAGAAGCAAATAGAATTCTTTGAAATGCCTGTCTTCTTCTGGTACTTTCAAAAATTTGTCGCAAAGACACGGACTCGTCGCGATGCGACAGTAGTTTAGGGTTAAGACCTGCAAAGAAACGATGTAAGAGTAGTGTTAACGACATGATATGAACGAAAAAAGACTGAAAACAAACACACCTTGGAATTCCAGCCGCTAACCAAAGACGCCCGCTTCCCCTAGCAACGACTCTTCACAAATAAAATCTGTTTTTCCAACCTCTGTCATTCGACTGAATTCCCCCCGACCAGAGGTTCTAACCTCGCCTTTGCATGTAGGGCTATCTATTTTTTGCCTTGACCCTAATTAATAGTGAACAGTAGGTCGTGGAGAGTGAAGGCTTCTTCCCATGACGCCGTCACCCTGTTGATGACGCTTAGAATCCGCCAGACCTGGGGCATAATTTACTCAGGGCTGATCTGGTAAATTTGCATCAGATCCCTTTCTAGGGGGGTGAAGGGAAGTCTCAGGCCTATTTTGAAAGGGTACTCGTAGAGCACCACCCATTTCAGGGGACATGACTCCGATGGTTCGTCAGACTCAGCATTCCTAATGACAGTACTTTCGGGCATATTCCCTAAGTCTAAAAATCTTAATAAGTCCTCTTCTGACATTATTGACAGTTCATCTTCATTCTTTCCCTCTACGACTTCTCTTTCCCTTTTTTTTTTTTTTTTTTTTTACAAAAGTCCTAATGCTACGTCTGCTAGGCGCCATGAGAGCAGTAGGAGAAGAAAGGAAAATAGCACGAATTAAAGGAAATAACGAACGGAAAGTGCGAAATTACCTGGTGTCAGTGATCGATTTTACGGCGGAAAGAATAATGGAAGTTAAGGAAACTATCTTACTTAAGGAGAGAGAAAGATTTGATGAAGTTGGAGTAAAAGTTAGAGTCCTTAACCGCCCAAGTTATTTATGCCATCAAGAGCAATCATGACATCGTGCCAACGGTTATAATTAAAACAGCTATTTGAAAAAGAAAACTACCTTTTGTGTTTTGAGACCATTGGGCTACCAAATATAATCCGCCTAAATGGATTTTCATTCCTTGTGTTTCTTTGGGGAATTTTTTCTATAATTGACAAAAGTAAGATTCTTTTTGTGATTTTTGATATCTTGGTAACTTAGAAGGAATTTCATTTGATGTATTTCTCTTAACAATTGTCTCATGGATTCTGTGTTACCCCGATTCAAATTGGGGGTAAACTGTTATGGCTGAATTATTTGACATGATGACATTGACGCAACGACATAATGACGTGATGACATGATGAACTGACATGGTGACGAAGTGACTGTGACTTAAAGATGCAGCAGAGAACGCAAGATTGGAGCTAAGCACTAAGAAGTAGCGGTTTCTCTAAATAAGGAAGGAGCATAATGAGGCATATAATCAGTCGTTAAAGAGCATAGATTGTGACGTTGGAGCATAAATGGGGAAGATCTCCCATGATTGAAGGACCAAAATTAATGTAATAATTAGTGAATTTATTATGTATTCGTTGAGAAAAAGCTAAGGAAAGAAAAAAGGCATACAAAAGGGGGTAGAGGATCATTAGTCATTTTTTACGCAACATTATCGGAAGAACACTTGGGAGAAAGATACTTTTGTAACGTCAGTTACTCACTAAGAGAGACAGTGAACCATAGTGAATTGGTGGATCTCCATCCACCCGCGGTTTTTACCCATCTTCATTGGGGTTTTCCACGTCACCATTTTTGTGTGTTCATCCCCTTTGATCCCCGTTGCATTCGTTTATTGCATTGTCTTAAACATAATCTGCTTAAATCGTCCCAAACTTTAATTTCGTCGTAAGCGATAAATTTTAGCATAAACAAATACTAAACTACTATTTAGGATCGGGCGATGTCTCGGGGTTTTTCAGTACTACAATTTAGTAGTAGTTAAATAAGTGATCTCATACTCATTTAAAAAGTTATGTCATTCATTATATGGATTTTGAAAGTTCTCTTTTCATACATCATCATTAATTTTGACTAAATAAGCAATAATAGTATAGTGGAGTGATGGTTGTATCTCTTTCCTTCATACTTGAGGTTGTGGGTTTGAATGTTCACGTATGCTTCTTAACCATTAAGAATGATGACGCTTATCCACAAGCTTTCTTAACCATTAAAAATGATGATGCTTAATCACAAGCTTTCTTAACCATTAAGAATGATGATGCTTATCCACAAGCTTTCTTAACCATTAAGAATGATGGTCTTATCCACTTTTAGCTTTTAAATAAAGGTTCTTAAAAACAGGGCTATTACATGTTGTTCCAAGCATTTTACAAGAGACAAATCTAAGTTTCTCTGACTCTCAACCTACGACGGTGGAAGTGTGACATTTGGTGACAATAAGAGGTAACATAGTTGCCATGGTAAGGTTGGTAAGTCACCATCACACTCCATTGAAAATGTATTTTTAGTTGAAGGACTAAAACATAATCTATTGAGTATTTCCCAATTATGTGACAAAAGAAATGTTGTCGAATTATATAATGAAAAATGCTTGATCATTAACATTAAAACTAAGAAGGTTATTTTGGAACGAACAAGGAAAGGGAGCACATATATGGTAGATCTTTATCTTGTTCCAATAATCAATCTGACGTGTCTTAGTGAAATTGAAGATGATTCACTCCTTTGGCATAAGCGTCTAGGACATGCTAGCTTTTCGTTACTAGACAAACTTCGATCAAAAGATCTCGTTTTGGGGTTACCATCTATAAAATCTTATATTGATCGAGTTTGTGATTCATGTGCCTGAAGAAAGCATGTTAGATCCTCTTTCAAATCTAAAACTGTAGTAAGCACCACTAAACCATTTGAACTAATTCATATGGACTTGTGGGGCCCTATGAGAATTCAAAGTAGAAGTGGAAAGAGGTATGTATTAGTTATTGTTGATGATTATTCTAGGTATACATGGGTTATTTTCCTCTCTAGTAAAGATGAGGCTTATGTTGAGGTCCTTGTCTTTGCTAAAAGAGCTTAACATTTGAGTGGTCACAAAATAATGCATATTAGATCCGATCATGGTAAAGAATTTGATAATTAAAAATTTAATGACTTCAGCAGAGATCATGGTTTGGATCATAATTTTTATGCCCCTAGGACACCACAACAAAATGGGGTTGTGGAAAGGGAAAATAGAACTTTGGAAGAAATGTTTAGAACCATGCTAATTGCTAGTGAACTTCCAAGGAACTTTTGGGCTGAAGCTGTTAAGACTACTTGTCACATAATTAATTATACCATGATGAGACCTATCATTAACGTAAACTCCTTATGAGCTTTACTTTGGAAAGATACCTAATATCACTTATTTCAGAACATTTGGTTGCAAATTTTTTGTTCACAACAATGGGAAAAATAATCTTGGAAAATTTGATGCGAGGAGTAATGAAGCAATATTTTTAGGATACTCATCACATAGTAAAGCTTATATAGTTTACAACAAAAGAACTATGTGTGTTGAAGAAAGTGTCCACATAATTTTTGATGAATATGACAAAAACAATCCAAGCATACAGGTTGATGACTATGAGATTGGCTTGGTACAACCAAATGAGAAGGATACAGATTCAAATGAAGAAGAAAAAATAAAAGAGGAATGGAATGAAGAAAATGAAAACATTCATAACAATGATGTTCATGTTCCTCAAGGTGAAGGAGTTGTTCCTGTTCCTCAAGTTGAAGGAATGTAACTGATTCTACCATTGCTAACAGATGAACAACAGATCAAAGCTCCTCATCTACTCAAGGAACTCAAGAGGAACAACCTGTTCCTATAAGGGAGTTTCAACCAACACCATGGAGACATCAAAAATCACATCCAGTGGAACTCATAATAAGTGACATATCCAAAGGTACGCAAACTAGATCTCAGTTAAGGAGTTTTTGTGCATTTCATGTGTTCCTATCAATGATGGAACCACAAAATCATGAAGAAGCTCTAACTTACTCTGATTGGATCACTACCATGCAAGCTGAATTAAATGAGTTTGAAAGAAACAAGGTATGGCATCTAGTTCCTTCCTCTAAACAACAAAAAGTAATTGGCTGAAAATGGGTGTTTAGGAATAAACTAGATGAGTATGGAACAATTGCCAGGAACAAAGCTAGACTTGTAGTAAAAGGTTATAATCAAACAGAAGGAATTGACTATGAAGAAACTTTTGCTCCTGTTGCTAGACTAGAAGTCATTAGAATTCTAATTGCATTTGCTGCTTACATGGGATCTAAATTCTATCAAATGCATGTTAAGTGTGCATTTCTAAATGGCTATTTAAATGAAGACGTATATGTTGAACAACCCCCAGGATTTGAAAGCAATGATCTTCCAAACCATGTCTACAAGCTTGACAAGGCTCTTTATGGGTTAAAGCAAGCGCCTAGATCATGGTACGAGAGATTATCAAAGTTCCTTTTAGAAAACAACTTTAAAAGAGGAAAAGTGGATAAAACAGTGTTTCTAAAATCGAAAGAAACTGACATTTTACTTGTTCAAATATATGTTGATGACATCATATTCGAAACAACAAATGAAACATTATGCAAAGAATTCTCAAATCTCATGAGTAATAAATTTGAAATGAGTATGATGGGTGAGTTAAATTTCTTTCTTGGGTTACAAATTAAGCAAACTGAAAAAGGAATAATTATTCACCAACAAAAATACATAAAGGAACTGTTAAAGAAATATGGCCTCGAAAACTCAAAGATAAATCACACTCCTATGGGAACTTCAACTAGATTAGATGAAAATTGCAAAGGAACAAGTGTTGATCAAACAAAATATAGAGGCATGATTTATTCACTTTTGTATCAAACTGCTAGTCGTCCATACATAGCTTTTAGTGTTGGTTTGTGTGCTAGATTTCAAACTAATCCCAAGGAATCTCATCTAACCGCCGTGAAGAGCATTCTTAGATATCTTAAAGGAACAAATGATCTTGGACTCTACTATCCAAGAAATGATACATTTGAGTTAAGAGGATATGCTGATGCTGATTATGGTGGAGATCTTCTAAATAGGAAAAGCACCTCAGGTATGGTTCAATTTCTTAGTCCTATTTTAGTTTCTTGGAGCACCAAGAAACAAAACACGATTGCTTTATCCACTGCTGAAGCAGAATATGTACTTGTTGCTGCATATTGCTCTCAAATGCTTTGGATTAAACAACAACTTTATCACTATGGAATAAACTTTAATTGTGTTCCTATTTATTGTGATAATACTAGTGCCATTAGTATTTCAAAAGATCCAGTGCATCATTCAAGAGTTAAGCATATACATATCAGACATCACTTTCTAAAAGAAAATGTGGAAAAAAGGCTTGATTAAACTTGAGTTTTGTCAAACTGAAAATCAAATTGCTGATATACTAACTAAGGTGGAAATCATTCAGGACGACGTAGCTTGTCCAATAGAGTGTTACGCATGGGATACTATTGGCCCACGATGAAGAAAGATGCAATAAGCTATGTCACCAAATGCGATAGCTGTCAGCGACATGCAGGTATGACGCATAAACCTTGTGAGATTCTACGTCCTACTCTAACACCTTGGCCTTTCATGAAATGGGGCATGGACATAGTGGCAAGTTACCTCCTACCCCAGGCGAGAAGGTCTTTATGTTGGCACTAACTGACTACTTTTCTAAGTGATTTCTTTTATATATACTAACATTATTTGCAGGTTTGGTGTTCCGTCTGAGATAGTATGCGATAATGGGTCGCAATTCATTAGCAATGAGACAAGACGCTTCTGCGACAATTGGAGCATAACGTTGTTAACGTCAACACCAAGATATGTGCAAGCCAATGGACAGGTTGAGTCCAGTAATAAGATGATCATTGACTCCTTGATGAAACGACTCACAGCCAAGAAGGGTAAATGGGCGGAGGCGTTGCCTTCCATCTTATGGGCTAATCGCACGACACCGCGCACTGCGACTAGACAAACACCATTCTCACTAGTATATGGCTGCAAAGCTGTCCTGCCTTCAGAAGTGAACGTCCCGACTGCGAGATGTAGTCTAGCGATGGAGCGACAGAACTGCGATTGTGAAAGACCTAGATACCTTTGAAGAGTTGCGCGACACAGCATTGGTACGCATGGCGGCCCAGCAGCAAATAGTCGCAAGGAGTTTCAATAAAAACGTCCTAGCCAAGTCCTTCGTCGAAGGTGATTGGGTCCTAAGAAAAGTATTTCAGAAAACACAAGAGGCTAACGCTGGTAAGCTAGGACAGAAATGGGAAGGACCATACCAAATTAGTAAGGTGGTAGGCAATGGAGCCTACCAATTGGTCCGACGTGACGGAAGCTCTGTGCCACGTAGCTGGAACGCCACACACCTCAGACGATTCTTCTTTTAAGCTAAGTGATGCGTCTTGTTTTCCCTTCATTATGTAAGAAGTAGACGATAGTGCTGTTATATCTGTGTCGCTAGTTGCTAGCGACCATAGTGTTCTCTCATTGGGTGTTATTGAATTTCAGGGAAGTCACCCCCGTCCATCTTAATAACGTTGTGACGGTCTTTGAGACAACAGTTAGACTTGCGCATCTTACAACCATACGAAGTTTTTTGGTCCTCTATTACCCCAGCTGACGCTACAACAGGGGCACGGTCATTTTAAAGCCATAAATGCTTACGACATTTCATCTATCTCTCTGACAAACACACGTAAGTATCTATGTATTTCCTATGTGTATTCTAAAGTCATTAAATCCAAACGTTACGTCTTAACGACCAAAGATGGCTTTTACTAAGTCCAAACGTTACGTCTGAACGATTAAATATGGCTTACTAAGCGCCTGACCATCCTCTAGAAACGTCAGACTAACGACTGAGACACATGCATATGACACAAAGTAATGACAAAAGATTAACATTGTTAAAATTCAAAAGCATCAAAGTAAAGGTCACCCCCATAGGTGACCCAAAAGTTCAAACGATAAAAGTTATGGTCACCCCCGTAGGTGACCCAAAAGTACAAAACAAAGAGTCACTCCCTTGAGTGACCTAGAACAAAGTTTGATTAAAAAATTCAAGTAAAAGGGGCAAAATATAAAATGATTAGAAGTTAAACGTCAGGGGCCTCCTCAGCTTCTTTCTCCTCTGACGCTACAGCTGGCAAGGCAGTGGCTGGAGCTTCCTTCTCATCTTCAGGGTCAGGCGGCACATCTGACGCTATGAACCCAACACAAGACGGAGCGTTCTCATCAACTTTTGATGAAGAGTCCGCCGTTGCAGCCAGGTCTTCCTCGTCCATCAGATCCTTCATGGACCCCATGTATTGGAGGAATAGATCAATGTCCTTCTGTGGCGTCCACGACGTCGTCTTTTTCATTAAGAACTGATACATTAGCTTAGCTCTGACCCTGGTCGTCACCTCAGCCTCAAGAAGGTCCAGCTCATTCTTCTGTGCGTCAACGTTTGCCAGGAGAGTCGCGATCTCCCGACGTGAACATTCTTCCAGCTTAGTCGCCTTCTACCTAATCTCTTCCAGCTCCTCTCCATTCTTCTTCAGGGTTTCCCCATATCCTCCATAGCCTTCTTGCAAGACTCCACTTCAGCGCCTTTGGACTTCGCGTCCGATTCCGCCTTCTCCATTCTCTGGCTCATGGACAGTTGACCCTTCAGCAGAGACAAGATGTTGAGAAGACTGCATAGGAAAAAGAGGATGTGTGTCATTTAAAAGACATAAGTCATTGTCATAGAAGCATAGTGTCTCAAAAAATAAAGCGAGTGTCTATACCTGGAATAGGACTTCTAGCCCATCTGACATCATGCGGGGAAGAGTATGGTCCTTGATCCTTTCCATTACGCTGGGAAAAAGGAACCTGTCAGCCTCATGCCATATGGACCTCTCCAACGACATGAAGTCGTTAGGGACGGTCACAGTATAAGAAGGCCCGCTCTTGTCTGGAGGGGCCAGAAGTCATTTTGCGCGTCTTAGACGCGACGTCATGCTCATCGTCCAAGTGGACGACGATCGTTGTGTCCTTTGTCGACGCTGACGACATGGACGCTGCGTCAGCAGAGGACTCCCTCTTACGTTTGCGCAGCATCTCAGCTAGCGTTTGCCCGTCCAGACTCCCCCTAGGACGTGATTGTGATAAACATGTCCAGTAGTGTTTGAGTCAGTAACGTGAAACTCTTCCTGGTAACTAACTACCCAAAAATAAAAAATCAGAGAAAATAGGTAGACTAACCGGATGCCATAGATGAACAACTGTCTTGAGAAGCAAATAGAATTCTTTTGAAATGCCTGTCTTCTTCTAGTACTTTCAAAAATTTGTCGCAAAGACACTGGGACTCGTCGCGATGCGACAGTAGTTTAGGGTTAAGACCTGCAGAAGAAACGATGTAAGTGTAGTGTTAACGACATGATATGAACGAAAAAAGACTGAAAACAAACACACCTTTGGAATTCCAGCCGCTAACCAAAGACGCCCCGGCTTCCCCTAGCAACGACTTCTGCACAAATAGAAATCTGTTTTTCCAACCTCTGTCATTCGACTGAATTCCCCCCGACCAGAGATTCTAACCTCGCCTTTGCATGTAGGGCTACTCTATTTTTTGCCTTGACCCTAACTTAATAGTGTAACAGTAGGTCGTGGAGAGTGAAGGCTTCTTCCCATGACGCCGTCACCCTGTTGATGACGCTTAGAATCCGCCAGACCTGGGGCATAATTTACTCAGGGCTGATCTGGTAAATTTGCATCAATCCCTTTCTAGGGGTGAAGGGAAGCTCAGCCATTTTGAAAGGGTACTCGTAGAGCACCACCCATTTCAGGGACATGACTCCGATGGTTCGTCAGACTCAGCATTCCTAATGACAGTACTTTCGGGCATATTCCCTAAGTCTAAAAATCTTAATAAGTCCTCTTCTGACATTATTGACAGTTCATCTTCATTCTGTACCCTTTGTTCTACGACCTTCTCTTTCCCTCTCGTTTTTTTTTTTTTTTTTTTACAAAAGTCCTAATGCTACGTCTGCTTGGCGCCATGAGAGCAGTAGGAGAAGAAAGGAAAATAGCACGAATTAAAGGAAATAACGAACGGAAAGTGCGAAATTACCTGGTGTCAGTGATCGATTTTACGGCGGAAAGAATAATGGAAGTTAAGGAAACATCTTACTAGAGAGAGAAAATTTGATGAAGTTGGAGTAAAATTAGAGTCCTTAACCGCCCAAGTTATTTATGCCATCAAGAGCAATCATGACATCGTGCCAACGGTTATAATTACAACGGCTATTTGAAAAAGAAAACTACCTTTTGTGTTTTGAGACCATTGGGCTACCAAATATAAACCGCCTAAATGGATTTTCCCTCCTTGTGTTTCTTTGGGGAATTTTTTCTATAATTGACAAAAGCAAGATTCTTTTTGTGATTTTTGATATCTTGGTAACTTAGAAGGAATTTCATTTGATGTATTTCTTTTAACAATTGTCTCATGGATTCTGTGTTACCCCGATTCAGATTGGGGGTAAACTGTTATGGCTGAATTTTTTGACATGATGACATTGACGCAACGACATAATGACGTGATGACATGATGACATCTGACATGGTGACGAAGTGACTGTGACTTAAAGATGCAGCAGAGAACGCAAGATTGGAGCTAAGCACTAAGAAGTAACGGTTTCTCTAAATAAGGAAGGAGCATAATGAGGCATAAAATCAATCGTTAAAGAGCATAGATTGTGACGTTGGAGCATAAATGGGGAAGATCTCCCATGATTGAAGGACCAAAATTAATGTAATAATTAGTGAATTTATTATGTATTCGTTGAGAAAAAGCTAAGGAAAGAAAAAAGGCATACAAAAGGGGTAGAGGATCATTAGTCATTTTTTACGCAACATTATCGGAAGAACACTTGGGAGAAAGATACTTTTGTAACGTCAGTTACTCACTAAGAGAGACAGTGAACCATAGTGAATTGGTGGATCTCCATCCACCCGCGGTTTTTACTCATCTTCATTGGGGTTTTCCGCGTCACCATTTTTGTGTGTTCATCCCCTTTGATCCCCGTTGCATTCGTTTATTGCATTGTCTTAAACATAATCTGCTTAAATCGTCCCAAACTTTAATTTCGTCGTAAGCGATAAATTTTAGCATAAACAAATACTAAACTAGTATTTAGGATCTGGCGATGTCTCGGGGTTTTTCTGTACTACAATTTAGTAGTAGTTAAATAAGTGATCTCATACTCATTTAAAAAGTTATGTCATTCATTATATGGATTTTGAAAGTTCTCTTTTCATACATCATCATTACTTTTGACTAAATAAGCAATAATAGTATAGTGGAGTGATGGTTGTATCTCTTTCCTTCATACTTGAGGTTGTGGATTTGAATGTTCACGTATGCTTCTTTTTTTATAATATATGAGAAAGACGTGGATATAATGTTACTCAATAAGGGATGGTGACACGTGGCACATATACGTTCTAAGGAACGCTTCTCAATATATTAGACGTGGATGCGACCTAGGCTAAATTTTGTTTATAGTATTACTGTAAATATAAGGGTAGTATTGTAGTGGTCATACATAATTAATTTTAATGAACATGCAAATTTATTTATTTTTAAGGATGCAAGGGATATGTTTAATAACACTAACTAATTACAACACATATTTGTAATTTTGTGGAAAGATGGATCACTAATAGATGTTAGACCAGATGGTGATTCTTTGAAAACCCTTACATAAGGTCAGGGGTTCGAGCCCAGTCTTCAACATATTTATTTTTTAAATAATGACCACTTGACTTTGTTGGTTAACAGACACGTGGCAAAATTCTGGTGGCAGGAGGAGGATGACATGTGGCGCATAGACGCTGTTACGCACGCTTTTTAATATATTTGTATAGATATATCCTAACGAATCCTTTCCACATAAAGGGCAAGGGAAGGACATGCGGAAGGAAAGGAGGTGTGAGAATGTAAGGGGATCAAAAAGTTGCGATTGTAGTGTTCTTAAAGCTTGTCAAATATTGGAAATAGTTTAGTATTCCATCCCAAAAAGGGAATCGAACCACTCTAATTAATTTTAGTCCTTTTTCTTTCTACATTTCGTATATAAAAAAAAAAATGAGCCTTCACGTGTCTCTTCGTCCAAAATTTGTTATCCAAGAAATGATCTTGATTGTTCATCTGTTGGTGTCTTTAATAATTTGCCAATAACGATAGCTTTAGACTAGTAGATTAGCCTAAAGAGGTCAATCCTGCAACCTCATCATCCAAGAAGATTGTTCCAACAAGATCCGAAGACAAATGCATGGCAAATCTACGTAGTTGGTATTTGGTGCTTGTTTTGGGCGCTGAAGGTTCTCATTTTATTTGACATTCCACCAAAAACAATGGGTTGAACTGAAAAATATGGTTAGTTTTTCTATCAGACATTATGGCTAGAACCCTAGCCACGATCGCTGGAGTTTTCTACTGACATGTTCTATAGATTTATCTTCTTGCTCGTGGCATCGCTATATTAAAGACTAAAGTCCAGTGATAAACACCGAGTATAAGGCGACAAAGTCGATATGTTTCTAGCTACTCTTGCAGTCTTGTGCACAGAAACAATGCCCATGTTCAAAAGGTAAGTTGGTAAAATAGTACTGCTAGAACTAGCCTGCACTTTAACACGCTGGTAATGTTAGTAATGAATTTAAGTGTATTATTGTAGTTGAATCTAGAGTTGTTCACGGGTGAGACAGCCCGCTAAACCCGCATGTTAAAGTTGCAAGTTTGGACAATAAATTTTGAAAAAAAAAAATCTAAATTCGCGAGCCAAGCCCGACAAGCTAATATGAATGGGCGGATATGAACAAACACAAACATATCGCGAGCTAGCCCGTCTGACCAGTTTATTAGGATTAATCATGGACAAATAGTTAAGCCCGCATAAAAGGCTTGGACTAGACATATTCGGCCCGTTGGATGAAAATTTAAGGTTAGGCCCGTGCCCACAACCCGTTCAATCCCGCAAATAATCACCACTAGTTAAATCCCATATCATCAGTGTTTATGTTACATGGACCTTATCCAAACATGTGTTTTTCTTGATAGTTTTCCATTATGACTCAATACCACATTATTAAACTAACAGATGGTTAAGTGATAATCAAATTTAAACCCAAAATTAGAATTTTTAAGTTCACTATGTAACCTATACCGTATGACTTTTAAATCCTAAAAGCAACAATTGAAAACAAGATATTATCGAAATTTTAATATTAGATTCCATTCAATCTAATTGGGAAATTAAAAAAAAAATTATTTAACAATAGGCTTTCTCCTTTTCTACGAAGAACAGTCATGTTCATATAGAAATAAGAGCCAATGTAACGAGGGAGCTGAATTAGTAGAAAGTGAATCGATGATTATTTTATTTGTCCTCTAGCTACATAGCTACTAAGCGAGAGGTGTTTAATTATAAAATATGTAGTATAAAATCAAGCAAACCTATGTGGTGATATAAGCAAAGAATAAAAGAACTTTTCATAATTTTAATTTCATTTAATTGTATGTGTGATATAATACATATTTTGAGTTTTATATGTAGCAAAAATATAATTAAATCACTAGTGGAAAAAACTTTATATGTCACTTTGTATCAGATGCGGTTTTTGTAAAACCGCATCCGAAAATGAAAACAAAATAGGGAGGAAAATTTGGCAAACACGATCGGATGCGGTTCTTAAAAAACCGCATCAGATTTAAAATCGGATGCGGTTTTTAATGAACTTGATGCGGTTCATTGGACCGCATCCGAAAATGCCGTATAAAAAACAAAAACCAAACTAGTGGCGCAGGACTCTCACTCTCCTTTTTCTTAGAACCAGCCCATTTCCACTCCTCACTCTAACCCTTGCGCCCTCTCTCTCTCCTCACTCTAACCCTAATCTATCCTCCCTTATGCGCTCTCCTCTCCTCACTCTAACCCCTCCCCAAAAGCCTTCATCCTCTCATCTCTGATTCTCCTCTTCTCGTTCTCATCTCTCTCACCCGCCATCCTCTCTCATCTGCCACCACCCTCACGCCCACGCCACACCACGCCATCACTCTAACCCCTCAATAATGGAAAAAATCTAACCCTTAATAGTCGAATCCACAAGCGTCATTAAAAAAACTCGAAGAATGAAACGCCATTAACGAAGATCGAAGGAGGAAGCGCCAATAAAGAAAATCGAAGGAAACATGAAGCGAATTTAGATGTGAAACTAGTGATTTTTCGTTTAATTTCTCTATTTTTTTCGTTTTATTATTTTCATTTATATTCTAGTTTTTTTAGTATTTTCGTTCAGTTTATTTTCGTTTCATTTTTTTGCTTTTATATTCTCGTTTTTTAGTAATTTCGTTTAGTTTATTTTTGTTTAATTTCGTTTATATTCTGTTTTTTTATGTTATTTTTGTTAAATTCATTTATATTCTTTTTTTTTTTAGTATTTTCGTTCAGCTTATTTAGGTTTCAATTTTTTTCATTTATATTCTCGTTTTTTTGTATTTTCGTTCTGTTTATTTTTGCTTAATTTCGTTTATATTCTTTTCTTTTTTTTTTTGTTTAATTTCGTTTATATTCTCATTTTTTGGTATTAGTTTTTTTTTTGTATTTTTTTTCGTTTTTATTATTTTATTGATTTTATTTGTATTTTTTTTTCTTTTTTATTCTGTTACTAATTTATTTGTAATTTATTTTCGTTTTTATTCCATTATTACTTTTATTTGTAATTTATTTTTGTTTTGTTTGTATTTTTGTAATTTATTCTGTTATTGTTACCGTAAAATTGTTGTTGTAACTTGTAAAATTGTTCTAAAATTGTTGTTGTTGGAGTATCAGTAAAAATTGCACTTTATCTTGAAATAGTGAGTACCATACAATGAAAATGAAACGTGATAGTGTTGCACACCTGCAAACTGTAGGTCTGCACTTTTTTTTCGACATTACTAAACACTATCTTATGTGGTTCTGAATTAAAACCGCGTCAGATTATCATTTTCTGATGCGGTTTTACCTTAAAACCGTATCAGATTATCATCCTTACGGATGCGGTTTTAAGGTAAAACCGCATCAGAATATCTTTTTATGATGCGGTGTTGGACCGCATCAGAAATGATTAGTCAAATGTTGCGTCCCCACCTGAAGTGGAGCAAAACCGCATCCTAAAGGCCAGTTTTGACCGCATCAGGTGGGGTTTTTTCCACTAGTGAATTTACAATAAATTGCTAGATATTGAATCCTAAATTTGATTATGTCAAAGGAAGGAACAACGATACAAATTAAGTATGAACTAACAAGTTGTTAAGTGAATGAAGGTTACAAGGTATCAATGAAAGGAGCAAAGAGAATAGTAAATCAAAGAAGTGATCAAGTTTGAATTTTGAAGACTAAGTGAAGATTCTCAACTAACTAGTGCTGGAGAAGCGTTGGAACAAGAATACCAAAGCAAGATTTTATGTTTTCAGTTCGAATGTAAAGGAACGAATAATAATTGGTAAGGAACCGTGGTAATTTAAAATGAGAATATCTGTAACACCTTAACAATTCTCTCTTTTCAAAATACTTTTTTAATATAAAACTTAAAGAATCATCAAAGCAATATCGCCTGTGTGATAACGTATCGACTTATTCAAAATTTTGCAGCGGAAAACATAATAAATAACCATATAATTGAAATTTAATTAACTACAATGTCAACTTCAAAAGTCAACCAACAACGTCAACGTTAACTTAAAACCAAACCAATTATAAAGTATATAAAACCAAAGTACGATAATTAAATTTAAATACACAAGCTCTCCAATCTCGAACCCAATGATGTATCACCTTCAAACATGTAGATGACAACGCAGTATTGATCTAGAGACTTGTCACCAAAATGGATTATCAGTTGATCAATAAGGTATAGCCATAATCAACCTACAGAAATAAAAGCATGTAATCAACAAATATAGGTACTACATAAATAAATAACAAACCTAACATGATACTATTTCATAATAACAGGAATAAATAATAATATAATAACTTGCAGATAACTATTACTGAACTAAATTTCACAACCAATAATTCATTTACTTTAAATAAAATAGACAATGGAACGAGTTGTCTGACTAAAAACCAACCATCCCTTTGGAAGACGATATACGGGTGCAACTCCATATTCCCATGACCTACGATATCGAGGAAGCTTTAAAATAAAAAGGAGAACTGTGATCAATTCGATCCCAGTAAAGCCATAGGCTACCCATGTACTCCAACACTCTATTATTAGTTCATAATTCATACATGCACAAGTCTAAAGGTATTGCTATTCACGTTTGACTTTACATGATTTACTATTTATTACTTGTTATGACATACAAGCAATACAAGTAATACAATAATCAAACAATACACTTCCATTTTTATCTTAGGATTAAATAAATGATCACACAACTTAACAACCAAAGATTAATTCCTTCTTTAATCCATTTTTTCTTATTTGTTGAACCTGGCCAACAACCAAATTACCTTTCAAATGTATAAAATTTTAACTTACCAAATAAGGCCATAGGTCCTCAAAGAGTAGTGAAATAATAATAAAAAGGGAACAATATGATTCAATCATGATCCATACCAATATATATATATGTAATACCCCATATTTTCAAGTATTTATTTATTAATTAAAATATTTATTTTAGAAAAAAAATATTTTAAGCAAAGGGTATTTTAGCAATTTCACTCGTTTTAAATTATTTTGGCGGAAGATGGCGCCAAAATTGGATTTGTTAAACTTTTGGTTTTAAATCCTAGTCAAAATTATTAAGAAAATAATAATAATAATAATAATAATAATAATAATTTTTTTTAGGCCATTATTTTTGACGGGATTGTGAAGTAAATGGGGGGGGGGGTTTTGTTTTCCAAATTTATGATGAAGGTTACAAATCTTGGTTTAATCTCCTACTTTATGGTGAAGGTTACAAACTCTTTAATTTTGAAAATTAAGCTCTACTCATTCTACTCCTATAAATACCCCACACCTTTAGCCATCTTTTCCACACAAAAACTTTGGAGAATCCATACTTCAAGGTTCTTCTTTCTCTTCTTATCAATTCTAGTTTTATATTTCTTATTCAAGTTCTAATTTTTTTGGGTTAAGAAAAGAAAAAGATTTTCCATGTTTCTTACTCAAAAATATTATGCTCATGATAGGTTACTCATGTTTACATTCATGATTAAGTTCATGTTTCTAGCAAGAACTCCAGGCTTTAAGCTGGACGACGGAAGAGGAGGACGATGTTTCTCAAGCATCACTGGACATGGAGGCATCACATCAGGATCATGCTAACTTTGAGGCTGCGAGAACTAGACTATCGGATTGGGTGGCTTCGGTGCGTACACCTCAGAGGCATTCGGGGGTAATGCCAGTGAATCCATCTCCTCATCCAATGCAACAGTTGAATAGTACAACAGGTAATGCTTGGAGTAAGTCATTATTTGGTCATTTGCGGGATGAAGGGATAGATTTAACGCATAATGGAGATAAAGGGGAATCTAGTAATACTGGTATTCTTGAAATTACTAAGGATGATGTTAACCCTGAAATAGAGTACTGGCAATCAACACTAGTTTGTTACATATTAGGGGTTAAACCTCCTTTTAGGATTATTGATGGATTTATTAGGAGGATATGGAGAGAGTTTGGAGTTGAGAAGGTAGCGATGCTGGTAAATGGAAGTTTTGTGGTGCGATTTAGATCGAAGGATGAGAAAATGAAAGCTGTTAGTGCTGGTCCCATTATGTTTGATCGGAAACCTGTGATCATCAAACATTGGACACCTGATTTGGACATTTTAAATGTAGATGTGAAATTGGTGCCTACTTGGATCAGATTTCCTAATTTACCACTGAAATATTGGGGACAATCTACCTTGCATAAGTTAGCTGGTCAAGTGGGTAAGCCTATTCGGACTGATAGAGCAACAGCACAGAAAGACATCTTAGAATATGCTAGAGTACTTGTGGAGGTGCGAATGGATCAGGAATTTCCTATGGAGATTGAGTTTAAGGATGAGAAAGGATTAATCCAGACACAGCTTATACAGTATGAATGTAAACCGATTGTTTGTGCTGATTGTAAGGGTATAGGACACACGAAAGAGGAATGTCGCCAGAAGAAATATGAAATTGCTCTTAGGAAATTGAAACCTAAGAAACAATGGGTTCCAAAGAAGCAACAAGTGCCAGTAGAAGGTGATAAAAGAACAGAAAGAGTGGTTCAAAGTAACAGGCAGATCATTCCAGAAGCGAGAAGGTTGGAGCCTATTGAAGAAGAGAGGAATGAGAATGAGCAGGGGCAGAAGCATAAGGCTAATGGTGACCAGGGTACTGTTTCTGAGATACAACAGGGAACAATAGGTAGGAAGGTGGGTGCGAATGAGGAGAATCAGGGTTCTTCCTGTGTGATACAGCCTGGAAAAGAAGCTAGGGAGAGGGATGAGGGAAACCTGAATGAAAGAACTTGTGATGGAGTACAGGGAGGAGTTGATGTGATTCCAAATGGATAATCTGGGATTTTGGAATATAAGAGGGTTCAATAGTCCTAATAAATTTGGTGATGTTAAGAATTTCTTAACTCATCACTCTATAGGATTGTTTGGGCTCCTAGAAACGAGAGTGAGAAGTGGGAATTTTCCAAAGGTGTTTGCTAGGTTTGGTGGTGATTGGAGTATAGCTACAAACTATGCAAGTCATAAAGGAGGGAGAATCTGGTTACTATGGATCCCTTCCAAATTTACTGTGAATTTAATTGAAGTTTCAGCTCAGTTTATTCACAGTGAAGTTATCCATATAAGTACTGGTCAAAGGTGCTGGGTAACCATGGTGTATGGATTCAATGAAGCTAAGGAGAGGGGAAAATTATGGGAAGACATTGAGAGAATAAGTGGCAGTGTCACTGGAGCTTGGGTGGTTTGTGGTGATTTTAACAATGTATTGCAGCTCAATGAAAGAGTGGGATCAACTGTAACTCTTGAGGAGGTTGCAGAGTTTAGAATGTGTTTAAGAAGGGCTCAACTACAGGAGCAAACTACCTCTGGACCGTTCTATAATGGTCAAATAAACAGGAGGGAGAGGCTAGAGTATTTTCAAGAATAGATAGGGTTGTGGTGAATGAATGTTGGATGGAAGAATTGCAAGAAGCTGAGACTATTTTTTTCCCAGAGAGCATCTCAGATCACTGTCCCTGCTTAGTGAGAATGAGTGGGCTGAAAGTGTCCAAACCTAAACCTTTTAGGTTCTTTAATATGTGGACACAAGCTGATGGGTTTTTGCCAAGGGTTCAAGCTGTCTGGCAACAATCTATACAAGGTGTCCCAATGTATAGAGTTGTGTCCAAGTTGAAGATTTTGAAGAAGTCTATGAAGGAGCTTAATAAGGATAAGTTTTCTGATATTGAACAGCAAGCTGATGTAGCTTATCAACACCTGTTAATGACACAGGAGGAGGTGCATAAGGAGCCTACAAATGCTGAGTTGCATAAGTTGGAAGAAGAGGCTAGGAAACGTTATGTAGAGTTGAATAAAGCTCGATTAAGTTTTCTGCATCAGAAAGCAAAACAAGAGTGGATAAAGAAAGGGGATGCTAATACTGGGTTCTTCCATGCTTGCCTTAAAAAAAGAAGATGCCAGAACAAAATATGCAGGGTGAAGAATGAGGAAGGTGTTTGGCAAGAGAAAAGTGAGGATATTGAACAAGCTTTCTTGGGGTTCTATCAGCAACTTCTGGGTACTAGGAAGCCAACAACAGCTAGTGTAAGCCCTACAATTATCAGGGAGGGTGCAATATTGGAGGAGAGACACCAACATGAGCTGTGTGTTCAGTTTACTAGAGAGGAGGTTAAAACTGCTTTATTTAGTATTGAAGACACAAAGGCACCTGGGCCTGATGGATATACTAGCCACTTTTTCAAAGAAGCTTGGGAGTATGTTGGAGGGGAGATTACTGATGCAGTGCTCAATTTCTTTCATACTGGTAAAATTCTTAGACAAATAAACTCCACTATTCTTTGTCTAGTTCCTAAAGTAGCTCAACCTGTTGATGTGACACAGTTTAGACCCATTGCTTGTTGCAATGTTATCTATAAGATAATATCTAAAATGCTGTGTAGTAGACTGAAAGATGTTCTTCCACATCTTATTGATCAAGTACAAAGTGCTTTTGTGGCTAATCGAGTAATATTGCATAATATCTTCATATGTCAAGATATGATGAAGAGTTATAACAGGAAATCTATGCCTGCTAGATGTACTGTTAAAGTGGATTTGAAGAAAGCTTATGACTCTCTGGATTGGGGGTTTATTAAAGACCTTCTTCTTGCTTTGAAGTTTCCTAGGCAGTTTGTAGAGTGGATAATGAAGTGTATCACCACTACTACTTACTCATTGAGTATAAATGGGGTTTTAAGTGGTTTCTTTCAAGGAAAAAGAGGGATTAGACAGGGAGATCCCATCTCCCCTTTGATTTTTGTACTTGCAATGGAGTATTTCACTCGGATAATGAAGAAGATGGGCAAGAAAGATGCATTTAAATTCCATCATAGATGTGAACAGATGAAGCTCAATCACCTGATATTTGCTGATGATCTTATGATCTTTAGTAAAGGTGATGTACACTCTGTAGTACTGGTGGTGAGAGCTCTGAAAGCCTTTGAAAATGTTTCAGGCCTGGAAGCAAGTAAAGAGAAGACAGCAATCTATTTTGGTAATGTTCAGCAGGAGATCCAAAATAGAATCATGCTACTCACTGGCTATAAGAAAGGAAGTTTTCCTTTCAGATATTTGGGTGTTCCTCACATCTAAAAGAATCTCTAGAGCTGACTGTGATATCTTAGTGGAGAAAATCATGAAAAGAATAATGTGCTGGAGCTCGAGGCATTTGTCCTATGCTGGTAGGACAACATTGGTCAATTCAGTGCTACTGAGCCTGCATACCTACTGGGCTCAAGTATTCTTGTTGCCTAAAAGTGTGTTAAAAAGGATCACTCAAGTCTGTAGAGCATTCTTGTGGGAAGGAAGATCATTTCTACAGAAGACTCCACTAGTTGCCTGGGAAGGGGTTTGTAAGCCAAAAAAGAATGGAGGTCTAGGTGTTATTAATTGCCTAACCTGGAATACAGCTGCACTTGGGAAATTTGTCTGGCAAATTGCACAGAAGCAAGACCTTCTATGGATTAAATGGATCCATAGTGTATATCTGCATGATGGTGACTGGTGGGAGTATGAAGCTCCTACAAATGCAAGCTGGATATGGAAGGCTTTGTGTAAAGTAAAGAATGTGTTTAGAAGTGCCTATACTGGGAACTTGTGGATGAACAATACAGCCAGCTACTCAGCAAAAGAGGGTTATAAATGGTTACAGGGCCCACAGGAGAAAGTGCCATGGCAGTACTGGGTTTGGTGTCCATTAAACCAACCTAAGCACTCATTTATAGCATGGTTAGCAGCATTAGGGAAGCTGAGAACTAGAAGTGTTTTAGCCAAAGCAGGTTTGTGCTCAGATGTGCGCTGCCTACTATGCAGTATGGGGGAAGATTCCTGTCAACATCTTTTCTTCCAGTGTGCTTGCAGTGCTAAGGTGTGTCAGAATGTAATGGTTTGGATTGGGATTCGAACAAGGAATCAGGAGAATTTGTACA
Source organism: Beta vulgaris subsp. vulgaris (assembly GCF_026745355.1). NCBI lineage: Eukaryota > Viridiplantae > Streptophyta > Magnoliopsida > Caryophyllales > Amaranthaceae > Beta > Beta vulgaris. Next base: position 31,240,229 of record NC_079205.1, on the reverse strand, counting down.
CAGCATGGAAGAGATGGAGCAGAAGTTTTAAAAGCAAGAAACGTCAGAGAGTATGTTACTCAGTGATAGCAGCACTGGTTTATCATGTGTGGAGAATGAGGAACTATAGCTACTGGAATGATGCTGTACCCAGAATTGAAGGAGTCAGTAGAGCAATCAAACTTGATGTATGCAGTCGTATTAAAAGCACAGTTGAATTGCAGTGGAATGTGGATGATAATAGGTGGTTTAATCAACTTATAACTAGTATTGAGTAATTAGTGCAGTGTATTTGTTGATGTAGGTTGTTGATGTTTGATAGCTTTGGTTGTAAGGAGCTTTAATGCTATTTGGTATATACTTACATTTTACCAAAAAAAAAATGATTAAGTTCATGTGATAATTTACTTATTAGATTATTATTATTGGTTTGTTAGGAGATCGTTCAAGATTAAGACTAAGTGGAGATACTAGTATACTTTTTGTGCAAGATCAAGGTACGTTATGTAGCTAGATCTTTTAAAATGTGATTTATATGATAAAGTTGTTTATTGATTTTATTGGTTGGATTGGTTTAGAAATTTTGTTTAAAATGGTTACAATGTTTTATTGTTCACTCTTGAAAGTGAAAAAGGAATGATTTTATCAATCATTTTATATAGAAGTTTTGTTATCCTTTTTGGAAAATTAAATTATTTTTACAAGGAAAGGTTGATTGGTTTTTATGAACTTTGAATGTTCAAAAAGTTGTTTATGAGGAAAGGAGGTTTATTCATGACTTACAAGTCATATTATTATTATTGCCGCTTGATTAATATCAAGAGATTCAAAGTCCACTTGTTGGCAATTATAGTTACCCCTTGATATAGCTCCGTGATGGGATGACTAGCCTTGGGGTGTGCACACTTAGCAAAATAGAAGGGGAGATAAGAAGAGGAATTGTTTTCAGGATTATTTTTAATCCAAGTTGTTTGGAAAGAATTTATTCTTAAAAAGGTTATTCTTGAATTACTATTAAGTGTTTGAAAATAGTTTATTCTTAAAGTGTTATTCTTGAATTATTGGTTATGGAGTTTTCGAAATGAAAAATTATGACGAACTAACAAATGTGTTACTTATCTAGTACATTTCGTACTCAGTAATTTTATACTAACACGTATTTTTTTTTCCTATTTGGCTTTGCCCTGTTTACCTTTTTGGTAAGCAAATTTGCTGGTGAATTTTGGATGTGCATGGGAGCATACTAGGAAGGGGATCTTCACCTAGATTAGAGTGTTTCATTTATTTTGAGTATTGAGACAATATTTACTTTTATTAATAAAGAAGTATTATTATTTTTGGTTAAAGTCTTCCGCTGCAAGTTATTTTGGTTAGTTAGTAGTTGGTTGCCGAAAGCGTGTTAGTCACGTGGCGGTAATACTCCTAAATTACTCAAATATTATTTATTAAATTATTTATTTAAAAGTGAGTAATTTGGGGGTGTTACAATATATATATATATTAATTCCCCCATGCGAATATAAAATAAAGTTCCTCCAACCATATGCTTTCATTAATCTTCCATACAAACATAATATAATACCATAATTAACATGTTTCACACAACAACACAAAACAGGCAAGTCTTAACATAATATGAATCATATATGAACTCAATATAGTTCCTATACATGATACTACATGATTTTCGCCCTTAAAATCATGATACTAAGTTCATCAACGCAGCTTGTGTAGACAAACTGGGTGGCCAATTTTACAACCTTAAAAGTCGCCTATAAAAAATTCTCCGCCTAATAAAAGCAATATAACCAAAAATTAATATCCAAATAATTTCCAGCAACTTTAATATATTTTGAACGTCCTTTAAAAATATTTAAAATCCTTTTCTATCATTAAAATATCAATTACTAACACTTCCTATTATAGTACTTTTATACTAGTTGTTACGTAGTGCTAAACCCGTAAATCAATACTACTATCCCCAATAGTAGGTTCTATAATAGGAGACTTGTGCAACAACGCCTAGACTCAAAGCCCGAACCTGAGATCCGCCTTTGGACCTGCAAAAAGGGACCCACCCTCTTAATTGCTGCGCGCCCAAAACCGCAGCAATATGTCACTTTTTAACCGCAGCAAATAGCATTTATTCTACTAGTGCCTGGAGGTTTGGGTGGTATTTCCCCCTCCGAAGCTTAAGTCAGGTATCAGGAGTATGAAGGAAGTTTTAGAGAGAGAGTATTTATGGCAGAATAACAGTACTATGCTGTAAAAAACGTACATTTCCCCTGATTTCAAGGACTATTTATAGTGTCTGAAGTGACTGTTGTACTTTGATGTCACCCTAATTTGGGAGCATCTGATTGGCTAAGCAATAATGTTGTGACACGTGGTAATCACTGATTGGAGAGTACACATCACCCTTTATAGAAAGATGCTCTTTGTGTTTACTGGGCCTAAGTACAAGTTGGGCCAGAAGAAGGGCTTAGTACACCTTTCTTTATTCAGAAAAATGTACTTTAATCCATAAAAGCTTATGATCCATATACTGTAACAGCAGAAAAGTGCCACTTGTAGGGCTGTGATGGGGCCACGTGTCTCATTTATAGCCGTTGATTTTTAGGCTACAACATTTACCCCTTAAAAGAGGAGTTTACCATTTAGGCGCCAAGACGGTTGGTATCCTCTTTTAACCAACTAGAACTACCCTTATTCTTTTCAAGATGAAAAGGGCGCCATTTAGCCGGTCTTATCAGGTCAACCTTTAAAGGTTTTTGGTATGCAACAGTTACTTTTACCGGAGGAGGAGGTCATTTTCACCCCTCTATAAATATGCCCCTTTGTCGTTTCTGAAATCACTTTTACATCTTTGAGAGATTTTCTAGAGAGAGAGACTCTACCCAATTTTTACTCAACTTTAGAGAGAGAGAAAGAGCTTTTGTCCAAGATCTCGCTAAGTTTTTTCAACTCGTCCAAGGTTTCATCTAGCTCGTTCTCTGTATCCGTCCGAGTAATTTCAACAGGTATCCTTTTCATCAGTTTAATTCTTATTTTGTACTTTCACATTTTTAAGAAAAAATGAATTCACCTTCTTCATCGAACATTCCCGGCCGCTCAAGGGTTGGTCTTGACCCTAGAAAAAAGAGCCTTTCTTCTTTGGCACATTTTAGAGTTAGGCCTATCTCGGCCGGCCATGCATTTATTATTTTGGACATGGACGGCAAACTCAGACGACCCCGTCTTTACCCGTGCAGGGTAATCTGGCGCACGTCAAGCAAACAACTCGCATTAGACGAGGGGTGAACCTTCCGGCCTCTAGCTCAGAAATGGAGATATCAACCGGATGAATTCCTGCTGACGGACAACATATGGCGACGGACGAGGCCAATGAGGTGGAGGTCTCCTCTAATCCGTCTACCGACTCAGAGGAACCGTCCACTACTTCTTCTTAAATCAGATGCCACCTAGGCCCTTTGTCTGACCCTAGGTTCATCCTGGCCGACAATAGTTGGCTCGGAAGAGTAGGCCCAGAGCTTAGACACTTTTCCTCGGTTATGCCTATGCCGGGGTACCTTTTTGTTCTTCGTGGCCGGGAAGATACTATACTTAGTGCTCCTTCCGACCATTTTGCTGTCTACCAGCTGGCTTTGGATGCCGGGTTGCGATTTCCCTTGCATCCTTTTATAAGCCGCCTTCTTCAATACTATAGCATCGGCCATAACCAACTTGCCCCAAACTCTTGGCAAAAAATCTTGACCTTTCTGGCCATTTGCAAGCTGAAAGGCGTTGACCCATCTTTAGCTGCCTTCTCCCAAATACATTATGTCTCCAAGGTTCCTAGGATAGTGGACGGAGCCTGGTTCAATGTATACAATCGTCAGGGCTTCCTGACATCTTGGGAAAAAACGTCCAAGATGCATGCCTGGAAGGCAGAATTCCTTTTCGTCCAAGCACGTAATGAAGCTGTGGTTAGACGGTACCGATACTTTAGTCGGGCGACCACCAACATTGGACGAACAACGTCCTACCTGGAGCTGGAGAACACCTCAGCCGAACAGATGATGGAATACTTTAGAGTATCGGAGTATTCTATCAATAATTCCTCTTTTAAGGGTCCGTCCAACTGGATTCCCTTTAAAGAGATGTTTTATCATGATAACTTCTTGGTCGTCGCAGGCTTGCGGCGGGCCAAGGATAGAGGTATAATACTGATATTTTTTCCAAGTAAATGCATCGCCCATTGACTATACCTGCCTAATCATGCTCTTTTTTTCATACAGATTCGACCAGAGCAGCCTTGAAAAAATCTTGGACGGGAAACATCAGTATGTGGAAGTTCATAGATACTCTATGGAAAGAGTACAGCAAGTCCGACTCTGAAAAGAGGACAGACACCTTGGTAAGTACTTAGTATAAGTAATTATTCTTTTTTTTTTTTGTTGGGCGAACCCTTTCTTTAAGAAGGAAGTCGTCCATTGAACACTTGGCCGACTTCCTATAACCCACGGGACTTGTCCGGAAATAAACATCTTGAACTCCTGGACGAGTACTATCGTCCATGCTAAAGCCCTACCATTCGTAGACGTCCAGAAGACACTTGGCCGACTTGCTTCTGCGAAGGATATCTCATCCTCCTTTCTTCACCTTTAATGGACGAGCTCCCATTTTGACAGAACCGCGTCCATGCTAAAGCCCTACCATTCGTAGACGGGTTTATTTTCTTTCTTCTTGCCGCTTAAAAATTTACTTGGTTTCTTTTCAGAAAAATGCCAACGTCCAAGGTGTTGGCGGAGAAAACGGCTTCGAAGAAGAGGCCGGCCGCAACGGGAGATGCCCCTCCCCCCAAAAAATCCAAGGCTTCAAGGCCAAAAAGAAGAAAACCACTAGGCCTTCTTTGCCAAAGGTCGCGATTCCTCCTTCAAACGAGGAAGTTCCTCCTACTACCGAGGAGAGGGCCATGGTTACCTATGATGGCTTGGTTGAGTCAGCACTCTTCCTCACTTCCGAGCAACCAAACGCGGTTTCACTTTTGGACGGGGCCGGAGAGACCGAAAAACCATCTACTCAGCCGGATGCAGCTATGGTCAGCTTCTCGATCTTCTAGTGAGTCTTACTACTCTAACATTGTTAGAACTTTACGCGTTGGCGGGCGTCCGATGAGTCCGTCTAACAAGCTGGTCGTGGTTATACCCGTCAGGAATACTGACTAGTCTCATCTATCATATAAGGGCAAAGGGGTAGCTGAAGCAGCTCCTGACGGTTCTCCCACATTATCGGACGACGAGTCATCTGTGGCCTTTGCGAGGATGACCTCGGCCGAACATGAGAAGCTCAAACAGGAGTCGTTCAACTAGCTGTGGGCATGTAGGTTACATGTCCCAACTAGCTGCTGAGGTACAACTCTCATTCTTTTGCCGTCTTATTTCTATATATGGCAAATTTTGCTTATTTTTGTGATCGTCCTAGCATACTTTAATCTTTCCTTTTTCAGTTATTTGCTCGCAGCATAATTACTGAGGACTGGGCAAGATTGCTCAGGAAAGAGAACAAGCAGATCGTCCGGGATGCTACCATGGCCGAGCAGGAAGTATTGCATCGCCAGTCTAGAGAGGCTTGGGAGAAACGCTCGGCCGAGATAGAGTGGGATAATAAGAGGTACCTGGTTCGTCTGACATAGCTACTAGACGAGAAGGCTGCCCTTGAGTTGGCTCTGAAGGACGAAAGGAACCCAACCCTGCTGGCGGCCATGGAGCTCCAAAGAGAGAACTGCTATCTTTGGGCAAAAAACCACGCGCTGAAGGAGGAGGCCAAGGCAACCTTTGAGTCGGCCAAGGAGGCTCTGAATGAAGTGATTGTTATTTCGAAGTCCTAGGCTGTGAAGACCCTAGAAATGCTGGCCGAAGAGGACGACATTCCCAGATATGTTCGTCGGCTATACTTTCAGGAGAGCCTTCACAAAGCCAGCTTAGCTGGGGAGGAACCTCCAATCTTCCAAGAGTCCTCGAACGATGAAGAAAAAGAGGAAGAGGCTGATCCTGAAGCTCAGGCCGATGATACCAACACTCATCCAGATGCTTAGCTTTTTCTTTTCTCAATCTTGGTCGCAGGCCTTTTCTACTTAGTGTTGTATTTTTTAGTTTTCAGACGAGGTTGTAATCTTTAGACTAGGTTGTACTCTTCTTTTGATCTTTATAAGAGAATTTCTTTTTTCACTTATTGTCTCTTATTTCCATCTCCCTCATAGTCTAAGAATTTAACTCAGATAACCTTAAGACTCAACTTGTTCAGGCCGAAGATGTTGTTATCCTTAATATGAATAATTTAATCAAATTATAAGAATAATAACACCAAGTTAAAAAACTATTCGTCCTGAAATTCAAAAGTTGTTCGTCAGAATTTTACTTTAAAATTTATACCAATACTTGTTTCTGCACAAGGACGTTTTGTTACTTGCATTAGTATATTTAGCCTGTATGCCCCCCTTCTTGGACGAAGAAATTTTAATAATTTTCTTTACTCTAAGAAGGATAATGACCATGGTATACTTATGCAGGGTATAATCTAAGTTTGTGGCAATCCGTACATCCTTGTTAAGGTTTGAAATAACTTATTCTTTTACTAAGGTGGTTATCTCAATGAATGGCCTTTGGACGAAAAGTAAGACCCTTTTACTAAAGCGTCCTAATTCCAGCCGCCTTCGTTTAGGATATGTTATCTCTTTAAGTTAATCAATTGATGGCCTTCGTCATGTGCTGTCCTTACAGGATTTTGACATGTTGTCGATCTCCTAATAGAGGGTGTTTTTGTTTTGCTGTTCTTTTTTGAATGTCGGCTTGGCCGATGGTTTGTGCCTTTAAACGAATAGTAAGGCATACATAATAACAAAGAGGCAGTCATGGCAGTGAAGTAGACTTGTATTATATGAATTTTGCTTAGCTGAGAGCCAACGTACATGTATACATTTCTACTTTTTCATTAATGTGCTTATGGCACTTAGTTAGCAGGAGATTACAGTTCTTCAATTACATCAAATGTAGTATCTTTTCAAAGTGTCTGAGTTCCACGTCCGGGGAACAGAACGACCGTCAACATCTTCCGGACGAAAGGTACCACCCTGAATATCTTTGACTATCTTGTAAGGCCCTTCCCAGTTTGGTGTGAGCTTACCCATTTATTTGGCCCGGTCGAGAGCTTCCATTTTCCTCAGGACGAGGTCTCCCTTCTTCAATGGCCGCCTAGCCACTCGTTTGTTAAACTCTCGAGCCATTCTCAGTTTGTACAACTGCATTCTTAGCAGAGCATTACCCCTAACTTCAGGAACTTGATCTAAAGTTGTGCAAAAAGCAGCCTAGTTGGCATCCTCCGAAGAAAGCATTATCCGCAGAGTTGGTTCTTCTATTTTAATGGGAAGGATGGCTTTTGAGCCATAGACGAGCATAAATGGAGTTTCCCCAGTTGAGTTATTGGCCGTCGTTCTGATTGACCAAAGAACCAACTATAACTCTTGTACCCATAAACCCTTGGCATTGTCTAGCTTCTTTTTTATGCTACTTGAGAGAATTTGGTTGAAGGTTTCAACCTGTCCATTTTCCTAAGGATGGGCAACGTCAGGAAAGTGAGATTTAATGCCGTGATCGACCAGCCATTCTCGGAGCTTAGGCGTTTCAAACTGCGGTCCATTGTCAAAGACAATAGACTGAGGCATCCTAAATCTTGTAATGATGCTCTTCCAGACGAACCCCTTTACATCATTGGTGGTGATTCCTCTCATAGCTTCAGCCTCCACCCATTTTGTGAATTAGTCTACTGCTACTATCACAAATTTCTTTTGGTCGACCACTACAGGAAATGGCCCCAAGATATCCATTCCCCATTTGGCGAAAGGAATGGGGTAAAAAACTGGAGTCAAATAATTGGACGGCTATTGATATATATTGCCATGCCTTTGACAACTATCACGTTTCATTGCATAAAGCAGAGCGTCCTACTTTAAGGTGGGTCAGTGTTACCCTGTCCTTAATGCCTTTCCTCCTAATGCTCTTCCCTTAACATGAGAAGCACAAGCTCCTTCATGCAACTCCTTAAAGACATCTAACTCGTCCTCTCTAGTAATGCACTTGAGGAGTGGCCGGTTAAATGCCTTTTTGTATAAAGGTTCCTCCCAGAGCTCAAACGACTTGTCCCTTGCTTTAACATACTTAGCTTCCAAGGTATCAGTGGGCAGGCATCTTGTTTTCTTATATTCAATGATGAGGTCCATCCAAACATTTCCCCGGCTGAGGAATAAAACTTGCTTTTGATCAATACTCTTTACCGGCTTTACCTCCCAAAACACAGTTCGTGGCACATCTACTTTGGTCGAACTGGCTAATTTTGAGAGAGCATCGGCCTGATGATTCTCCGACCTTGGAACTTGGTCGAGCATAAATTACTTCAGTTCTTTTATTTCTTCCTGAATCAGCTTCATGTATTTACTCATGGACGCATCTTTGCACTCAAAGTCACCATTTACTTGACTAACCACCAGTAGGGAATCCGTCTTCGCCTCAATTTCCAGGGCACCTCCCACTTTGCACATTTTAATGCCGGCTAGCAGTGCCTCATATTCTGCTTCATTGTTGGAAGCCTGGAACTGAAATCTGATCGCATACTCAAACTTGTCCCCCTCTGGTGATTGAAAGATTATCCCAGCTCCACAGCCGTTGGCGGTGGACGATCCATCCACCATACGGGTCCAATGCTGTTTTCCCTCTGCTGGATCTTGGATGAACTCCATTGTAGGCCGAGTAAGCTCTACAATGAAATCAGCTAAGGCCGTACCCTTAATCGCTTTCCTAGGCTCAAATGCTTAGTCAAACATGTTGAGCTCCACAGCCCACTCTCGCATTCGTCCAGAGGCATCCATCCTAGGCAGGACTTGCTTAAGAGGTTGGTTAGTATAGACAAGGATACTATGGGCTAGAAAATGTGCTCTTAGCTTCCGGCTGGCCATAAGCAGTGTCAGGCGGAATTTCTCTACCATTAAATATATGCATTCAGCATCCTTTAGCACATGACTAACAAAGTAGACCGAAATTTGCACCGACTCTCTTTCAGCCAGGAGAACAGACTAACTGCATGCGGCGATACAGCCAAGTATATAAATAGTTTATCTCCTTCGGCCGGACTCATTAATCGGGGCAACTGCCGGAGGTGCTCTTTAATCTGCTGAAGAGCCTGCTTCGCCTCTTCCGTCCACTCGAATTTCGCATTCTTTTTTATTGTTGCGAAGAACTGATGACATTTATCTTCGGAGTCAGAAAGAAAACGTCATAGGGCTGCCAAACACCCTGTCAAACGTTGAACTTCCTCAACTTTGGATGGAGATCACATGTCCAGAATCGCCTAAATCTTGTTCTGGTTCGCCTCAATCCCGCTTTGGTCGACCAGGAACCCCAAAACTTTCCGGCCACCACTCCAAATACTCACTTCTACGGCTTCAGCTTTAACTTGTATTTCCTAAGAGTTAAGAATGTCTCTCGTAGAACCTCCATATGATTCATGTCTTTGCGGCTTTTGACGATCATGTCATCAATTAAAGCCTCTATATTTCTTCTCAACTGCGGCTGGAAGACCGTGTTTATGAGCCTCTAAAAGGTAGTTGGCGCATTTCGGAGGCCGAAAGGCATCCTCAACCAGCATACAGACCTTTTTCAGTGATGAACGAGGTCTTGTCCTGATCATCTGGCCACATAGGAATCTGGTGAAAACCTGAATAAGTGTCCATAAAGCTTAGTAATGCATGCCCCACCGTGGAATCAACTAGCCGATCTATTTAAGGTAGAGGAAAGTTGTCCTTTGGACAAGCCTTGTTTAGATCGGTGTAATCCACACACATTCTCCAAGTTTCGTTTGGCTTGGGAACCATGACTACGTTGGCAATGCAATCCAGATAATAAGTCTCCCAGATGAATTTTGATTTTAACAGCTTCTGGACTTCCTGATCGACAGCTTGATTCCTGACCGTACCCAAATGCCTTTTTTTCGACCGAATTAGCTTTCCTTGCTGGATATATGTTCAGTTTATGAACAACTTCGGAATCAATTCCCAGCATTTCCTCAACTGCATATGCAAAAATATCCTCATATTCTTTCAACAGCGTGATCAAATTCAACTTTGGTCTTAGGTACTGGAACTGATTTTCAGCGTCCTCTCTAGACGTCTTTCATCCAAACAAATCTCGGTCGGCTTCTCCACCGGCTCTGTTCGTTCTAGCCCAACACCTATGATGGCCATTACTTCTTCTGACGAAGCTTTTTCTTCCTTGATGGCCAGACATTTCCTCTTCTTACTTGGCAATAGTATGGACGGCTTGCTCTCTTAAGGAGCCTTCAGTTGAGTTTTTTCCACTTCATTCTTTAACTCTTTTATCTAGCCTTTTACCTTCTTGGCCGGTCCTTGCTCAATGGCCTTTGGCCGCTCTGATTTATCTCCTTTCCATGATGAAGGTTTTAGAATGATGAGGTAGCATTCCCTTGCTGCTTGCTGATCTCCATATAGGGATCCAGTTTTCCCTTCATCGTACTCAAACTTCATTAACATTAGATGGGTTACAATGACAGCTTTGACATTGTAAGCCATCAAATCTCGTACCACCAAGAACTTAACAAACAGCGTCCTGGAGGCTCCTTGTCCCATACCCTGACGGGTAAAGTGACAGTTCCCATTGGGTGGATGATTCCTCCCCAAATCCAATGATGGGATGGTTAATCGGGACAAGTTCATTCTTGTCAAACTTCAATCTTGACAAACAATCCACACTGATGATATTGGTTGAACTCCCCATATCAATCAAAATCCATCTCACTCTAAGGTTTGCTATTTTCATCTCTACCACCAATGGATCGTCATGAGGGGTTCTTATCTTCCCACGATCCAGCTCGCTGACAACAATCTTAGGGAAAGGATCAGATTCCGCCTGATTGGTAAGCATTACCTGGCTGAGTTCCCTCAAGTAATTTTTATGGCCGCGGTTGGCAGGACCTCCTGCTGCAAAACCTCCTGATATCACTAGCACTACATCCTCGTCAGTGCTTTCATCCTCCTTTCTTCGGCTTTGACGATTATCTCTCTTCTGAAATTTTCTACCTGCTTGAGGTATATAGGAATTCATCTTACCCTTGTGAGCTAATTCTTCCAAAGCTCTTTTCAAATGCTTGCATTCATTTTTTTTCATGGCCACAATCCTTATGGAAATGGCAATATTTGCTTTTATCCCTATTTCTGTAGGGAGTCTTCATTTCGGCTGGCGCCTTCAGCTCATGCTGATCTTTTATCTCCATAAGAATGGAGTATTGATCTTTATTCAATTCTATCGGCTCAGCCGATGTTGTTGGTTCAGCTGTTTTGCTTCTCTTAGATGAAGTTATCATTGAAGTCACCACCTAGGTTTCAGCTTTCTTGGAGATGCTCTTCTTTGACTGAATTTTTTCTTCAATATTTTTCGTCTCCGGATGCTTTGCTTCCGCACAAACTTCCGTAACATGGATAAATGCCTCTGCTTCTTGAAGAGCTTCGATCAGAGTGGAGATCATCTACTTTACTAATTGAAACTTAAAGCTTCATGGCCTTAGACCCCTGATGAAGGCGTCAAAGGCCAACCCTGCATTCAGATTCTGAATATGCAATGCTTCTAAGTTAAATCTCTTCACATAGCTTTTCAAGGCTTCCTTAGGCCCTTGGATGACCTTCCCCAGATGCATGCTGGTCTTCTGCTCCTGTCGGTTTGCTACAAAGTGGCTAGTAAACAAGATGCTAAGCTTAGTGAAATTATTCATCGAGTTTTGGGGAAGATTATTGAACCACTTTTGAGCTACTCCTTTCAGTGTGGCTGGAAAGTTCTTACACCAGGTAGCATCATCAACCGCTTGAACATACATTTGATGCTTGTATGCTGATAAATGATCATCAGGATCCGTAGTGCCGTCGAAAGGCTCTATCGTCGGAAGCTTAACCTTTGGGAATGGGGGAGATTACATGATTCTGGTCGAGAATGGAGTCGGCCAGTTAATCTTGAGTGCCCTAGCATGTCCCTCAGTGGGTATGTGCTCTCGACGATATTCTTTTAGCACAGGATTAGATGAGGGGTTAGCTAGGTCTTGACGCCTATACACCATAGGTTGTAAAACCGTTTTTTCTTGCCTTGGTCTTCGACTTTTTCCTTCAGTTCTGGATGGGATCCTTAATGGAGGATCCTTCATGTAGGGAGTAGACCCCGAGGTCGAACGTTGTAGAGCAGTTGCCTTCTTAGCTTCCAAGTACTCCCTTGCATTCGCTTCATCTTATGACCATTGGGAGGAATATTATCTCCTGGACGGACCACCAACTTCTAGTCCATCTTTCTTCTTGGTTCACTGAGTGTTGGTTGCTTTCCTTTTGATAGTTGTTTGGTCATGACCTGCCGAGGAGGCCAGCTTGTCCCCGGACGACCTTCCCGAGATTGCCGCCTAGGCGGCACCACAGCGGCCTGATTTGGTTAACCTGAAAAAACATCATGTTGATTTTTAATTTGCTCCTCCATGATAGCGGCCATCGTAGTATGGAAGTCATTCAAGAAAGTTTCCAGATGGGCAGCTGTCACTGGACGGTACGCTCAGGATTTTCTTGAATGACAGGGTCCCTGCTCCGTCGAGAGAGACGAACAGAAGCAGTGGGCCTATCTCTTCCTCTAGGTGGCCTTTCATCACCCATCGTATCTTCCACTTGAATCTCAAAAACTCTATTACTAGCAACATTAGATGAGTGACAATCAGTCATTGTATCGTCTCCCCACAGACGGTGCCAAATGTTACGTAGTGCTAAACCCGTAAATCAATACTACTATCCTTAACAGTAGGTTCTATAATAGGAGACTTGTGTAACAACGCCTGAACTCAAAACCCGAACCTGAGCTCTGCCTTTGGACCTGCAAAAAGAGACCCACCTTGGAGATTCGGGTGGTATTTCCCCCTCCGAAGCTTAAGTCCGGTATCAGGAGTATGAAGGAACTTTTAGAGAGAGAGTATTTATGGCAGAATAACAGTACTATGCTCTAAAAAAGTACCTTTCCCCTGATTTCAAGGATTATTTATAGTGACTGTTGTACTTTGATGTCACCCTAATTTGGGAGCATCTGATTGGCTAAGCAATAATGTTGTGACACGTGGCAGTCACTGATTGGAAAGTATAATCTAAGCATTATAAATAACTTTAAACTTATAAGGATAATCAATTCCATAGTTTATATCATACAACTATGATTTTCCAATCTTTACACCCTAAAGATCCATGCTTTGATGATTAAAAAACTGATCTAAACATTATAAATAAATTTGAATTTTTATTTCTTCAATAAATAAATTTATATAATCTTAGATTCATAATCAAATCATCAAACTAAAGCTTTTAGACATAATCAAACTAAAAAAAATCTGAAAAACACAATCTTTAACTAAAACTCGAGGAGGAAGAAAAATAATCAAACCAAAACAAAGAGGTTAGAACAAAAGGGACTCGGTCAAGGTGGCGTGGTAGCAGCAGAGTGGTTGGCGCGGTGGTTCGATGAGGAGGAATGTTACTTGTTGAAGAAGAAATCATTTCTTGGGAAGGAAGCGAAGAAAACCGTGAGAGAGAAAGGAAGAGCAAGGGCGCCAGTTTCTTTAAGTGAGGAGAGAGAAAATATTGTGTAGGGAAAAAAATGGGTTTAATGAATTTATGTATGTTTTCCTTGTGGGATTAGGAAAAGGTAATTTAGCTTAAATAGAGTTTCATGATGAGTAAAATTGGTGTTTGGGTCTCCATATAAAATGAGAAGTCCTTTTCCTAATCTAAATAGTGTTTTGGTTCCTCAAGCCCATTTAGATTCCTTTTTTAAGTCCAAAAAGTATTTCAAATGTTTTTCAAAGCATGCCTAAACAAAATATTTTAACTTCTTTCAATCCTTAAAATAATTCCTTTGACTTTCAAATAGTTGATCTTTTAAGGACGTAATTTATTTTGATACTAAATTATATTTAAATAAAAATATATATATATACCAAAACATATTTATAAAATTCATAAATTTACGGGGGATTACAACCTACCCCTCTTAAAAGAAGTTTCGTCCCAAAACATGTCACGAAAACTCACATAGTTTCAAATGTTTTGAACTCAACTTTTATTTTAGAAATACTTGTGCCACTCATGTACACACTTTACCAACTTTAAAAATCACTTGTGTTAATCCTGAAACCATTTTCCATGCGGAGAATCTATTTATTTTGCACGAACATGTGGAAATCGCCAAAATAAGCATAATTGCATAAAAATATCATAACAACAGGTAAAGGCGAAAATTTAACGCATTCTACTCCCATTAAAGAAAACGAGTTACGCCCTCGTAACTCGCCAGAAGAGAAAAATCTGGATATATCTTTTTCATTTCATCTTCGGCTTCCCACGTTGTCTCTTCAGGCTCGTGGTTAGACTAAAGTACTTTCACGATATTGACATCCTTATTGCGTGTACTACGCAGCTTATTGTTAAGAATTTTCACAGGCCTTTCCTCGTATGTAAGCCTACTATCAATCTGGATCCTCTCAAGCTCCAAAATATGACGTTCATCAGGGATATAACGCTTGAGTTGGGAAATATGAAATACATCACATTAATCGGTTATGGAAGCAATCAATTAACGTCTTAATATGCAACTACATCAATGCTCTAGTCCCTTTACCTGGATTCGGATCACGCAAGTCCTCCATATGCTCGTCCAAGTAGGGATGGACCTGTACCATATGTTGCAATACAAATAGTGCTTGTATGCGCATTTCAACAGGAGGTACAATCATTTTGGAGCCAAGTGTACCTTTAACCCAAGTCTGCCCTCGTGTCGAGATTTACGAAGTATAATAGGATCAATATGGGTTAAGAACTCGGCCACAAAATTACTGACCTATTCACTCATAATCCCCTGAATAATACTTCCTTCTGGTTGCGTTGGATTCCTTACTTTATCTTTCAAAGAGCCCATATGTCTCTCAAAGGGATAACACCACCTCAAAAACACCGTACCACATAGCTTAATCTCTCAAACTAGATGTACAACCAAATGGACCATAATGTCGAAGAAAGCAGGTGTCTCAAACTTGCACAAAGTCTGTATCACGCCAGTTTGGAGCGCATCAAGCTTCGACGGTTGTAACATTTTGCTAGATATAGTATTGAAAAAAGAACACAACTCTGTTATGGTATGTCTCACGTGTTTTGGCAATATCCCTCGAATTACAATCAGTAATAATACTTGCATCATTACATGACAATCGTGAGACTTCATACTCGATAGCTTCAACTCACCGTATAAGGTAACAAATCTTTTCATGTTCAATGAGTACCCTGATGGAGCCTTAATGTTGTACAAAGACTCGCAAAAAGCCGTTTCTCAGCTCTAGATAGAGTGTAGCAAGCCGGAGGCAAATAGTTCATATCATCATCAATCAGCTTTTTCTTTCCTTTTCCTCAATTCTTCCAGCCGACCCTTCTTCAATTTCCTCTTTTTTTCCTTTCCTTTTCCTTTGCTAGACACTTTCTCAATTTTCTTTCTTTTCTTAGTGTCCCTCTTTTGAACCCATAGCTCTGGTCGAAGCCCCTCACTTTCCAGGTACAGTCGCGCTCCTATGATATCCTTTGTCTTATGTGGAATATTCATAAGTGTCCCCAGAATGGCGTCACATACATTTTTCTCTATGTGCATGACGTCGAGAAAATGTCCAACCTCTAGATCCCTCTAATATGGAATTTTCCACATAATAGACTCCTTTTTCCAAAGTATCTAATCACCATCACCCGCTCCTTTGCCGAATATCGTTTCAATTCCCTTGACCTGATCAAAAACCTCAATACCAATCAATGGCCTACGAGCAACCCCTTCCTCAACTGTTCCATCGAATGCCTTCTTCTTAGTATGATAAGGATGATCGTGTCGAAGGAACCTTCGGGTCCGCATATAAACTTCTTTGTGACAAGTAGAAATATATCTAGATTCAGGGTCGTTGATGCAAATCGGGCATGCTTTCTTCCCTTTGTTCTTGTACCCGAATAAGTTCCCATAAGCATGTTACATTCACAGGAAACATTGGAACCTTACTCCTGGCAAGATTACATTAAAAGAATGGAAATCCTCACTTCTTGACACAGTGCTTCAGAAAACAACAGTCCAGTAGCCATACACATGCAAAAGTATCCCTTTGAAAGAATTGTATATAGCGATCTTCTTATATACTTTAATTTGCCATTACTATAAGACTCGGTCGAAATATAATTTACGAAGCTGAAATTTCAGTACTATAAGAACTGATATAGGAGTATCTAATACAGATTTATTATCATTATCATGATGCATTACCCGCTACTAAACATGTCAATAGTATTCCTAACAAAATTTAATAATTACTATGGTTGATGAACAGCTTGACACTTGGAGTTCAGGATTGGTGGGTGCTTTTTTAGTAAGCTCTTCCTGCGCTGCAAGCTGAGAACAAGCTTATTGACAAAGATCAAAGACAACATGGTCTAAATCCTAAAGGTTCGTGTTTTGTAAAATTCAAACTATACCAAAACAAACAAAGACCTATCTTTCCAGCGAAAGATCTTGCTCACAAAGTGACAGCTAAAATGAGCCAGTTTCAGAAGAAAGGCTTATATATGTGACTTTGATTCCTCATTAATAATAATAATAAGTATTAGTAATACTATTGAGTTTATACATGCTACAGTAAATAAACACCCATGTCAACAATGATGAAATTCGATCCATTTTCTCTTCATAATTTACCATTACCAAACCGGTCGCGTGCTAATTCATGCTAATGGAAGAATTAGTGTATTACTTTAAACAATGGAACTTTCACTTCAACGTTACATATAGATGCAATACCTTCACAGGAAAATAAAAACTCAAAGGGAATGTGCAAAGTTTTCTCAGTGCAGCTAACTGTTCTGTATGAACGAAATTCAGCAAGTAGCTAAAGCTAGACAATAAATAGAGACTGGATCAAATTGTTTAATGTAAGAGATGAGGAGGAATTCTGATTGGAAGAAGAAATCCCGCAGATAGAACAGGAGGTCAGAAAGTATAAGGTGGTTTAATTGATTGGCAGCCAAGTGTCAAATTACAAAAGGCATGCTCATACATATATCTGAAGTCCTTTCTCTCTCTACCCTTCCCTATTTATTACAGTTCAATGGAAAAGCGAGCTACTAGTAAAATTCCCTTTTGTTTTAGGACCTAGTCTTCCTAGTCAAGCAAAGAGCCTAACTGACTTCCCATTTCCCAAAGATACTGAGGTTGTTAGGTGAGTTAGCTTGTTCACTGGACTGTAGGCTGATAATTCTAGAAAGCATCACAACAGCAACAATAGGAGCATATATGAGCATACCTTTTGGTTTATCACTTCCAAGACTGCTTGCGCACAATCTAAAAGGTGCATTGAAGCCTCTCCTTTACGAACTTTACCTACTAGTTGAGAAAATTGTCCAACTAGTGTTTTGAGTAGAAAGTTGTTCTCTTGAACTTGGGCTTTCAACAAGCTATTTTCCTTCTTCAGAACGGAAAATTCTTCTTTATCCTTCTCCACAACCACAGTCCTCTTTCGAACATTTTGCTTATTCAGAACACCATGCACACCGTAAATGTCGCCCTTTCGAACTCCAAGTCCATAGCCTACGGGACGTTCTGGAATCTCTCCACCGTACATGGTGTGCTCAAAGGCTTCATCTTCGAGTTCTAAGTTAGACTTTAGAAGGGCATGCTTGTTTCAACGATTCCAACTTGGCATATGCATCATCCTACACATATAATTAACATATAAAATTAAAAAAGTATTATTTTACATTCAAAAGAAGCAAGCTTAAAATGTCATTCTAATATGTACTTATACCACAAAATCTGTTGTGACTGTCTCGGGTATAAAGCTTCCATCCTTGCCCATATGAGTTTTTTTTTCAAAGAGCTAACAAGCTCATTTTTTTTCTCCATGCTCATCTTCCTATTACTTTTATTAATATAAAAAAATTAAAAACAAAAATCAACAAGATAAGATGTGAAACATTCATATTTTTCCATAAAGAAGTCGAAACATTCATATTATTCAAGCAAAATATAAGTGAAAGGCCTAATTCATCCTAAATATGAAATATAAAAAAACCTATTATATTTACGATTCATACATAATCAGCTTGCTTGTCCGTGAAGCTCTTCGAACCACATCTGTGAAGTTGATTTAGGGAGGCTCATGCTTCTTTCCCCAATTCTGACAGTTTCCGCACTCATTTTCATGTAGATTTATTATGGAAAAAAGTTGATGTTTTCATGAAATAAAATAAGCAAAGAGTAAATAAAGTTTAATTGTAAGTATGTTACTTACTTTCCCTTCTTGCGAATCCCAAAGCTTAACCAACTTTATCCACTGATTACTAGTAATTCCGTACAGTGGATCCATATTGCACATCTCATCGAGTGTCTTCAGCTCTGGTTTATAGTGACTTGATTTGAGAGAGTGTTTAAACTGCCTCCAACTTTTACTAGCATGCTTGAGTAATTGTTTGACGTATTCAGGACCGTCAAGAATCACAAACCGTGCGTTATTTTGAACAAAGAAACAAAGAAAGGATCATTCTCTCTACAATAAAAAACACAACCAAATCTATTCTGCCAAAGATCAATCTAATCGTCGTGATTATGGACAATAAAACTGGCATTTTACATATTATAACATCAAATAGACTACCATTATGAGAACTGGGGCAGGCAGGTTCCACCTTTGGCATATTTTGGCATGTATTATATTCTATCTAAGACTATTATTAGCTTGAGGCAAGTTGTATATTCCTTGAAGACATGTGTTATTCCTACTGACTATAAATATATGGTTCAAGTAACAAGACAAATAAAGGCAAGAAAGGCCACACCACTACGAAAGATAAGTAATAAGCTCTCAAACACCAAGAAAAAACCACTTTATCCATCTTTAGTTTTCCCATTTATTTACGCCCTTGTGGTGCAGTAAGTTCTAAATTGAACTCTCCAACATTCTGATTTCAGATTCCCACAGTGAATGACAAAAGGTCAAATTTCAATGAATGACAAAAGGTTTTACCCTTCTAAACAAGACAGTCCTGATATCAGACACATTATAATGAACTCAAAACAGTACATACATAATTATATAGAATTATGGATTACTGCCTTTGGCGTAGTCATATACGGTGAAGAAGGCACCCCTTTGATGCATTATGTCTTTTGGTTTTAAGATATCAAAAGTCGTACAATATAGGTTGTATAAAAAAAACCTAAAAGTAGTAGTACTCATACTAATCATGTTACAGTTGAAAATTACTATAGAATTAACCTATTTTTCTAGTAATATATCATAGATTATAGTTTTACAAATATTGAAAACTGAACACACAAACAAAGAGTCATATTGGTTTAAACTATGGTTTTATGTTATTTGCATTGAAAATCATTTTTAAACCTTATGAAGTTTCAACAAGTTGAATGTAGATAGATGAACAGAATTTTGTGATGGGATGGTCATATCTAGCAAATTTTGCTTCCTACTAGCTCCAAAAGTAAATCCATCCTTACTTCCTGGTAAAAGTATCTTAGATACTCCATCTTGAAACTGATTTGCTATATAAATAAACATATGAATAACAAATGTTTTCCAGATACCTTTCCTTGCTTTAATGAAATTGCTCATTTATGTGTATATATAAATAGTCCTTTGCTTTGTGCCTCATTCTGGATCTTGAAATTGTGTTTCTGCAATTTAGTTATCAAGTTGTTCTTTTTTGCCTGCAATTTAGTTATATAAAAGTTGTTCTTTTTGTATGCACTTTGATGTTATTGTTCTGGATCTTTTTTGTTTTACTGTTCTAAACAGGACAGTCCTGAACATGCATTGGAAATAAAATGCATAGAAAGGAACTTGGCCTCTAGTGCCGCCAACTGTGGACTAAGCACATTCCTAAAACATACTATAAGACTGGGAGAGGCCAAGTCCTTTCGATTCATATGCAAAAGTATATAGACAAGATTAGAAGACTTGGAATATAAACTAAAATGGTGTCAATACATAAAACCAAAATCATCGATTTACAACAAAGAGACTAGGTGTAAAGTGTAAACTACCACAAGGAAGAAAAGGAAAGGGGTACATGTCAAGGCCAAAGGAAGGAGAACTACTCCTCTGTGACTCACTTCCATCGTTGGACATCCTCTTTCCTCCTCCTGCCATCTCAATATCTGATCTTCTTTTCTTTCTTCCTGATTTAGATTTTAGACTTTACTCTTTAGAGTAGTAATATAATAGTTGAACAAGTAAGCTAAGAGAAGTTTATATTGTTTTCGTTGGTGGCTTTATTTTGATGGCTCTATCAGTGACTCACTGCTCCTTTATATAGCACTTTTCTCGTTCAACTACCCCCTGTAGACTGTAGACTATATAACAGTTTAAGTTAGTAATGAGTTTATGAATATTTAATTGTCGTAATAATCTATTAGCCATCAGGGAGTTCAAAAGATAACAGAGAAGGCTCAACTTAATAGCATAGAATCACAGGTGGAGTATGAGTTTTTAATTAGGTAGCTCCGATCTGTTAGCCAAATCCTAGTGCTTAAAGAATGAGCTATGTTTCTGAGCAGGACCAGGAGGTGAACAAGCTAAAGAAGCAGCTCAATGAGTTTATTTAAGAAAGACAAGGGTAAAATTTGTTACTGAAGCTGCTGGTTTTGTCAATGATTTTAATCAGCCTCACTGAAAAAATATGAATTTATTGCTTTAGATGGTTGGAAGAAATTGACAAAAAACAGGCTGAAGTTATTGCTGCTCAGATTGCATTAGAAATGAGATAGATGCATGCATGGAGTTATCAGTTATGGAGGCAGAATATATCAGATAAATCTAAATACCTTCAGCATGTGAACTTAAGCCTAGTTCTGATAGTTCTGATATTTTGTGTATACAATTCCATATTATGGTGGTGCCAGGAAGATGGATGTGTAAATGGTTCAAGTAACAAGACAAATAATGTATATGGTGGTGCCAGAAGTCTTCAACCAACAGAAATCCAAAATTATATAAAATAATCTATCAAGAAATTTTAAATTCCAGCATGATTAAATTAACCTCAGTAGAAGAAATCAGAATATTTTAGGAAGATACTTACTTTGATCTCATCTACCATATTAGCTTTGAGCTTCTTATCGACAGAATGCCAGTTTGGTTCCCCAACTGGACAGATGTCTCAACCTTTGCAATGCTGCCAATGAATCTAACTAACATACTTGTTGTATCCCAAAAATCAAGGGCTATCAAGATGACAAGTGGCCTCATCGGAGCCCTACACGTGGCAGGTGCTCATTAAGGTAAAGTACAAAGGGCCAGAAAGCTGCAGGGCTAAAAGTATATTTCCCTGAAGAAAGTGTACTAAAGTCCCTCTCTTAGCCCAAACATTGTACTTAGGCCCAGCAAAAGTAGTCTGCACCTTTGTATGAAAGTGAGGTGTACTGACCAATCAATTACTGCCACGTGTCACCATTTTATTGATTAGCCAATCAGATGCTCCCAAATTAGGGTGACATCAAGGTACAGCAGTCATTTCAAACAGTATAAATAGTCCTTAATTTCAGCGTGAAAGGTACGTTTTTCAGAGCATAGTACTGTTATTCTGCCATAAATTGTTCTCTCTCTCTCTCTATAATTTCTCTCTCTAAAAGTTCCTTCACATCACTTTTATCTGACTTAAGCATCGGAGGGGGAAATACCACCCAAACCTCCAGGGTGGGTCCCTTTTTTGCAGGTTGCTGGTCAGAAGTTTGCATCGGGATTTGAGCCAATCATTGCTGCACAAGTCTCTAGTTTTAGAACCTATCATTGGGAGTTGTGATATTTAATTACTAGTTTTACACTACGTAACATTTGGCGCCGTCTGTGGGGAGACGCAGCAATGAGGGACTGTCATTCGTCAAATGTCGCAAGGAACATAAGTTTTAGAGTTCAGGTAGAAGACACTGTGGATGACGAGAGGCCACCTCGTGGACGAGACCATGGCCATGCTGCCGTCCATCTGGAGGGTAGGACTGTGACTCCAGTCATTCAGGAGAATCTTGATCGTCCAGTGACAGCTGGTCACTTGGAGAATGTGTTGAATGACTTCCAGGCAAAAATGGTCGTTGTTATGGAAGAGCAGATTAAGAACAATATGTTGTTCTTTCAGCTGAGTCCAGGAGGAGAGGCAGCAGCGCCGCTCAAAGGGAGATCCCAAGAGGGTTGTCCAGGACCTAGTCGGCCACCTCGGCCAGAATTGACCAGGCCGCTTTCCAAGGGGAAGGGGCCAGCTGTTAGTGACTCTAGGAGAAAGATGGACTGGAGGTTGGTAGTCCGTCCAGGAGACAATATTCCCCCTACTGGCCACAAGATGGAGACTGATGCTAGGGAATATTTGGAAGCCAAGAGGGCAGCAGCTCAGCAGCGTTCAGCCTCTTGTTCCACTCCTTATATGAAGGATCCGTCCTTAAGACTCCCGTCCAGAACAGTGGTACGAAGCCATGGACCATCAGCTTTTCAACCAAGGCAGGAAAAGACAGTTTTGCAGCCAATGGTGTACAGGCGTCAAGCCTTAGCGAACACCTCTTCTAATCCGGTACTAAAGGAGTACCGTCAGGAGCACATACCCATTGAGGGTCAGGTTGCGGCACTCCAGATCAATTGGCCAACTCCTTTCTCGGTCAGGATTATGGAGTCCCCTCCTTTCCCAAAGGTTAAGTTCCCGACCATTGAGCCTTTCGACGGAACTACTGATCCAGACGATCATCTATCAGCCTACAAGCATCAGATGTATGTCCAAGGGGTGGACGATGCTACTTGGTGTAAGAATTTCCCAGCTACTTTGAAGGGGGTAGCGCAAAAATGGTTTGACAACTTGCCACCTAACTCAGTGAACAATTTTACTGAACTCAGCATTCTATTCACCAGTCACTTTGTGGCTAATCGTCAGGAACAAAAAACAAGCATGCATTTGGGTAAAGTCATCCAAGCCCTAAGGAGGCATTGAGAGGTTAAGTGAAGAGATTCAATCTAGAAGCATTACAGATCCAAGATCTAAATGCGGGAGTGGCGTTTGACGCCTTCATCAGAGGTTTGAGACCAGGAAGCTTTAAGTTTGATTTGGTTAAGAAGAAGATCACTACTTTGACGGAAGCTTTGAAGGAGGCTGAGGCCTTCATTCATGCCACGGAGGTTTGTGCTGAGGCAAAGCAGCCAGAGGTGAAGAAAGTTGAAGAGGATGTTCAGCCAAAGAAGAATCTGCCCAAGAAAGCTGAGACTTGGGCAATGACTTCTCTGACCACCTCGTCCAAAAGAAGTAGGCGGTCTAAGCCGGCGGCCTCAGTTGAACCAATAGAGTTAGACAAAGATCAATATTCCATTTTGATGGAAATAAAGGATCAGCATGAGCTAAAGGCGCCGGCTGAAATGAAGACGTCATACCGAAACAGAGACAAAAGCAAGTATTGTCACTTCCACAAAGATTGTGGGCATGAAACTAATGAATGCAAACACTTGAAGAGAGCACTAGAAAAGTTGGCTCGAAAGGGTAAGATGAACAATTACCTACCTTCGTCAGGAAGGAAATTCCAGAAAAGAGATAACCGTCAAGGAAGAAAGATGGACGGAGATAGCACAGATGATGATGTAGTAATGGTCATCTCAGGAGGATTTGCGGCAGGAGGTCCAACAAATCGCGGCCACAAAAACTATTTAAGGGAGCTCAGTCAGGTTATGCTCACTAACCAGGTCGAGTCTGATCCTTTCTTAAAAATAGTGGTCAGCGAGCTGGACCGAGGGAAGATAAGGACGCCGCACGATGACCCACTAGTGGTGGAGATGAAGATTGCCAACCTTAGGGTTAGGCGAATCCTGATTCATACTGGAAGCTCCACTGATATAATCAGTGCTGATTGTTTGTCTCGGTTGAAGTTTGATAAAAACGATTTGATGCCGGTAAATCATCCTATAATCGGTTGGGGAAAAAGATGCTGCAAGGACGCTTTTTGTGAAATTTTTGGTAGTACGAGACTTGACCGCTTATAATGTCATTCTCGGACGACCTACCTTAAATCACATCAAGGCTGTCATTGTGACCCACCTAATGTTAATGAAGTTTGAGTGTGATGGGGGAAAGATTGGATCTCTCTATGGAGATCAGCAAGCTGCTAGAGAATGCTACCTCACCACTCTTAAACCATCATCCTGGAAGGAGAGGGCAGAGCGTCCAAAGGTCTGCGAGGATGACACGACCGAGAAAGTAAAAGGCCAAATTGTTGAGCTAAAGCAAGAAGTTGAGAAAGTTCAAGAGCTGCCTCTCCCAGAGAGCAAGCCGTCTATGCTCTTGCCCAGCAAGAAGAGAAAGTGTTTGGCAATCAAGGAAGAAAAGCATTCATCTGAGGAGGTTATGGCTATAATGAGTCTGGGACTAGAACGTCCAGAGCCGGTAGAAAGTCCGGTAGAAATTTGCTTAAATCCAGAGCGTCCAGAGAGAACGCTGAAAATAGGATCAGTATTGAGATCAGAAATCAAGGACGCCTTAGTTGCGTTGCTGCGAGAATTTGAAGATGTGTTTGCCTATGCTGTAGAGGAAATGCCCGGGATAGATCTTGAGGTGGCCGTCCATAAGCGCAACATTGAGCCAGGGCAGAAGCCTATTCGGCAGAAAAAGAGGCATCTAGGGTCGACCAGAAATAAGGCCGTCGATGAAGAAGTACAGAAGCTCCTCAAGTCTAAGTTCATCCGGGAAACTTATTACCCAGATTGGGTAGCAAATGTTGTGATGGTTCCGAAGCCGAATGGCACCTGGAGAATGTGTGTTGATTATACGGACCTGAACAAGGCCTGTCCTAAGGACAGCTTTCCGCTGCCCAAAATCGATCATCTGGTGGATTCAACAGCTGGCCATGCATTATTGAGTTTCATGGACGCTTATTCCGGCTTCCACCAGATTCCTATGTGGCCGGATGACCAAGATAAGACTTCCTTCATTACTGAGAAAGGGTTGTATGGATGGCTCAGAATGCCCTTCGGCCTAAGAAATGCGCCAGCCACATTTCAAAGGCTTATCAACACAGTGTTTCAGCCGCAGCTTGGGAGAAACATGGAAGCCTATATCGACGACATGATCGTCAAAAGTAAAGAAGAAAAAGATCATCTGGACGATTTGAGGGAAACTTTCCTCACTTTGAGGAAGTTTAAGTTGAAGCTCAATCCGCAAAAATGCGTGTTCGGCGTAGTTGCTGGAAAATTTCTGGGGTTTTTGGTTGATCAGAGTGGAATTGACGCAAATCCCGATAAAATTCAAGCTATTATGAATATGACTTCACCGTCCAAGGTCAAAGAAGTTCAGCGATTGACGGGCTGTTTGGCTGCTCTTGGACGGTTTCTCTCAAAATCAGTGGACAAATGTCACCATTTCTTTGCAACTATTAAAAAGAATGCCAAGTTTTAATGGAAGGAAGAGGCTGAGGTGGCGCTTCAGCAAGTTAAAGAACATCTTCGGCGGTTGCCAAGATTGATCAGCCCGTCCGAAGGGGAAAAATTGTTCGTTTACCTGGTCGTGTCTCCTTTCGCGGTAAGTGATGTTCTCTTAGCTGAGAGAGACTCAGTGCAAATACCGTCTATTTTGTGAGCCATGTATTGAAGGATGCGGAGCAGGTATTCGTCCATTGAAAAGTTCGGCCTGGCTTTGTTGATGGCCAGCCGGAAGTTAAGGCCTTACTTCTTGCCCACATAGCTTTGTTTATACTGATCAGCCGCTGAGGCAAGTGTTGCATAAGATGGATGCATCTGGCCGAATGTTGAAATGGGCCGTTGAGCTCAACATGTTTGACTTAACATTTGAGCCTCGAAAGGCAATCAAAGGGCAAGCTTTAGCTGATTTCATTGTAGAGCTTACCCGGCCTACTGTAGAACCCTCCAAGATCCAGCAGAGGGAAAGCGTCATTGGACCCTCATGGTGGATGGATCCTCAACTGCGAATGGAAGTGGGGCAGGGATCATCTTTCAATCCCCAGAAGGGGACAAGTTTGAATATGCAATGAAATTCAAGTTCCAGGCGTCTAACAATGAGGCGGAGTATGAAGCTCTCTTAGCCGGCATAAAAATGTGCAAAGCGGCTGGAGCCCTGGAGATTGAAGCTAAAACTGACTCTCTGCTGGTCGTCAGTCAAGTAAACGGTGACTTTGAGTGCAAGGAGGCGTCCATGAGCAAATATATGAATTTAGTCAAAGAAGAGATCAAGTCTTTGAAGAGGTTCGCCCTGGATCAGGTGCCTAGATCTGAGAATCATCAGGCTGATGCTCTTTCTAAACTAGCCAGCTCGGCTGAAGGAGATATTCCTAGAACGGTCTTCTGGGAGGTTAAAGCGGCCAAGAGCATTGAGGCCGAGGAAGTTATGTTTCTCAGCCGAGAAAATGAGTGGATGAGCCCAATCATTGAATTTAAGAAGACTGGCCGGCTGCCTCTTGATCCCATTGAAGCCAAGTATGTGAAAGCAGGGGACAAGTGGTTTGAGTTGTGGCATGAGACTCTGTACAAAAAATCCTACAACAGGCCTCTCCTTAAGTGCATCAGCCGGAAGGGAGGATTGGACGTTCTAAAGGAGTTGCACGAGGGGGCTTGTGTTTTGTTCATTGGAGGAAGAGCTTTGGCAGAAAAGGCTCTCAGGACGGGCTACTTTTGGCCGTCCTTGAAAGAAGACGCCTTGCTATATGCCAAGAAATGTGATAGTTGCCAGAACATGGTAACATCTATCAGAAGCCGTCCAACTATTTAACCCCAATTCTCTTCCCTCTCCCCTTTGCTAAATGGGGGATGGATATTCTTGGGCCCTTTCCTATTGCTGCCGGCCAGAAGAAGTTTGTAATAGTAGCTGTGGACTACTTTACAAAATGGGTTGAAGCTGAAGCATTAAGAGGCATCACCACTAATGACGTCAAAGGGTTCATCTGGAAGAACCTGATTACAAGGTTTGAATGCCCCAGTCGATAGTCTTTGATAATGGGCCGCAATTTGAAACGCCCAAGCTCCGTCAATGGTTGGCTGATCAAGGAATCAAAGCTCACTTTGCCGCAGTGGCTCATCCACAAGCTAATGGGCAAGTTGAGGCTTTTAACAAGATTCTGTCGGCAGGGATCAAAAAGAAGTTGGACAATGCAAAGGGGCTATGGGTAGAAGAATTGCAGCTGGTCTTATGGTCAATAAGGACAACGGCCAAGAATTCCACAGGAGAACTCCTTTCATGATGGTCTATGGCTCAGAGGTCGTCCTTCCTATTGAGGTTGAAGAACCCACCTTAAGGGTGATGATGTACTCAGAAGATGCTAACTGGGCAGCTCTTCGGACGACTTTGGACTTAGTTCCCGAAGTCAGGGGCAATGCCTTGCTGAGAATGCAACTATACAAGTTGAGAATGGCAAGGGAGTTCAACAAAAGAGTTGCAAGGCGTCCATTAAAGCTGGGAGATCTCGTCTTAAGGAAAATGGAAGCGGTCGGCCGAGCCAAAGATTAGGCAAGCTCACCCTAACTGGGAAGGACCCTACAAAATAATCGAAGTAGTTCAGAATGGCACCTTTCGTCTGGAAGGCATGGACGGACGTCCCATTCCTAGAACGTGGAATTCTGACACTTTGAAGAAATACTTTGTTTAGGGCATCCTGCCAAATTGTAATCTTTTACTAATGCATTACAATGAAAAAGTAGAATGTATACATGTACCTTGACTATTCGTCAAGCAAACTTCATATAATACAGTTCTACTTCTCTATGACTTTGTTTGATTTGTTTGCTTAAAGTTATATACTATCGTCCAAAGCTAATTAATTTAACAGAGCAAAAAGACAAGGCACCCTTCATTAGGAGGTTGGCTGAACATGCTATCGTCCTAAAATGGATAAATACATAGATTTGGCCGGTTGTTTACTTAAAGAGTTAAACATCTCCTAAACAAGGTCGGCTGGAATTAGGACGCCTTAGTAAAGGTATTCTACTTTCCGTCCAGAAGCCAAAAAATTAGAGATAACAACCTTAGTAAAGGAACAAGTTATCTCATAATTTAACAAAGATGGACGAGTTGAAATCACTCTTAGAAAAACGTCCAAGTTATCTAAAAAATTATGGTCTTTACTCCTTCTTGAACAAAGGAAGGATATGAGTATTCCTCGTCCAAGAAGGGGGCATATAGGGGCATCATTTATACATGACTAAGTCTTTGTCCAATGACGAATGATTGTCCAGGTTCCGGCCGAACGAGTTATTAACTTAGCAGGTTTTTAAAATTCAAAATTTAAAACAAGTTTTTGCTTGGACATCTGGTGATGAACGTCCAGAAAAGAGCTAATGGGTCAGATAAAAAATGTTGACGAATTACTTTTATACTTGGGACATTAATAAAGGTCTTAATGCAATCGGCCAAAAGAGCTGAAAGGATCATCGGAAGTATGTTATGATGAGTTACTTTTGTACTTGGCATAAATATGGAATTGTAATGCAAGGCGTCTTAAACAGTAAAGTATGACACAATGGAGATTGAAAAAGATAGCTTTTCATATATAGAAGAGATGATTACAACCTAATCTAAGAACAAACTACAAAAAAAAAATTACAAAGGGCCTGCGGCCAAGAAGAGAAAAGGGAGAAGCTAAGCGTCAGGATGACTATTATCCTCTTCGTCCTGAGCCTCAACATCATCGTCTTCCTCTTCGTCTTCGGAAGATTCTTGGAAGACAGGGGCCTCTTCCCCTTTGATGTTGGCTTTGTGCAGGCTCTCTTGGAAGTCCAGCCGGCGTACATACCGGGGGATGTCCTCCTCCTCGGCCATCATCTCAAAGGCCTGCACTGCCCAGTTTCTGGAGGTATCAATGACGTTGTTCATAGCCTCCTTAGCTCCTTCAACCGTGGTCGCGACTTCAGAGCGGAGGGCTTGGGTTTTTACCTTCAGGACGAGGTTCTCCTTGTAAAATTCAGCAGCCATTGTCATGGCTGAGTTTCTCTCGTCCGTTAGGGCGCGTTCCAAGGAAGCCTTCTCGTCCAGCATCTCCGTCAGCCGAAGGAGATAAACTTTGTTCTGGGACTCCATTTCGGCTGACCTTTTTTCCCAAGCAATCTTGGTTTGTTGATGCAGCACCTCTTGCTCGGCCATGGCAAACTGAGCATGGTCTGCAGACGCGGTCACGTCCTGGACGAGCTTCTTATTTTCTTTTCGAAGCGCTCTCGCCCAGTCCTCTGTAAGCATGCTGCGAGCAAAGAGCTGAAAATAAAAAAAGATGAAGATATATCAGGACGGTTGAAAAACAGAGAAAAAGTCAAGTAAAAAATACAAGCTTCTAAAGAAAGAAAGGTGTACCTCGGCAACAAGTTGAGACATGTATCGTACATGCCCTGAAGATGCTCCCCTCAACCCCTTGATGTAGGGTTCAGGAAAGCATTTGAAAAGCTCCAGCTTGAGCTTCTCTCGATCGGCCGATGACATCCTCCCAAAGGCCGGGGAAGATTCATCGTCGGAAAGAACGGGGCAACCGTCAAGGGCTGGTCCTTTTCCCTTATCTGAAAGGTTAGAGGTGTCAGTATTTCTTACCGGAATAATCACGGCTTCTTTGTTGGATGGACTTATAGGACGCCCGCCAACCCGCAATGTTCTAACTATATTTGAGTAGTAAGACTCACCAGAAGAGCGGGAGGCTGTCCTATAAGCCTTCGGCATCTGCCCCACCAGTTTGGCGACTGGTCCAGAAAAGGCAGATCCGTCCACACCCGCGTCCGGCTGAGATGTCTGACCTACCTCGTCCAACACCATAACCTCGTCAAGTTGGGTTGTTGCAGGCTGGTCGGCAGAACCAGCATAGGTCACCATTGCCAGACTGCCAATCTCTGGACACTCCTCTTTGGCTGGGAGCCCGTCTTCCGCTGGTATATTGATCACGACCTTAGGAACAGGTCGTGATGGCTTCTTCTTTTCGGCCGTGAAGCCCTTTGCCTTTTTAGGGGGAGGAGCTTCACTAGTTCCAGCTGGCCGCTTCTTGGCCGCCGCCTTCTCAGCCAAGGCTTTGGATGTTGGGGCATTTTTCTGAAAGATTGGAAAGATGTAAATTAAGTAATAACTCAGAGGCCCTACAAAGAAGGAAATCGTCCAGATAAATCCGGACGTCCTGCTCATCATGGAGGCAGCTCATCCAGCCATCGTCTGGACGTGTTGCTCTTCAAAAAGGCAGCTCGTCCAGCCATCGTATGGACGTGTTGCTCTTCAAAGAGGCAGCCCGTCAAGCAATCAAACTGAACGAGTTGCTCCTCAAAGAGACAGCTCGTCCAGCCATCATCTGGACGTACTGCTCTTCAGAGAGGCAGCTCGTCCAGCCATTGACTGGACGTGTTGCTCTTCAAAGAGGCAACTCGTCCAGCAATCGACTAGACGAGTTGCCCCTCAAAGAGGCAGCTCGTCCAGCCATCATCTGGACGTACTGCTCTTCAAAAGAGGCAGCTCGTCCAGCCATCATCTGGACGTACTGCTCTTCAAAAGAAGCAGCTCGTCCAGCCATTGCCTGGACGTTTTGCTCTTCAGGGGAAGAACCAAAAAAAAATAAACAAAAAATTAAATAAAAAGGTAATCTTACCAGTGTGTCCGCCCTTTTTTCGGCACCTGACTTATTGTATTCCTTCCAGAGAGTATCTGCAAATCTGGACGAGCTCATGTCTCCTATCCAAGATTTTCTCAGTTTACTTCAGGCTGAGTCTGCAAAAAGAGAAATACGGAGGTGAAGGTCAGACGAATGATAATTAGGACGGGAAATCTACTTGGAATGTTTTTCAATGATTATACCTCTGTCCTCGTCCTGCCGTAAGCCGACAGCGACTAAGAAGTTATCGTGGTAGAACATCTCTTTAAAGGAGATCCAGTTGGACGGACCCTTGAAGGAGACGCCTTCCATGGAATATTCCGAAATCCGGAAATACTCCACCATCTCTTCGGCCGAGTTACTTTCTAACTCTAAGTATGAAGCCATCCGTCCAGTGTTAGTATTGGATCGGTTAAAATAGCGAAGCCGATTAGCAACCGCTTTATTCGGCGCTTGGACGAATAGGAACTCACCTTTCCAAGAGTGCATCTTGGATGTTTTATCCCAGGACGTCAAGAATCCTTGACGGTTGCATACACTTAGCCAGCTTCCCTCAACGGTTCTGGGAACCTTGGCAACGTAATGAATATGGGTGAAGGCGGCCAGAGAAGGGTCCTTTCCTTTTAAATTGCAAACGGCCAGAAAAGTGAGGATGTTTTGCCAGAAGTTTCGGGCAAGTTGATTATGTCCTATGCCATAGTAATGAAGAAGCTGGCTGATGAAAGGGTGAAGAGGAAAGCGCAGGCCGGCATCTAATGCCAAGAGATAAACAGAAAAATGGCCCGAGGGGGCACTAAGTATGGTATCCTCTCGGCCATGGAGGACGAATTGATAGCCCGGCATGGGCATAGCCAGTGAGAAAGGTCTAAGGTCCGAGCCTACTCGTCCTAGCCAAGAGTTATCGGCCAAGATGAATCTAGGGTCAGAAAGAGGACCTAGCCGTCGTCGTATTTCAGACAAGGTTGTCGATGGCTCCTCTGAATCACTAGCAGGGTTCGAGGAGCTGGCCGTCCTTGGCTCATCTGAAACCGTCCTATGGGTGGACGGACTGGGATCGGAGGAGCCTCGAATTTCTGGTGTCTCCTGTAAGGGTTCAGGGGAAGGACTTGGGGTTGCTGGACGAGCACTTTGGACTTCGCGCTCTCCTTCAGCGGGAATCCGTCCAGTAGATGCTTTCATTTCCGAGCTGGAGGCCGGCAGTTAACTCCTCGTCTGATACGAGCTGTTTGCTTGACGCGCGCCAGATTACCCTGCATAGGTAAAGACTGGGTCGTCTGACTTTGCCGGCCATGAGAAAAGAAAAAGAATGCATGCCCGGCCAAGACGGGTCCAACTCTAGAAGATGTCGAAGAAGATAGGCCCTCTGTTCTAGGGCTAGTACCAACCCTTGAGCGGCCGGGTTTGTTCGATGAAGAAGACGAGCTCATTTTCTTAAAATATGTGTGAAAAAGCAAGAAAGAGAGTTAAGAAAATACTTGTAGATGAAAGCTCGGACGAATATCAAGGACGAGTTGAAATCTCGGACGAGTGGAGTAACAGTTCGCAAGAGATTGGACGGGAGTAATTTCTCTCTCTAAAAACTCAGTAAAAATCGCAGAGCTTCTCTCTCTAGATAATTCTCAGCAATGTTAAAATGATTCCAGGAGCGACAAAGTTACATATTTATAGGGGGGTGAAAATGACCCCTTTATCCGGTAAAAGTAACTGTTGCCCTTAGGAATTGACCTGCGGAGACCGGCAAAATGGCGCCTCTTTTTTGAAAAGGAGAGGGGCAGTTGCAGGTCGGTTAAAAGAGGAAGATTAACCGTCTTGGCGCCTAGGAAATAATAACTCCCTCTTTTAAGGGCCAAATGTTGTAGCCCAAAAATCAAGGGCTATCAAGATGACAAGTGGCCTCATCGGAGCCCTACACGTGGCAGGTGCTCATGAAGGTAAAGCACAAAGGGCCAGAAAGCTGTAGGGCTAAAAGTATATTTCCCTGAAGAAAGTGTACTAAAGTCCCTCTCTTAGCCCAAAGATTGTACTTAGGCCTAGCAAAAGTAGTCTGCACCTTTGTATGAAAGTGAGGTGTACTGACCAATCAATTACTGCCACGTGTCACCATTTTATTGATTAGCCAATCAGATGCTCCCAAATTAGGGTGACATCAAGGTACAGCAGTCATTTCAAACAGTATAAATAGTCCTTAATTTCAGGGTGAAAGGTACGTTTTTCAGAGCATAGTACTATTATTCTGCCATAAATTCTTCTCTCTCTCTCTCTACTTTTTCTCTCTAAAAGTTCCTTCACATCCCTGTTATCTGACTTAAGCATCGGAGGGGGAAATACCACCCAAACCTCCAGCGTGGGTCCCTTTTTTGCAGGTTGCTGGTCAGAAGTTTGCATCGGGATTTGAGCCAATCATTGCTGCACAAGTCTCCAGTTTTAGAACCTATCATTGGGAGTTGTGATATTTAATTACTAGTTTTACACTACGTAACAATACTTCCACCTTTCCTAAGTGGTTGACAAAACTCATTGAATTCAACGCAATATTTGACACCGTTGTTACTCCACACGTCCATTATCGGAATAGAACCACTAACCAATGATATGTTACCTGGAGCATCTACATAGAAAGAGACAACAAACAATTATATTACATATTAAAGTACTTAATATTTCACCTTTGAAATGATAAACCAGATCCTTAATGAAGAATGGAAAATAGAATGATTTACCCTTGGTCATAACCTCCTCCTTGTCATCAAAATCTATATTAATATGACCAGAAGGTGGGATAGGAGCAGAGCTAGTAGAAGGGTTTTTGAGTGGTTTTGGTGTAGTAGAAGATGGTCCTTTTTGAGCTGGAATAGTAGGGGAGATATGAGTAGAAGGAGAAATACTATGTGACTTATGACCTGTGGAAGTAGAAGGGTTAATGAGTGGTTTTGGTGCAGTAGAAGGAGGGTCGTTGTAAGATGGAATAGTAGGGGAGATATGAGTACAAAGAGGAATACTATGTGACTTATGACCCGTGGAAGTAGAAGGGTTAATGAGTGGTTTTGGTGCAGTAGAAGATGGGTCGTTGTGAGATGAAATAGTAGGGGAGATATGAGTAGGAGGAGGAATACTATGTGACTTATGACCATTGAAAGTAGAAGGGTTTTTGAGTGGTTTTGGTGCAATAGAAGATCGGTCTTTGTGAGATGGAATAGTAGGGGAGATATGAGTAGAAGGCGGAATAATACGTGAGTTATGACCAGTGGACGAAGGTGGGATTGTTGTAAATGTTGATGCAATATTAGGTGGATTTTTCCATGTAGCTCCTGATGGTGGTGGTTGAATTTTTGTTGTGTTTAAACATGGAGGTTGAACCTTAGATGCAATGGTACTCGGTGGACTAAATGGTCTAAATCTGACACAAGAAGGAACTTGAAGTGGTTGTGATTGGAGATGTTGTTTTTTGGTTGGTTGTGAGGTATTTTCGGCCAAAGGTGAGGTGTTTGAGGTTAGTGAATCCGAACACAAATTAGGTTTAGTATCCGAGACATGTATATCCCTCGTTCTCTTCCCTCGATAAGTCATCTCCTACAATATAGGGCAAGGCACACAAAAATAAAAGTGGTTAAAGAGAATAAAATAAAGGAAAAATTGTCAAGAATAAGTCAACCTTTGCGTTGACCGCTTTTGACAAGTCAACCTTCATTTATTCCAGTAGCAAGTAAAGCTTGTACACGAATTAGCTTTTAACGAGTTTTTTTACTTATGACCTGAACAACACCTACAATTTTGTTCAGTTTTAAGTTTCTCACGGAACTTTTATAAAATTCAAGCAGTGCAAATATGTTCTAGAGAACAATTTAAGGAGTTCTAGAATACACACATGTTAAAACTGAACAAAATTGTAGGGGTTGTTAAGGTCATAAGTAAAAAAACTTGTTAAAAGCTAATTCATGTACAAGCTTTACTTGCTACTGGAATAAATGAAGGTTGACTTGTTAAAAGTGGTCAACGCAAAGGTTGACTTATTCTTGACAATTTTTCCTAAAATAAACTAAGTGAAAAGAGAGAAACCGAAAACATTTGGGAAATAGTTTAACATTTAGGCATACAGATAGGATAATGTTTAAATAGGATAATCCTGAGATTAAATTAATGGATTCTTTTCCCTAAATACAATAGTCAAACAGCCCCTAACTAGTAATTAAACAAAGGACAACAACTAGAATCATCATATGACAAGAAATCAAATAACCACCAAAACACTAACTTAAATTAATTAAACAATATCAACCCTAATAATCAATCTAAAATGGGATAGGATTATACTAGTTACCTTAGACAACTTGAGGAGTGCAGAATTTCTTATTAGTTTCTTTATTTTCTTGAATAAATAAAGTGATAAAACTGATTTTAGGTTTAATGTTAGTTAATCAAAGGGCTTCCGATGCTTATTATAAGTTCACAAACTACTATTAGTACTAACCCAACTACCAATACTACTATTATTACACAATTGGACCAATACTAATCCAACTATCATTTCAAATGATATGAACACTTACAGATAACAGATTGAATCACTCCTAGCGCAACCAAGATAGAAGGCATTCTCACACGGACTCTACAAAAATCACAAAATATCCACAACAAAACGTGAGCACATTTATCACTGCAGCCTTTATGTAGCCTTTATGTGGATTTCAGACTATATAATCTTAGCAAATCAGTCCTCTAGCACATATAGTGACATGAAAAGATGATATATTAATTGTCAATCTTATACTTTAAAATGCATGATGAATATAAAATCCAACAAAGAGTTATACGAATAAGGAAATGGAGAAATGGCAATTACAATATTATTAATGACTGAAATTTCATTAAAACAGTTAAAGACACGAACCCAACATAAAATAACAAATCTATATAAATGTAAAATTAATTATAAGAACCCAAAACCCTACTATTCTAGAATCTCATCATCGTCGGGTATATCAAGCAAGTCCCTAGGCTTAGTCTTAATTAGATGAAGCCATCCTTTTTGTGTCTCATCCTCGACATAAAAAACTTGTTTTGCTTGAGAAGAGAAAACAAATGGATCATCTGACAAATTTCGCCAATGTGCATCAACTTCGAGAAGTTGACAGTTACTCTGCCACTTGGGTATGTTTTACAACCCCTACGTATATCAACCCAGTCACAACGAAATATTACAACTTTGAAAGAACTATAATAATCAAGTTCAAATATGTCTTTGAGTTTTCCATAATACACTTGGCCATCGGCTTCAACCATCACTCCAGAATTTGTGTCTTCCGAAACCGTTCACGATCCACAGTATCAAACTTATAACCATTAATAATGAAGCTTTTGATCCTTTTCCCACGGTTGCTTAAACCACCGGCCAACTCTTTTCTCAACTTTCCTTTTACAGTGCTATCATCTAGGTTATGGACATATAATTCCAAATAGATGGTTAAGTTAAACTTAGATTGATATATAAAAAAATTAAGGCAACTTCAAATTTTAAAGCATATAACCTGGTTCTTCAACCAATCGGAGAATTCCTTAAGCCTCAATAGATTTTCGAGATATTCATTGGCCTTACTTCCTGCGACTTCATGCTCTTGTCGCTTTAGTTGTAAGAAATCACTTAAGAATTTGAAAAAATTGTTTACGTTTTGGTTATAGATACATTCGCTAAACAATCCATAATGATGCTTACTCAAATACTGGTTTCATCTCATCCGAATGAAGCAAAACATAGCGATGTGCTTGCTTTAAACTTTTGTCATCAAGACGGACATTTTCTCTCTTTCCAACGACACGACCACATGAGTTGTATAGATAGTTATTGATGTGCGGAACACCATCATCATTCCTTTTTGGTCTAGTGAACATGGTCTCAACACTTTCTAAATATCTCGAGCAAAACGTAATTGTTTCCCATAACAGGAACCCTTCAGTTATGGACCCTTCCGGCTGTGCTTTATTGCTAACATGAGATTTCAAAAAAGCCAAGTACCTTCGAAAATAATGAAGATTATGAGTGGAAAAATAAGAAAAGTAGTTGATGGTGGTTTCTTATTACAAAATGATAAAGGAAATTTAAACGAGGAATCTAAATTTGAGATATTAACCTTTTAATAGGATACATCCATCTGTAATGAACAGGTCCACCGAGTTTAACCTCATCCACTAAATGAATTAGTAGATGAACCATAATTGTGAAAAATGTTGGTAGAAACTCTTTCTCCATCTTACAAAGGGTTAACACAAGATTTGACTAAATCGTATCTAACTCTCCTTTATCAATGGCAGTTGAACATATCTTCTTGAAAAAGTACGACAACTCCTCAAGTAAGTCAGTAACTTTTATGGCATTTGACGCTCTTAAAGCAACCGGAAGGAGGTCTTGCATGAGGATATGATTGTCATGACTTTTCATATTAATAAATCTGTGCTCCTTCATATTCACACATCTTTGCAAATTTGATCCATAACCATCAGGAACTCTAAGCTTTTTCAAGACTTTCAAAAATCGTTCTTTATCTTCTTTACACATATTGTAGCCAGCTGGAGGCATATACTCTTTAACACGAATAGGATGAGTTTGAAACCAAAGATGAGATTTTACGTTTCGTTCTTTAAAAGCCTCCCTAGCTTTCTTATCATCTCTACTTTTTTCTATGTCTAAAAGAGTCCCTAATAAATTGTCACACACATTCTTTTCAATGTGCATAACATCTAAATTACGTCTCAAAAGATTATGTTACCAATATTCCAAGTCAAAAAATGTACTTTCGTTTTTCCAAAGAACCTTTTCATCTCCATTTTCACCTTCATCATCCTCAATTTCATTATTAGATGTCCCAACTTCTTGTCTCCTTTTTTTAGAAATTGTTTTTGATTTTCCGTAAACATAATTAACTTCTTCTAGTTGCTTCAAAATTTCTATCCCACTGGCAGGAACAGGAGCAAGACCATATTCCTCTTTCCCATCAAATAAATTAGCCTGAAAACAAAAAGGATGATCAATCGACAACCATTTACGAGATCCGGGGTAGACAATTTTGCCACCAAATTTATATGATTCGGTAAAATTGGCGTAAGAAGGGCAATCTTTATAACCTTTTGTACTCCAACCCGACAACATAGCATATGCCGGGAAGTCATTTATAGTGGAGTGTAATGCTGCTCGTAGTTTAAACTTTTTTCCGCTATAAACATCAAAAGCATCTACACCTTCCCACAACAATTTTAACTCATGGATTAAAGGTTGCAAGTACACATCAATATCAATACCAGGGCCATATTTTCCGGGAATAATCAAGGAAAAAATAAATGAAGATGACTTCATACAAAGCTAAGGAGGCAAATTATATGGAATCAGAACAACTGGCCATGTACTGTAATTAGTGTTCATAAGACGATATGGATTAAAACCATCACTTGCTAGACCAAGTCAAATACTACGAGGATCTTTAGCAAACTCTTCATATCTGTTATCAAATCTTTTCCAAGCCTCTCCATCTGACGGGTGACTAATAATTTTTTCGTCCTTCCGATCAAAATGCCATCTCATATCTCATGCGGTATTAGATGACATGTAAAGCCTTTTTAGTCTAGGAATGAGAGGAAAATATTGCATTACTTTAGCTGGCACCCCCTTCTTACACGTTTCATTACTTTTCTCATTTGCATCACTCTCCTTACCTTTTAGATTTTGCAACCTTGATGTGTGGCAGATATGACACTCACTTTTGTCTACGTATTCCCCCCAATATAACATACAATCATTTGGACATGCATGGATTTTCTTATAACCTAATCCTGGATCTTTTATTATCTTCATGCTTTCATAATAAGATGACGGAAACTCCATAATATGAGGAAATGTGTCTAATAGAAGTTCAAGCAACTTACTAAATGATTCAGCAGACCAGTGGTTCATACACTGAAGGTGAAATAAGTTTAATAGAAACGATAGCTTTGAAAAAGTAGTACACCCCTCATATAGACTCTCATTAGAAGCTTCCTTGAGTCTTTTATACTTCGCCTCTTCTACGTTGGTGTTGGTTGATGCACATTCATCATCAACTTCCTATTGAAAATTTACCTCTTCTTGCATCTCATTTAGATCTTCGTCATCGGAATCTAACTCACTCAATAACGGGGGTTCGTTAGTGGGTTGTGGACTACCAATCCTAAGAGCTGCTTTTAGTAACCCATCAATATCATCTCAACCTACTACTTTTGCTTGATCACTAGGGAACTCTAAGTTGTTATCCACTTGATGGTTAGAATGAAAAATCCAATTTGTGTAATTCTTGTAAAAAACCGTACAATAAAATATGGCCTCCTACTTTCTCTAGCTTAAACCATTTATTTAACTTGCAATTATTACATGGACATCGTATTTTTCCTTCAACAAGAGTCTCTTTAGCAAGTTCTAAAATTTCATGCAACCATCATAATAAGCAGGATGACCTTTTTGTAAATTTATCCAATTAGAATCCATGCCTCCAAAAAAAATAACAATTACAAATAAGAACCACAAAGCTAAAAAAATCCATGAACAACATATATCTTGAAATAATTCACCCAAAACACTTATATAAAATATGACCTAGTTCACCCATTGCAAAAATCATTACTCTCATGGTACGAAATGACTATAACAAGAAGCGATGACAATAATTAAAGAAAATGCGAGACAATTTAGGTAAAGTACCTAGTTCACCCAGAGGTGCTATAGAAGGAAGAAGACTAACCCCCTTAGGCCACCTGCAATCTCCTCCACGACAACTATTGCAATAAGCAAAGATCTCTACAAAGAAAAACAAATATTATGTGTAAGAATTTTGAATGGTTCAAAATAGCGGTAACTACAATTATCCCAGAACAAAAACCTCC
Organism: Beta vulgaris subsp. vulgaris; assembly: GCF_026745355.1. Classification (NCBI taxonomy): domain Eukaryota; kingdom Viridiplantae; phylum Streptophyta; class Magnoliopsida; order Caryophyllales; family Amaranthaceae; genus Beta; species Beta vulgaris. The sequence goes on along the minus strand of NC_079205.1, from coordinate 31,200,630 downwards.
TTGTACAGAAAATTAGGAAAAAAAACAATTTATTTATGTTTCAAGTCATAAGGATAAACCTTAAACAGAGACCTAATTTGTCGATTAGAAAAATATTGCTTCACATAAAATTCAAATCTTGACATGAAAACTTCCATGCACATTAGTATCTAACAAATTAAATTAATTTCTACAATGAATAAGATATCAGCCTATATTTAAGCCTGCACGATATTTGCTTGTACGATAATGGGCAATAACAGATTTTGCTTGTACGACATCTTTGACCAAAATCTGTTAATGTACATATACCAATAAAATGAATCAAACAAGAAGAAACAGACATATTATTCATCCTCAAGTAAAATGGAAAGACAGACTGACAAATAACCTCTTTAAGGCCCTTAACAACTGATTGTTGCATGTAGATATAAGATCCATCTGGAGATAAATCTGATAACTTTTCTCCCTTTCCTTTCTCTGAATAGATTTCAAATATGGATATATAAACTTCATTCTGCTAGTTCTTCCTCTAAGTTCAGCCAGAATCCTAAAAAGAAACACTACTTCAATGGGCCTACAAAAGGGACCTAACAATATTATCGTACAAGCACATTAGTATCTAACAAAATTACTATCTTACTCAAGCTTAAACTCACAAGGTTTAGGACTTTAAGTCTAACCAATCTGTAGAATAAGAAGGAAAGAAAGAAAGAAGAATTGAATATCACGTGAAAGGTGAGGAGAGTGAGTGAATATTTTTTTTGTGGGTAAGATATTTGGGCTTAATCATATTTATAGGTAAGCTTTCCATTTGGGTTTATAGAATTGATATTTATATTTTGCCTACTTAGGATCCAATTGTCTTCTACTTATTTCTTTTTCATTTCAGCTTCGCCTTCCCACGTTGTTGTTGTAGTCTAAAAATCAACGACTCTTAGCGGAACACGTGGATTCATCTAGAGCGTCCACGTGTCCCTTCCATACATATAAGAGTACGAGGCAAAAAGGAGATATCTGAAGTACAAATCCTAATTCGGCGAAGTACCAAGCCATCTTTTTGGTCTGGCATGTACTTAGGGTCAGAGCCCCAAGAGGACACCTGCATATGATTGTATGATCTGTACCTTCCAATCATTGCCTGCCACATGTCATGTTTCCATTGCTTAACCAATCAGGTGCTCCTATATTAGGGTGACCTCAAGGTACAACGATTACTCCAAACACTATAAATAGTCCTTGAAATCAGAAGTACGTTATCCGAGCAATGTACTATTACTTTGTCACAATTTTCTCTCTCTAAACTTTCCTTATTACTCCTGATACCTGACTTAAGCTTCGAAGTGGGAGCCACCTCCCAAACCTCCAGGGTGGGTCCCTTTTTGCAGGTTCAGGAATGAAGCTCAGGTTCAGGATCTTTTGACCAGGATATTGTTGCACAAGTCTCCATTTGAAGAACCTGTTGTGGAATAGCAGTATATTTTACTAGTAAAACACTACGTAACATTTGGCGCCGTCTGTGGGGAGACGCAACAATGACTGACTATGACTCATCTAATATAGCATGAAACAAAAGTTTTTAGGTTCCATTAGAGGATACGGTGGATGATGAAAGGCCACCACGAGGAAGGGATAGTCCTCCGACTATTATCAATCTTCCTTGACGAAGTCGAGAGCCTATTATTCAAGAGAACCTTGAGCATCGTGTGACTGCTGCCCATCTAGAGAACGTCTTAAACGATTTTCAGACTAAGATGGTTGCGGTCGTTCAGGAACAAATCAAGAGCAATATGTTGTTTTTTCAAGTAAACTCGGATCTAGCTGCTGTAAATCCTCTTAAGGGGTATTTTCAGGAGGGTCGTCTAGGTCCAAGTCGGCCTGCTCGTCAGGAACTATCTCAGAGGCTCGCCAAAGGAAATCGGTTAGAAGTTAGTGAGGAGCGAAGGAAGATGGACCCGAAGCTGGTAGTCCGAACTCAAGATAACGTTCATCCAAGCACGCATAGGATGGAAACAGATGCTCGAGAGTATCTGGAGGCAAAGAAGGTCGTAGCTTTGCAGCCTCTAAGACTGAGGGAAGTAGTTTGGGACCCTATGTTGTTCCGCAAAGGTAGGAGAAGATAGTGTTACAACCTATGGTGTACAGGCGACAAGGGGACAGTATTAAAGGAATATCGTAGGGAGCACATACCCACTGTGGGACAGCCGGGAGCTCTCCAAATTAAATGGCCGACTCCATTTTCGGCCAGTATCATGGAGGCAGCCCTTTCCCAAAGCTTAAGCTTCCTACAATAGATCCTTTCGATGGAACCACTCATGCGGAAGATCACTTGTTTGTATATAAGCACCAAATGTATGTCCAAGCAGTGGATGATGCCATGTGGTGTAAGAATTTTCCAGCCACCCTAAAAGGTGTGGTTCAAAAATGGTTTAACAATCTTCACCCTAACACAGTGAATAATTTGACAGATGTTAGCTATCTTTTCACTAGTCCCTTGGTGGCAAATCGAAAAAAACAAAAAACCAGCATGCACATGGGTAAGATCATCCAAGAATCGAAAGAAGCCTTGAGAAGTTTTGTTAAGAGATTCAATTTGGAGGCGTTGCATATTCATGATCTCAATGTTGGAATGGCCTTTGACGCCTTCATCATGCGCTTGAGGCCAGGAAGCTTTAAATTTGATGTGATGAAGAAAAAGATCACTACTTTAGCTGAGGCTCTTAGAGAGGTTGAAGCATTCATTTATGCTACTTAAGTCTGTGCAGAAGCAAAACATATGGAGACCTAAAAGGTTGAGGAACAAATTCATCCAAAGAGAAACAACCCTAAAAAGGCCGAGACATGGGCTTCTGACTTCTACAACAACTTCGTCCCGACGAAGCAAACGAAGATAATCTGAAATTTCGGCAGAGCCCGTAGCATTTAGCAAGGATCAATACTCCATTCTTATAGAGATTAAGGATCACTATGAGTTCAAGGCTCGAATAGAGATGAAAACTCCGTATAGAAACAGGGATAAGTGCAAGTATTGCCACTTGCACAAAGATTGCGGCCACGAAACGAATTCATACTTGCCTCTAAGGGGAAAAATGAATTCATACTTGCCTCAAGGGGGAAGGAAATTTCAAAAGAAATATGACCCTCAAAATAGAAAGATGGAAAGCGAAAGCAAATATGAGGATGTGGTTCTCGTAATTTCAGGAGGATTTGCTGCTGGGGGACCGACCAATAGAGGGCCTAAGAACTATCTTAGGGAGCTCGGCCAGGTTTTGCTAACCAATCAGGCAGAGACTGGCCCGTTTTCTAAAGTGGTAGTCAGCAAGTTGGATCGGGGGAAATTAAGAGCTCATGATGATCTTTTGGTGGTGGAGATGAAGATAGGGAATCTGAGAGTCAGAAGATTTCTGATTAATACCGAAAGTTCAACGGACATCATAAGTGTCGATTGTTGTCGAGGTTAAGGTTGGATGAAATTAACTTAGTCCTAGTCCATCACCCAATTATTCGGTTTAGGGGAGGAGTGATCCACCCAATGGGAACAATTACATTAATAGTTCGAGTTGGAGAAAAGGAGGCATCTCGAACTTCTGTTTGTTAAGTTCTTGGTCGTCAGAGATTTGACTGCCTACAACATCCTTCTCGGACGGCCAACGTTGAACTATCTCAAGGCCATAATAGTCACCCATCTCATGCTGATGAAGTTTGAATGTGATGGTGGCAAAATTAGATACTTATATGGAGATCAACAGGCAGCCAGAGAATAGTATCTCAAAACTCTGAGACCCTCATCATGGAAAGGGAAGAAGTCATATTAGGTAAAGATAACTGATGAATGCAAAATGACCGAGTATGTAAAAGGCCAAGTGGACGCTCTGAGATCGGTGGTTGAAAGACCTCAGACGCAAGTTGCTTCGCCAAGTAAATCGTCCAGCCTCTTGCCGAGCAAGAAAAGGAAATACAATCCCATCAAATTTAAAACACCATAGTCCTAAGAGGTAATGGCTATCATGGGCGCTGTGCTTGAGCATCCAGAGCCTGTAGAAGTACATGAGGACGTCTGTTTGCACAATGAACGTCCAAAAAGGACTCTGAAGATTAGGTCTACTCTTGCTCCAAGTACGAAGGACGAGCTAGTAGGGCTATTGAAGGAGTTCAAAGATGTCTTTGCGTACAAAGTTGAAGAAATGCCGAGAATTGCTCATGAAGACTTAAAACAGCAGATAGATTAAGTCAAATGGGAGTCACAACTGACACTCAGTGTAAATTTTGCAGTGCACAAACAGAGAGTCACCAACATCTGTTTTTTCAGTGTTCATATGTAAAGAGAATTCTGAATTATGTTTTTGAATGGCTGGGATTTAAATGCAGTCAAGATCAATTGGTTAGAGTGCTGATGCTGCTGAATAGAAGAAGGGGGAAGTCCAGAGTACAGAAGTAGATCCAAGTAGCAGTGTTCATAGCTAGTGTCTACCATGTATGGTGGGCAAGGAATGAGGTTCTTTGGAATATGGTGGTTTGGAGACCAGAGAAGATATATAGGATGATTAGAGAATGTATAGTCATGCGAATTTCTAGTATAATGCCTAGGAAGATATCTAGTAAAGATATTGCTTGGTGGGAAAATGTAAAGCATAAAATTGTACAGTGTGTATAGCTTATAGCTAAAATAGTGTAGCTTTTCTTGTGTGGAGGAGTCCAACCTAGTTGGTTTGCTCCCCTTGGTTAGCTTTTGGTTGTAATGGTGTTTTTGGTGATAATACTACTCTTACTTTATAAAAAAAAATTAATTAAGTAACTGTTAACAAATAACAACCATAACTCCGTAAGTAATTAAGTTAACAAGTACTTGCTAGTTACTAAATAGTAACTTGTTAACAACCATATGGTAACTTAACATTTATTCAATCGGATGGTGTTGTTGTCTGTATATCTGTGAATCGGATGATTCAATTCATTTAAGTTAATTACTTTTACGTGTAATGTATTTTGAAACTAAAAATTTTACTTTAATGATTTGAAGTTAATCGTCTTTAAGTTAAAGTCATTATGAAACTCAAACATCTAATTGGATGGAAAGACGTTTTTATAGAATGAGATTAATGTATCAATGTAAGTCGATAAGCTTATTCAAGAAAACAATACTCCGTTTAAGTTAATCGTCGTTAAACTATATATTCATTTTGAAACACAAACATCTACTTGAATCGAAACAAGTTGCTATGAAATAGTAGCAATAATATTGATAATGATAATGATAATAATAACAATAAATATTATAATAGTAATGATATTAATTATCAATTGTCATTGCTAAATTTATTATTATAGAATATAAAAATCGAAATCTCCATCAAATTTTGATAATGAACATAAAAAATAAAATTGATAGATTTGAGTATAAAACCTCATCTCATCTATAGATCAAATTAATAGATATGTGAAATCCAACAAAAAAACACTATCCTAACCATTGACCAAATCAAATCTATGGCTAAAACCTCACTAACACACCCACACACGGATCACCATTCTCAGCCATAGGATACAAACTCAAATCAACGATCTATTCCAATCCCCTTTCTCCATGTATAAACCTTACTCATTTATCTAAACCCTAAACTAACTCCTCTTCTATCTTTCTGCCCATGAGAGAGAGAGGGAGGCTCGAAGGGGAGGAAGTTAGCAGCGCTGAAGGATAAGGGGGTGGGGCGGTTGTTCAACGGCGGTAGGTGGTGCTGCTGTGTTCATCAGTGGTGGTCGAAAAGTGGAGAGCAGTGGTTGCCGGTGGCTGGAGAAAACAGAGAAAATAAAGATTGAATTTTTGCTTCCAATTCTCCTAATTGATTTTATTTTCTGAGTTTTGATTGTTGATTTGTGATGAAATTTCGAATTCGAACTCAAACTCTCTTATTTATAGTTGAATGGCTAACTTAAGAGATGTATTTTCAAATTTAAAAATTCTCCAAACCATTAGCATCCATGGATTTCAAGAAAACAAGAAGCTTTACCTATTGTTTCTCTAAATTTAGTGGGTTAAGTGTGATTGAAAGAGTAAAATTTTAATGGGTTTCTAGAAGATTAAGTACACTGAGTTGTAAATTTATGGGTTGTTGTCATCTTACTGTTACAATTTATAGATATTTAGTCAATATTTCATCTTTTCTTGATATATACTAAGTTTTTACCTTTATTTTTCATGCCATTTGAGTTAATTCTTGCCTGTGTTTTGGCATGTACTTGAAATGTTTACTTTCTTGGATAATTTTTCATCATTGTTGACATGATTTTAGAGTGAAAACAAGCATGCCCAGATGATTTTTATGGCGCATCTCTTCTGCTCATTGGTTTTTTTAAAAAACTTGTAAAGTATGATTAAATTGATGTTATAGCCATTTAGATGATGTCGGGCACTTATAGCTGTGAAATTTTTGGTGTTTCAGTGGATTTTTCTCAGATTCTTATATTATTGCTCAAGTTGGTATTAATCAGTTTTGAGTGATAAGTCTAAGTGTAAAATTTTTGGGCTAGATGATTTTATTTTATTTTTTGGAAATAAGCTCAGTAGTTAAGATTGGGGATCTTGGTAAAAAAAAAAAAAATTGACTATTTGTGTTAGGATAAGGTGTTTGTTCTAAAGTATTGTTGTTAGGACTTGGAATAGGTGGTTGTTGTTGAGCAACATCCATCCTTGCTTTCACACGTATGGAGGAGGAGGAAGATGAAGTTATTTTCTTCTTTTTTTTTTTATGTTTTGGAGATGTTGATGTTGGGCTAATTCAGCTTATGGGTTTGGGCTCATGAACTTGGACAAAGGGGCCATCATAATTTGTTATTATATGCAAATTACTTACAATGTTGACTACAAAATTTTAGTAGTTTAATTTATAAACTTCATTATCAATAAATTATTTAATAAAATATTTAATACCTTTTTCACATAACTTAGAGATTCATATATAATAAAAATTAACTTAGTGATTTTGGTTGACTTGTAAAAATAATTGACTTGTGAATTTGAGTACAATTTAATCTAATTAATAATAAATTAGGAGTCCACTCATGGTAAACCCGGGTGTACCATGCTCATGGTACACCCAGGGGAATTTCCATAATTAATTGCAAGTTAAGAGGCACGCTGGTAATTTCGGGACAATAAATGACAAAAAGCAAAAAGCAAAAATTTGAATCCTGTTCTTCTTTCTCGCTCTTTCTTCAATTCGAAACCTTATAAACAGAAAAAAAAAAAATGGAGAAACCAACGCAACCTTGCGGATCATTAATGGCAGATTCAACTCAAACACAACAATGGAGATCTGAAATTCGCTCATTTCTCTCAATTCTTTCTCGCCGGAAAATTCTTATTTTCAATTCTTCTCTCTCCTCCTCCAAACCTACCAAACACAACAATGGAGATCTGAAATTCGCGGGAAAAAAAATTCCAGATCTGAAATTCGCGAGATGAACGATGAGATGATGATGACGCGGACTCGAGATGATGATGACGCAGACTCGAGATGATGATGATCATGCGATTGAAGAGACCCACGACCCATCCACGACGATTATGAAGACCCACGACCCAGATCTGATTATGTTTTTACTCGTTTGTTTTGTTGTTGTTGTTTTGCTCATTTCCCCTCAGTTATTCGTATTGCATAAACCAGATGTTTTAGGTTGTTTTACATGATCAGGACATGAACAAAATTATGGGTGCTGATTGTGAATTATCATTGTAGGAATGAGCAAATGTATTATGTAATAATTTTGAATTCTAATGTTCAAATGAGTCAAGCTTCTATGCTCATTTAGAATGATTGAAGATTATGTGCTCATTTACATAATTTTTGTTGGATGATTATTGGTGCTTAGTCAACTCTTATGTACTTGCTCTAGTCTTTTTTTTTCTATTCATTTCATCTCTTTCTTCATTTTCTTTTTTGCTCACCTGTGAGTAGAAATACTTGCTCATCTGCTCACTTTACTCATTTTCTCATTTAATCATTTGCTTATTTTACTCATTTGTTCATTTGCTCATTTGCTCAATTGTCCATTTTGCTCATTTGGCGAAAATAGCCTTGGATGTACCTAGAGGTGGCGAGTGGTGCGTTCTGGATGGGCTGGGCCGCGGGCTTAGGTGGGCTGGGCTGAGGGTACGGAGTCCATGACCGGACTGCGAATTAGACGGGCTGGGCGGGCTGTGTTGGTGGTCCAAGGAGGTCGGCCCACCTCCGTCTGGACCGGTTTCCGATGGTTAATGGGGCTGTCTGGGCTGGGCTAACGGGTTTCACGGTTAGTGGCGGGCTGGAGCGGTTTTAAGTGGGCTGGACGGGTTGACTGGGCTTGGTGGCTGGTTCTGGTTCTGGTTCATGGTGCTGGAAATCAACACAGTGAGAAACAGGGGGCCAAAACCGCCAAATGGGTTAGGAGAGAGAAACCCACACAAGCACCACCGAGTCACCGACCAGGCGACCACCCACACCAAGAAGAAAAAAATGAAATTGCATTGAGTATTGACTATTGAGTAAGAGCAAAATAAATAAATTAAAAGAAATTTAACAGTGGGTATTGAGTTCTAGAATTCGAAATCCCAATTTCAGATCTAGACTTGTATAACTCCATCAATCAACATATAAACAATTAAACATACATCTCTATCAATTAACAAGGAAAAAAAAGAAGAGATGAAGATTGAGTAAGAGCAAATTAAATAAATTAAAATAACTTTTACAATTTACAGTGGTTCATGGTGCTGGAAAATGGAAATCAACATAGTGAGAAACTGAGAATTGAGAAACGCTGAAACGGTATAACTTTTACAGAAGAAAATAATGAAATTACAGTTGTAGGAATCGAAATCCCAATTTCAGATCTAGACTTGTATAACTCCATCAATCAACATATAAACAATTAAACATACATCTCTATCAATTAAGAAAAAAAAAGAGATGAAGAATCGCCTATGATTCTCCATCACAATTCACGAATCACGAGCTACGATTTATGTATTTTTGATAATTTTCCATGGAATTACCTCTGTGTTGGTATAGCCATGAAAATTCAAGTTGATTGATTGACGAGCCGTCGGAGATATAGCCATGGAAATTGAGATGGTGAAGTTGATTGATGTTGTTGGAGTAGTATTGCAAGTGTTGATAAAAGAATCAAGTTTGAACCCTCTTCCTAACCTTCCTTGCGCCATTTTTTTAGCTTCTTGAAGCTTACTTCCTTGCGCCATTTTTTTAGCTTCTTCAAGCTTACTACAACTATGCAGTGAAGCTAATCTGCTAATGTAGACTATTGTAGAGGAGAGAGAGAAAGAAAAGAAATGGTGGATTTTGTCCTGGTTATAAATATTTGAGTGAATCAATTGTAAAGTTTATTTTCTTTGTACGAAACATTTGAGGACTATACTTTTAGGAGGAGTGAGAGTTGACTTGTTCAAAGAGAAGATAAAGTGAAATTTGGAATGACAACTTTTTACTCCTAAATTGGAAACTTTAATTTTAGCCAATTTTATTATATACCTAGAATTGGGCCAATTTCAAATTCGAAAACTATAAATAAACAACCATAATACTAAATATTTAATACATGGTAAGTCATATAAATATACAACGGCACATGATATTCATAATCATTAGCATTTATTTTATCATAACTAGTTAAATTTATTTATTACTACATCTTACTCTTACAATGTATAATTTCATGCTAAATTAGATTTAAAACAATTGTAAATATTCAAAGTTCATAATTGGCCATATAATTTACACTTTCATAATATTTAAATAGAAATAAAAAAGTTCATATGTCATAACATTGATTTTTATTTTAAATTTCATGGCTTGCTCTTAATTTATATAAAACTAAGTTGCCTACGTATCCTTAAATTGATAAGAAATCAAAGCCAACGTAGTTCTTATTATTAAATGTATATTGATTTGTTTGTTTTGGGGGGGGGGGGTGGACTTGAACTTACTTTTAAAAACTTTAATTTAATATCAAAATTAAATTAAAGAGATTAAAAATAAGCCGCCTACGTATCCCGAAGGAATCAAAGCCACACGTAGTTCTCATGCGTACCTGGTTTCACGGATCACGGAATGCTTGATTTGTTTGTGGGGGAGGGGGGGCTTGAACTTACTTTCGAAAACTTTAACTTAATTTCACAATTAAATTAAAGAGATTAAAAATAAGCTGCCTACGTATCCCAAAGGAATCAAAGCCACACGTAGTTCTCATACGCACCTGGTTTCACAAATCAAGGAATGTCGCCGCCTTCACCGTCAATATCAATGGGCTGAGAAGTACTTGTTCCACCATTCGATCCAGATTCCGATGTCATTTGCATCCAAGGGTCATCCTCATCATCGTCCTCTATCTTCATACCTTGTGTTCTCTTCTCCGCTTGATCCCAATCCTTTTACACACACATATCTCAATGCTTTCCGGGGATAGTCGTGATCTTTTTTCATCGAGAACTCGTCTACATGCACTAAAGCTGATTCGGAAGCAATTGTTGAAGCAGGGACCGCAAGAATGTCCCTTGCAATCCTTGCCAATATAGGAAAATCACCGGGACCAGAATGCTGTTTCCACCACTTAAGAATATCAAAGTCATTATCAATGTCATATTGTAAAGCATAATATCCATTAAACCCTTTGTAAGTAGATGGTAACGAGGATGACGAACCAGCCATTCGTGGCTTTTTAAGAATTTTTGAAATTAATACTCCATACCTACCTTTGCCTTGTTCGAATCTGCAACATATGTTCCTTCGGGATTGTAAAGCATCACTAATTATCATAGAGAGCTTCTAAAGCATGTTTACAACGTATAATATATGACTCAATATCATAATGAATACCTAAGCAATCATAATAGAACTCAAGCACATCCTTCAAACCTTCAACTTTGACTCCCGGTCAAGAATAGCAGCTAAGCCATAAATGACAGGGAATCACTAAAATACTTGTACATTTCACCTTCATGGAATCAAGAAACTACAAATTGACATACATCTATGCTACTATTGATTGCATTAACAATCTTAACGCACTCCAAAATAACAAGATGCAAGTTAGGCTGGTAAACATAAGAAAACATATTTGTAGCGTCAGCAAAAGCTTTCAACACATCACGGATCAAAATGGCATTAGTCCAATGTTCACTAGTAATTAAGGCTTCAGGATCCTGTTGTGACTCATTATAAATAATGGTCAACATGTGTCACGATAATCTATAGCTTGATTTAGTAACTTATAGGTTGAAATCCAACAGGTTGGTGTGTCAATACACCATCGTCTCTTCTTTAGGCCTATTTCCTTACATAAGGCCATATAACGTCTTTGAACATGTCGTGCAACTCTAATCCACTTGGTTACAGTTCTAATGGGTGTTAACAAAGGTTCTAGTTGAGTCATATACCTTCTTGGACAGACAAATTCAGAATATGATCACAACAACGAACATGTAATAGTGCACCGTCTATAAGCAAGGGAAGCTCAGTATCAACTTTCAAGTAGTCGATACACTTTGTGTTAGCAGTAGCATTATCAAGAGATATAGAAAAAACTTTGCGGTTCAAATTAAAAGTTTTCAAAGAAGTCATAATACGAGTTTTCAAATTGAAACCACTATGGGACCATCATAGCTTCAAAACAAATTATCCGTTTTTGCAAATACCAATCTCATCAACCCAATGAACGGTGACACAAATAAATGGCTCATGACAAAAAGAAGTCCACGTATCACAAGTCAAGCTAACCCAACACTCAATTGTACGAAACATTTCAATCAAATGCCCTCTATACTTATAGTAAAGTTGTTGGGTATGAGTTTAAGGGTGTTTCGTGGAATACGTCTATAGGGGCTGCATAAATGTTCTATTCACTCCTCAAAGTTTGACGACTCACCATGATTAAAAGGCAATTCATCAAGGATAACATATTTGCTAAAACCATCAATCATAGCACTCTATTATAAAGAAAGGCTTACCTCCACCGGGTTCCTTACCGAAATACCCATGCAATTGTCCTTGGACACTGTCACTTGCACCACCAACATGAACATTATCGGCTGTCATACCATGCTTTTCTTTCAAATGACGTCCAAAGTACGGTTCCACCACCTTGTTTCCATTTGAACTTAGGAACTGGTTGTTTACCCATATTCTTACACACTAGGCAACAAGCATGATATGAATTGTTCAAATTTTGCCCATCAGGTTGTCCGACAACTAGTATTCGTTCATAATATGGCCATCCCCATGAAGTTTCACCTCTACCTTTAGTTTAAGTTTGTAGACTTCCTTCTCCATCTATTTCAAAAATGAAAATACAATATTAATTTTACTAGTATATATTTCAATTCAAAACAAATTTATAATAGTATATTTAAAGAGGTAACTAATTAGATTAAGGAAATGCCAAACATAGACTAAGTTGGACAAATATTAAGATAAAATATAGTATACTAAAACCCCTTAATCACATTATATAAGTAAATTGGGCCACAACATGAATTCATGAACTCCTCATAACCCATAAAGTCCAAACAAAGTAACAAACCAAATAAAACCCCTAAAAATCTCTTTCCAGTTTCTCATCCGTCATCCTAGAAAAACCCTAAAATCCCTTAATCCCCTATTGCAAAATCGGTACAGTAGTCACCTCCATCAGATTCGCCGTTCGCGGATGAGTAGATGACGGTTCTATCTATGTCTTTCCAGTCACCATACTCACCACCCTTCTTCATTGAATCTCCTCCAGTCCTCCATTAGATTCGCCCAATTCATATTTCATCTGCATGCTAGGTTTTTTTCTCTATCCTCAATTTCTCTCAATTTTCGTTCGTCGATTTTTAAATTATTTTCAAATCCACAAATTCGAATGTTGAAACGCCAAAATTTCCAGATCTAATAGCCAAATTCGATAATAACGGTGGAACTCCTCAAAATAAAGGTTTCGGATTTTCGGAATTCCTATTAATTCGAGGAATATTCAGCAATTCGAAGCCTAAAACTTTCTGTAATTGTAAGTCATCTAACTTTTAACAATCTAATAGCTTTTTAAATGTGTAATATATGTGGCTTGGGTTTTTTTTGCCTTATGTATGATTAATGTAAATTTTGTTCCAATTTCGTGGCTTAGGATTTAGGATTGGATGAACTGATGAAGTCATGAACTGGTTGTTGGGGCCCTAAATCTGCGTTTTTTTCCCTTAATCATGGCGAGTAATCTGAATTTTGCTATTATGCCTATTAATCACAGTTAGCGAAATAATCAGATTTGTGTTAATATATATTTGCTTCCTCTAGTATATAGTTCCATCTTAATACTTGTGTTAGTAGTATTTAAATAGTATAGATTAAAACATATTGATTGATTTGTTATAGTATAGACTAACATGTGGCTAACAATATTAAGATTAAATACTATTAATGTTCATTCTCAGAATACAGTTGACATTATGTGTATATAGTTACATCTTAATAGTATACAAATAATATATAGTATATAGTATATAAACAGTATATATAAATAGTATGTAAATACTAAATAGTATATAAATAGTATATAATTCCATCTTATTAAGAGTGTATATAGTATTTAACACAAATATTAATAGTATAGATGTTAATATAGTATAGATGTTCCTCTAGATTATCATGTTGTCAATCTTAAATTTATGAAATTAAGAGTGTATAAATAGTATGTTAATAGTATAGCAGTTAAGCTTTATTTTTATTAAGTTGTCAATCTTAAATTTCCCAATTTCTGAATTTTTCTTATCAAGGTGTTAATCTGTGAATTTCATTTTTTCCTTGCTCCTTTTCATGCTTTCTTAATTGTTATACTAATGTCAATTGTCAATGTTAGGATTATTATTCATGTTCATTCTATTAATATTAATTCTTAGGGATAAGCATTACTCAATTGCTAATGTCGAAAACTCGAAAGTATGCTAATTGATATTAATGTCGAAAGTAATACTAATTAAAATGACAATGATTCTATTGAAAATGAACTATGTGGCTTTTATATTTAGAATCAAACTTACTAATGTCCAAAGTGTGCTGATTTATGCAAATGTCAAAATTACGTGTGGTTATTATATATTTCGAAAGTAATACTAATGTATTATATATTTTCATTAAGTGGATAGATATAAACTTAATACTAATTAAGTACATGTTAATGACGTACCTTCTCCGTTAGACGACTGAACTTCGTTTTGAGATGGTCGACGTGGTGGAGGTGGTGACATGGTGGAACTAGATGATTGGTGGGATGTTCCTAACGGTGGGGAAACTTGAACTTCATTCGAGTGTTGTCCATACTCATAAACATTTTGGGTGTTAATCTCAAATTGGTCCATTTTTTGGTTTTTGTAGGATTTTTTGGAATTTTAATTTGTAGAACTAGAAAAAATAAAAATTAACTTCCAATATTGCAAGAGACAAGAGAAACGGGAGATCAAGAAAAATTGAGAATAGGAGGATTGAAAGTATTAGAAGATAGGAGATGAGAGATGTGTGGTGAAATGGTTAGAATTAAGGTGCTATTTATAGGAAAAAATGGGTGGGAAAATAATTGAAATTTACACATACTTTCAAAATTGTAGCTCCATCTCCATGAGAAATCAATCCCTTACTGTATGAAGAAAAAATATCACTACTACAGTGAATAGCCTGCAAAAGTTGATAACTTTGAAATAGGAAGGCATGGAAGCTAGAAGATATTGTCGGTATAGTATTGTTAGCTGTTGTTGTATGATAATTGTTGAGTACGCAATTTATTTGCTATTTGATTTGACCATTCACTATAAGTCTATCATGGAGGTTTCAGGGATAAGGTGAAAGAATCAAAGAAAGAAGAGCATGCAAGGATGCCTTATCCTGCACAAAAAAAGAGCTACTGCCTACAGCAGTACAGCCTACTTGCCATGCCAAGTTGCATTTGCTTTTGACAATTGCACCACATCAGGAGAGGAGTAAAGAAGTTGTTGCCAACTGCCATGTTTTCTTAATAAATGGGCCATGAATCTAATATGAATAAGTGTAATAAGATTAATTTTGTTGTTTCTGTTTGCATGTCCAACTTATTATGTTTTGTTCAAGTAACTGTAATGGGCCAGTTAAATTACAATTATTGGGCCAGAAAAATTACAAGTCAGATTTATTCAATGCATAAATGTAGGGTGAAAAATTACAACTATTGGGCCAAGAAAATATCACGGGCTGGGCTGGGCTGGTTACGGTCTGGGTTGGTTTGGGCCACGGTTTAGTTAGCGGTCTGGGCTGGGCTGGTTAAATGACTGGGCTGGTTTGTGGGCTGGGTTGGGTGGGCTGGTAGGTGGGCTGGGCTAGTTACTTGGACTGGGCTGGACGGTTTCTTCACCGAGCTATTATGGGCTGGGCCAAAATTTACCAACCCAAGGACCATCCACTATTTTCACGGACCTCATGGGCTTGGTCCGGGCTGGTCACAGGCTTAGCCCGCAAGGCCCACGATACAGGCTGGGCTGGGCGAGCTGGGAAGGCCCACAGTGTTGGCCACCTCTAGATGTACCATAAGCATGGTACACCTAAGTTTACTATAAAGATCCTCATAAATTAGTTTGGTTACAAATCAATTTTCGTTGAATTAAATTCAATATTTAATTAAAATTTGTCAAGGTTAACTTAATTTTTGTTCATTTAGTTTTAGTAAAAATAATTTACACTAATTGAATTTTCATAATTTTATGGTGTTTACTCGTCCAAATTGGTTGGTTTGAAAATTTGAAACAAATAAGACAGATCTTATTTTATTTAGGTAACATGAATTAAGAGAGTAATGTACACAAATAATTCAAGAATAAATGAAAATAAAAATATAATACACAAATAATTCAATAATAAATGAAAATAAAAACATAAACCAATACAAGATATTGAAAGTGCAAAGTGCAACCCTCATAGTCAAATTGAATGTAATTTAATTATTAAATGTAAGCAATTTTATAAATAAACATATTTAAATGATTTCATACATATAAAAAATAATTGAATTTTAGTAATATCTTGTTGAGTACAGCCGAATTCGAATTTGAAAACAAGTGTGTCTAATCAGGTAAGGATATAATCTTGCCAAGTGCTGATTAGGTATGGGCAATTCCAAGTCAGGTTTCACTCAGGTCTGGGTAATCCCAAGTCTGGGTAATCCCAAGTCTGAATAATCCCAAATCTAGGTAATCCCAAGTCCAAGTAATCTCAAGTCTGGTTTCGGTCAGGTCTGGAGACTGACCCTTACAGATCGATCCAGGTTCAAGTCAAGTTAGAATCAGGTTGACCCAACAGTCAAATATGTTTCTAACACCACTATGCTTGACCCATATAAAAAACATCATCACGTCCCAAACACAAGAGCATAGAGCGACTTGACAATATAAAATTAACTCAAGTTACACAACCGTGAGAATCCACCAAAAAAAACTGTATGGCAATATTGATGCAAGTCTTACTAACATCAGCACTCTATTCTACAGAACAAAATCAAAAGATCCACAGGGACCATCTAGGAAACAGAGAAATGAGCCCGGTAAAGGGCAGCTTTCGATCTACTAGTTCTTGCACAGCACAGAAAAATTCAATAGTAAACCTAGTACCTCCTCCCAAGCCCACCAGCTCCACGGCCGAAAGCTGGGGCAGGTGCCATAACCTCTGGTTCAGCTTTGACAATTCCAGGAAGTTCAGACATCCCAAGAGCAGCAAGCATGTCAATGGTCTCTGGGTCAACGGGGATTGAGTCAACCTTGATAGCAGACTCAGCAGGCACAAAGTCCATACGCCTCTCACGCTCTTCCTCTTGCAATTTCAGAGAAATTCCACGGACAGGACCCTTTTGAATTCTCTTCATCAGATGAGTGGAAAACCCAGCAATCTTGTTGCGCAAACGCTTTGAGGGAATGATGGCAACTTCCTCCAATACCTTCTTGTTGGTGTGGAAATCCAACGTCATTCGAGAGTAATACCTCTCAATGACTTGACGAGAAGACTTCTTAACGGTCTTTGTTCGGACACGACCCATTTTGAGAAGCTTAAAAACAACTTACCTGCAACAGAAAGGCACATAATTATACAGAGCTTATCTGTAACAAACTTAAAAGAGGCTATGAATCTCAGTCAGACAGAGAGCATGACTTCAATGTTAGGGACATGACTAACTCAACTAGCTCAGTTGGAAATAGAAATGCCTTAGACCATTACAAGCATTGAAGCTAACGTCATTTTATAACCACTGCACTAATAACCAGCAAGGCTTTTAGCAAAAATTAAAATATCACTGGCAATTACAATCACTCTACTCCATTCATTAGCTAATGTTGTGTTTGATTGCTACTCATTCCTAAATAAGCTGGATTTCCCATTTTCCTTTGTTGGCCAAGGAGAAATAATTCACGAACTATTATGTATGTTTTTTTTGTTCATACCATTTTGCAGTTATATATAATCAATGACAAATATTGTACATGGAAAATCAAACACTACCGTCATATTTTAGCTACTTCTTCCGTTTTTTTTACTTGCAACACTTTCCTAAAAGGGAAATAATTAGTTACTTACAACACTTTCTACTTTTGCTTTTCTTTTCTCTCTATCTCTCTCCAATCATATGGGGTCCTCTCTTTTTTTCCTCTCTACCTCTCTCCTACCTAAATTTTGCATGGGAGTATGAAGGAAAAAGTTTTGCAAGTAAAAAAAAAACGGAGGAAGCATATCAAATGGTATCTGATTTCAATATTCAACATTTGTTATCTAATATACAACTTTGATAATTAGATATCCAATTAAAAAGCTGTCATGAATTAAGCATCTCCTATGTAAAGGTATAAAATAAAATTAAACGTTCCAATGTCCAAAAAATCCAAATAATTTTCACAAGCGTCACAAGATTTTCCTTTGCTAAGAAAGGAATGCCACACTTTTTTCACTAACCCTCACTTCCCTTTCTCCTCTCCTCTATCCTATACCCGCCCTTCCACTTCCGTTGTGGTAGAAGAAAGACATTATAGCTAGACCTCCATCGACAATAAATGTTTATTTTAAATCTAATTAAGCTGCATAGAAATATTAGTTCATAGTGAAACGAGTAAACTCATAAGATTGCATTCAAGCTCAAAGCACTTCCACCATAATCTTATCTATAATAACTACAACCAATAAACATTAAAGCCAAAGCAAACTACGGGTAACCATTTGAACCTTCAACCTTTATCACATAATAAGATCTGGAAGGAACAGAAACTACTTAAGAACAAAACCCATATCTCCTATTACAAATTACAAATTAAAAACATAATCATCCTAGCTCTTGTACATTTAGGCAGACGAAAGTGCAAGAATAAAACCCAAATCCGAAAAATTAAAATTGGGTAATTAATTCATTTTCTGCGCAAAAGATACCCAGTAAAATCCAAACCTCAAAAATTATGATTTCCACATTTTGATGAGCAATTGATTCATTTTGTAAGAAACCAAAGTAAAGCCCATAACTTAAAAATTTGAAATTTCTATATTTTCACGAGCAATACTCATATTCGGCAAAACAAAAAACTCCAGTAAAACCACAATCTGTTAAATATCAATTCTAAAATTTAAAAAAAAGATAGTTTAAACCATATTAAGTTTACCATAATCAGCAATGAAGAGTAAAATAGAGGTAAATGAAGAGAGAGAAAGTACCTGAAGAAGGAGAAGGTAGAGAGCGACGAGGGAGGTTTGAGCGGCTGCTGCTTCAGCGAATAGAAAAGCCTCTCGAAGGAGAAAATGAAAGTGGGAGAACTTATTAGGGTTTTTTCAACAACGGCACCAACTACTGAATTAGGTTAGAGTTTTATCTTGGTGTTCAATGGATCACTGTTTGGACCATGTTTTCGCAATTAAGAGTGGGCTTCTATGGCTTACTTTGTATACAATGTGGACAACTGGATTGTTTGACTGAGCTTTTTGGGCTGTTCTTTGAATGAAGTACTTTTATGTTTTTAAAGCCCAATTAAAGAGCTCAAGGATTTTTTTAAAATGAAATGTTGCAAAAGTGAAATTTTATTAAATTCAAAATTAGATGACTTGTATAATAGATATCAATCATTAATGGAAACATCTTATCAAACATTCTATTGTCAATTAAACATTTTATTCACAAATTTCAATCACATGTGTTTGCCTTTAGTTTCAGGTTCGTTATGTCATTTTTTATTTATCTTTAAGATTTCGATATACACTTGGTTTATTTGGTATATTTGAAACATATACAACAATCAATCCATACGCACATGTTGCTTAGCTAGATTTCTTGTGTTTTAAAATTTTGTGATGTTGAATCAAGTAAAGTATTTTGGCTATGTTCAATTTCTAGGTTTGCTTTTGAGTTTGGTTGCTGCTTTATGGAGTTTCGTGGTTGTTTTGGTGGCTTTGTTGTTGTTTGGTGGAGTTATTAGACCCTTTACTAGTCCTTTTTCCCTTGTGCAAGGATCCTTTTGTGTATGACTCGTTCGAACTCACATATTTTTATGATTTCATCACATGTGTTTACCCTTAAGTTCATGTTGGCAGTGCTACTTCTAGTTTGTCTCAAGTTTGAAACAAATAAGACAATTGATCGTGGATGCACATATTGTTTAGTTGGTTTCCTTGTGTTGTAAATATTGTGATGTTAAATTTAGTCAATTGCTGAATAATGATGCTTCTTATAAGAAGTAGAGTTTTTTTTAAATGTTGTTATAAGACCTGAGAGTTTGTTTCTATTAATAATTTATACCTTGGTATGTTTAAACTTTGAATGTTTTCTATTTAGTTTCTAATTTTACTTGTATCTTTTTATATGATTGCATTGTTGATCTTACTCAACTATTAAGATTGAAGATAAATCCACAGAAAAAATGTAATTTAGCTTTATTTTTATTATCTCTTGATCCTTTTCTTTATTTTTGGTTTGGTTATATTGTAATGTCATTAAAGAAGAATATAAGGGAATTGAAATTTTAAAATAATTTTTCAATTTTAATAAGTTGTTTTTTAGTGAATTGCTTATTGAAATGATTAATACAATTTTTATAATAAAATAAGATTGTTTAATGTATATCCCTTTGAAATGAATAATAATTAAATCCACAAGTTATTAGGCCCGGGCTATGCCCCCTGTAAGAAAAAAAAAGTTCATTTACTAACATTGTACTTTAAAATGATCACAATAAATACAACTTGGTCTAGTGGTTTAAACTTTACTATATGAACTTGAATTAATTTAAGTCACGGGATCAAAACCTATACTATGCAATTTCTAATTTTTTTTTTATTGTACATTGATTACATGAACTAAAACTCCCTAAGAAAAGCGTCATGTGGCACAATTCCTTGTTTACGAACGCATTTTAATAAATTTATTATATAGATTTGGGAAGGTAATTGGTTGTGGAAAAACAGACAATGAAGATTAGATTTATTATTATTGTTTTTTTTGGCTAAATAAGTAAGTAGATTCATTCATTCATTCAGCATACATCATAAGCCACCTTAAAGCCAAACATACCAACTAGCTTGGACTCTTTGGCATAAGTGGGAGCAAACCAGTTCAAATTGCAATGTATCACATACCACCATTACATCTTCTAACCAATTACATACTAACAAAACACCTATAATCAGACATGGAAATGTTTTGCGGCATTACAAAATTAATTCTAAGCTTAATTTCATATTTTATACTAACGACACTACTAGCAACATTAGAAAGATAATGGTTTTAAAAGCGCCCAATTTTGCATCTCCAAATATCATAAACAACTGTTGCTACACCTATCAGGAAGACATGCTTCTGGAATTGAACATCCTCTTATCCATGTGCAAATCTATTATAGTTCCATGCTCCTAGTTTGTATGCTTAACCAGATTATCTCCCTCAAGCATCCAGAGCTAAATTTGCATGAGAAGAACAGGTGTGTGTGACTTTCAAATCCTAATCCACATATCAGACACAAGTTTGTAGCACTAATTCTTATCTGCATCAGTTTCTCAGTTGTCTACTGCTTGTTTTGAATTGTAAGCCATATGATAAACCTATGCTTAGGAGTACTTAGTCTATTCCACACTATCTTGGCCCAAGGTACTCTCTCATGTTCCCTTATAATCTTCTCATGTACACCTTTGATAGAGTACTAAGCCATATTACTCAGTTCCTCCTTGATGTAATATAGTTTCAACTTTTCCTTCACTGCACACACTTCGCTCCAATACCAGCTTATATCAGCCCTTGGTGTGTAGCTCCAACAATCAGCCCCCTTCATGGATATTGAATGCACCCGTTTAATCCATACATTATCTTGCTTGGATCAAATGGCCCACACACATATTTGCCCATACAAGCAAAAATTCATGTGATTACATCCCCAAACCCAAGCCCTCCTGCCTTTTTATTATAACAGACTTGATCTCATGCTACATATCCAAGCTTGGAGGAGAAATGCTGACCACTCCATAAGAATAATCTAGATCTTCTTGACACTTCCTTCAGCACTTTCTTAGGGAGAATATACACTTGAGCCCGGTATCTGCGCAAGCTTTATAAGTACAGAATTGATAAGTTATGCTCGAGCCATGTAAGAAAGAGTCATTGTACTCCACACCCTGATTCTTATAGTCATTTTATCAATTAGCATCTCACATTCTGCTGTCGTTATCTTCTTAGAGCATATAAGAACCCCAAGATACTTAAATGGAAATGAACTCTGCATAAACCTAGAAGCTTCTAATATTCTCTTCACCTCATCTTTTTTCATTCCATAAGTATACATAGCAGACTTGTGTTATTAGCTTTTAGTTCAGAAGTATTGGGAAAAAGCTTGAAAGCACCTTGCAACTAATATGAAGATGCATATTCACCTTTGCAACAAAGGATCAAATCATTTTCCAAAACACACATGTGTGTCAATTTGAGTTCTTTGCATCCTGGGTGAAATTGGAATTGGCTTAAGTCACTCATTTTGTGCAGTTTCTAGAAAGACATTCCATGCATATGACAAAGGGGAGACACAAGAACTCCTTGTATTAACCCTCTTTTAGCATGAAAAAACCCTTTCATAGCACCATTAATGACAAGAGATAAAGTTGGTGTGGTGACACATTCCATCACTAATTCTCTAAATTTGACAGGAAAACCCAATTGCTCCAACATCTCTCCTATAAATTCCCAATTCATTGTGTCATATGCCTTCTAAAGGTCAATCTTCAATAGATAGCTATGAGACATAATGATACAGGAGTAGTGGATGCAAGTTTACTAGCTCTTGTAAACAAGAATGTGTCAATAGACCTTGGCTCAATTGATGTACATGGAGGACTTTTCATGGGGATGACTACAAAGGTAGTAGCATGCTTGCTAACCAACCTAGGTGGCGTGTGACATGGCACAGATCATGGCACAGTCATGAGAGTTCTAGTTCTGTTAGGACTCATATCTTTATTGTTTTCTAGTTATACTTGTCTTAGGAATCATGGTTTTGCCTACGTTCGTAAAACGATGGATTTTACATGATTCAAGGAGTCTAGGGAGTTTAGGACTTAGGGACTTGTCCTAAGCCTATTAGGGTTTGTTTATGTTTATTAATTAGGAGTAGTTGTTTGTTTCCTACTAGGTTTAGCTTAATTAAATAGTATAAATAAGGAGTATGTAGTTAGAAGTTAATTACAGATTTTAATAAGAATTTATTGAGTTTAGTTTAAACATTGAGTGTTTATACAAATCCTCTTGAGTGTTGGTGGCTTTGCCTTTATGCATTCAAAACCCTTAGTTTTATTCCTTGTGGTGGCCTTACCTTTATCATTGAATAAACTAAGATCTATCCTGGTTACTTGGTTCGAATATTGATTGAGATACTTAGCTTCCGCACTTTGTTATTTGATCTTAGAAGATCAAATACATCATATGGTATCAATAGCTTTGGTGACATCCATTGGAGGGATCCGAAATTTTTTTCCTCTAAGGGGGAGTATTAGATCTTCAAGAAAGTCTTAAAGATCCAATCTTTTTTTCAAGATTCTTGATTTTTCATAAAGTTTCATCAAAGTACAACATTATTAGTCTTGATTGGTGAAAGAAAATCATCCAAGATCCACTAAAACATCCAAGAACACAAATCTACACCCACATTGTTGCGATTTCTTGGAGACGAAGTTAGGGTCTTCCAAGCCAAACTCTGATTGGATACACCATGGACAATGACCAAGGAGGAAGAGAGGGTGGAGAAGGGAGAGTCCCTAGAGGGCTCAGCCTTGAGCAAGCCTACAACTTGCGTAGGGATAGGCAACTTGATGACCTAACCACACGCATGGATGAACTAATGCGCATGATGCAACAAGGTATGCAGGGAAATAGGCGCAACAACTCTCCTAGTCCTGTTAGGAGTGTACATACTAGCAACCATGAAGCTAGTTCTGATGAGGAGGTTCACCATCCAAGGCATAGACAACCACCAAGAGATGATGATCGAGGGCTAAGGCTTGATCTTCCGGATTTTGATGGTGCCATGAAGCCCGAAAAGTTTCTTGAATGGCTGCAAAGAATGGAAAGAGTCTTTGATTATAAAGACTATGATGATGCTAAGAGGTTTAAGATAGCTATCCTAAAGCTTATAGGTTATGCTAGCCTATGGTACGAGAATTTAAAGAACAAGAGGCGCAAAGATGGTAAACCTAGCCTATGTTCATGGGAGAAGTTGAAGACTAGGATGAAGAAGCGTTTCCTTCCTTCTGATTTCACACAAGATATGTTTAGAAAGCTTCAAGTTTTGCAACAACACTCTCTAAGTGTGGAGGAATATGTGGTGGAGTTTGAGAAGATAAACATGCTATGTGATGTGGATGAGAAAGCCGAACATAAAATTGCTCGTTTCATTGCTGGTTTGGATAAGAAGCTAGCCAAGAAGGTTGACTTGCAACCCTATTGGAGTTTTAAAGAGGTGGTACAAGTGCTATGAGGCTAAGAAGTATGTTAAGGCCAAGAAAGCCTCCACCTTTAAGCCTTTTGTGAAGCAAGGAGAGAAAACCTATGGTGGCGCCAAGAAAGAAGAAGGTAGTACATCTACTTCTTCCACTAAGTTTGACAAGTTTAAGGGGGATAAGGGGAAGACTTCTACACCCTTAGCCACAGAGGAGAGGCACATATGCTTCAAGTGTAAAGGTTATGGACATATATTAAAGGATTGCCCTAATAATCGAGTCATGACATTAAGGGACATACAAGAGATTGATGATGAATATGCTAAGGGCAATTTTGAAGAAGAGGAGCATGAGGGGGAAAAAGAACATGATGACGAGGCTTCATATGAAGTAGACTCAAAAGAGGAGCCAGTTCATGAGGGACAACAACTCATAGTGAGGCGTATGCTCCACACACAACCAACCCTTTTGGACCACACTCAAAGGGATAAAATCTTTTTCACTCGTTGCTTGGTAAAATAAAGGGTATGTGATTTAATTATTGACAATGGTAGTTGTGCTAATGTAGTGTCTACCACTCTTATTGATAAACTACAATAGACTACTTCACACCATCCACGCCCCTATAAGCTCAATTGGCTCAGTGATGATAATGGCATCAAGGTGACAAAACAAGCCTTGATTTTGTTCGAAATTGGCAAGTTCAAAGATGAGGTTCTATGTGATGTATGCAACATGGATGCTTGTCACATCCTTTTGGGACGGCCATGGCAATATGATAGGCATGTGAAGTATGATGGCCGTACCAATGTATGCATTGCTACTGTGGGAGGTAAGAGGACTGCCTTGAAGCCTTTGACTTCCACTCACTACAAAAAAAATTGGCTATAGAGGCACATCATTTGGCCGACTTGCCTCTAAAACACCCTTTTATCATCACATAAACATGGTTGCCTCTAATTATATGGTTTTTAGTGTCAAGTATATTATGGTGCCTCTAAAGATACATTTCAGCATCAGATGAATGTTGGTTGCCTCTAAAACCATGTTTTTAGCATCACATGAATATTGGTTGTCTCTAAATTCATATTTTTAGCATTACATGAATTTAATTGTCTCTAAAGCCATTTTTTTAGCATCAACTGTAGTTAGTTGTCTCTAAAGCCATGTATTTAGCGTCACATGACTTTAGTTGTCTCTAAAGCCATTTTTTTTCAGCATCAACTGTAGTTAGTTGTCTCTAAAGCCATGTATTTAGCGTCACATGAATTTAGTTGTCTCTAAAGCCATTTTTCAGCATCAACTGTAGTTAGTTATCTTTAAAGCCATGTATTTAACGTCACATGAATTTAGTTGTCTCGATAGCCATTTTTTCCATCATCACAAAGATTATTGTTGCATCTAAAGATATTTTTTAGTGTCACTTGAATTGTATAAGGGAAAGGGGGACACCATTCCCATGTTAAAACAATTAACTATCACTTAGAGGAAAAAAGCTCTCATAAAACTGGCAATCCCGCCATAACATAACCATTAATTCTATAAAAAAGAAGGTAATCCAACTTTAACATAACCATTAATTCCATAAACAAGTAATAGAAAAACTAAACAAATGAAATAAATACTACAAATTTGTGCATCTTTTCTACCAACTTTACAGCTAAAACCATTTATAATCCTTGCATCTTATTCTTAATTTGATAGAAGAGACCACTTCCTTAAAATAAGTGGTTATTTATGAATTTAAATAGACAAAAAAAAAGAAGAATAAGGCACCACATTTTACAGATAGGTGGTGTTTTTAATCTTACAAAGAAATCATTTTTAGTATGTAGGTGGTCTTTTTAATCATTCCTGAAAACACCACCTGAAAGGAAAAGTTGGTCTCTTTAAATTTTTTATTTTTTTTAAAAAGGCAATATTTCAATATTATTATACGCTTCTCCAATTTGTTTCACCTTCTCCATGCGTGTCTTTCAATTCATAATCTATAAGTAATTTACATATATATATAGAACATCTAGGCACTTGTATTGAGATAATTCAGATGACTTTAAAATTGGAATACCTTTTCATTCATTCAATATCATTCACTATAAAATCACATGTATATCAACTTAATGTTAAAAGATTCCAAAAATTCAACTAAGTTATAAAAAATAATAGAACACCTAGGTCTGTTTCTTCCAATTCATGTGCACAAAAATAGAAGCACCTCCCTAATCACACTCAAAAAGAATATACACAGATCCTAATTAAAATGGTCATTATCTTCCGTTCTTCTTCCTCCACTTGTTTATATTCATCCATATATTTGATCCACAAGTCTCTAAGCTCATCAAGCTTATTTTGAGAAAAATCAGTTGTAACTCCGCGAAAGTACTACAAAGTATAAAACATTAAAAAGATAAACATACAAGCTGCAAAATATGCTACGATAAAATAATTTTTCTACCCATCTAGGCCTGAAATTTTTCTCAGCTGACAGCGAGTCTGTAGTTGGACCATAAAGATCCTTTTCCAATTCTTGAGTTGCTCAAATGTATACGATGAGGAAATTACACATTAGATTGATAATATAAGAACCGCAACAACATATGATTGTTTAGGAAAGACGGTAGCGAAGGCTCAAAAAATAAGACTAACAGTAGAAAGCAGATAGCGCAATATAGCCCCAGAAGCAGGCTTTAGAAGAGCCAGCCAATTATGCCAACTCTTATACCATAGCTTACTCATACCCTCAAGACAAAATTGAGTAAAGAAAACACCCAGATCATTCCCCGACTAAGGAGGGAGATTTATAAGCAAACTAAGTGAGTTTATTCTAGAATAATAGAGTAGGATACAGGACACATAGAAGAAACCTGACATAAATGAAGAGGAGAACGATAAATCCTTCTGCATTTGGCCAGCATTACCTGCAGTGCCATTTATATGGATCAATTTAGTTTCTAGATATGCCCAAATATTCCCAAGAATTATTTTTCGGAGAGCACTGTTATTAAGATAGAATATCAGATATAGTACTATATGCAAGTGAAACTGAGAGAACCTTGGAGAGGTCTCATGTAATATGCATATTGGCAAACTCTCAGTTTTAGTAAGTACTGCTCTATCTTCTTTTCTTCTATTATGCTCCTATTAGAGAGGAAAAATGACTATGAGCTGTGACTAAATTGTAGCCTAAGAATGGATTAGCTAAATAAAAGATCTAATATAGATCACCATTTCACCTACATTTGCAATAGAAAAAGAAGTCTTTGTGTAAACAAATTAAGCAGAGTAACTTACAGAGGGCAGTGATTAATGCATTCACAGTTGAAACCGTTGGATTCAATTTCATCGCTTTGATTTGCTCAAATAGCTCCAGTGCCTTCTCTCAATTTCAGGTCTGAAACCATAGTTTTGACATTGAAGTCATTCTCATGACATATGTATATTTCAAGAAACTCATCTCATCATACTCCTGAACACACAAGCAACTAGAGTTGTGTCAACCATGTGTCCTTTTATTTTCTTACCATGTTTGCCTTTTCTATGCCTAGTACTACAAGAAAGATAAAGATCTAGATGCTCTTGCTCAGTTCAAATACTAAATACCATGTCAACCATGTGTTCAGCTAAGTAGAATTCAAATCCTAATCTTACATAACAAGGTACAGATATAGGTCACTAATTAAGAAAAGATAAAAAACCGAGGACAGATAATACTACACTTGTCTTGGTGTAACATAAGGCCGTCCAAGAGGCTCCATTGCATATATTACAGAGGACACAAGCTTTAAAACATGAGATTTCTCTAAATGCAACTTAAACAAGTTAAACCTCATTGCTATTATGGAGTTAAGTTGTATTGTAATAAGATATGGAATGCTTCAACAAAATTGGACCCTATTTCCTGGCAGATCTTCTCCTTTTTCAAGGGTCTTAGTACTTAAACATGGAGTTGAGCTTTGATTGTCACATGCTTCATGTTTCATGGTTACAAAACCAGGACTGTAGGGCAGACTGTAATGGTACCAGCAGCCTTTCACTTAATTGCACAAAAGAGGCAGACCATTCCAACAAAATGACAAGTGTGTTGCCCAAACTTGTAAACACAGTCTTTACTATTTATTCTCTCATAATAATATTAAAGGGATTTACTGCATGGTATGTAGTGCATCTCTTGCTATAAACAGTCCTGTATTATTTTATACATTTATGAATGCAAGATAGACAACGATTTCTGTGCAGACACGTTCAGCACACAACTTGATGTATACAGTATTGACCGACGCCCATCATTAGTAAGATGTTAGAATACTATTAGCCTAGTTAAGAGTATAATAATTACTACCCCTGAAGAAAATTGAAATCAAAATGGCAATGAAGCAGCTTATTGTTCAGGAGCGCACATCTTACTGCTTCTGAGAAAAATAAACTAAGTATCGTCGAATCCTTCTTAGTTCATGACTAGGAGCCTACACAAATGGGTAACCATTATATACACAAGTGCCAGTGAAATTGAGGCTACATCTCAGTGTTAGTGTTGACAGGTAAACTAGAAGGAGGAAGATTAAGTGTGTCACAGATTATTGTCGTTTGCCTAATATAGTTTCTAAGGGTCTATTCTATTCAACTTATTTTTCCTAACTTAACTTCTCTTAATTTCTGTCAACAACTCTAAAAATAAGTTTAAAAAATAAGTTGACAGAACAGACCCTAGGTGAGCTTTAAGGCCAATATATGTAATATATTAGCAGCAAGATAAGACTTCTAAACAAATTCAACATTGAGTTAAACTAAACATATACAGGATACTCCTTCTGTTTGGAAATATATAAACACTGTATTAACCCTTCATAATGAAATATTCAATAAGATAAACTTTGCAAAAGTTTGTGGTTACAATCCTCTCTTTAGCACTCCATTTAGCTGCGAGTACGAGTTACACCAATTACAACTATTTCTATCTTAGAAATGAAACAACTTATTTCAACATACAAAACAAAATAGTATACATGTGCTTATTATTTCCAGGTGGAGGGAGTATGCATATTATGACCTTAGGATGCTAAACTTCAAACATGTAAGTCCATTTTCATTAAAATCTTCTCTAATTCCAGACAAACCTTGTTTATATTGAAAAATTCTTCAATCATATCATATAAAGAGCTAAAGCCCAATCATCAAACTCATTCATTCATACAATCAAATAGAAAACGAGATTTTTGATAAGAAATCGAAAATCGTTGAAAAAAATTAACTATGAATTTGATAAATAAAAAAATTCATATCACCTCCTCAAATCTTCCTCGGTGAAAGGCTTGATTTCCGCTCTGCACAAACTCGAAAACCTGCTGAAATCTCTCGTATGAAATCGACGATTCTCCCTCATTCGCCTACAAATTGAAACCGAAATCACTTAAATCAAGTATCCCCAGCGAGAATCGCAGCAACACCATCCAAATCAAGTATGATGAAGAGAGAGATTGGGATAGTAGAGAAGAGTACCTTTGATCGCGAGGAGACTGTGGTAGCATCCCCATCGAGAATCGCAACAACACCATCCAAATCAAGTAGCAGCGACTCGACAACGGTAGCCGGTAGTAACTTGGCGGTGGCTTTGGGACCCAGCTGCGGTGGCCAGAACGGTAACGAGATAGAGAAAGTCTTTAAATAGAACAAACCCCTATCAAAACTGAAAACCCCTTGGTTGAAGAGCGGGATACTGAAATATTGTAGCGGCAAAATGAAATTAGAAAATGTCAAGTGTTAGTTGCCGAAATTTAATTTTCCGCTTAAAACTTTTTTGTAAAGTATATCAAATATTTACCTTGCAAATTTTGGGCCTTTTGTCATTATAAATAAAAATATGCAAAAAAACTTGTGATTCTTATTTCATATCGATTTTATCTAGCCTTTCGAGTTGTTTAAACTAATTTTAGTTCCTCCATAACAAAATAAATGTTACACTTTGAAAATTGCATTATTCACCTACTATATTTGACTATGTGTTTTTTTATTTTAGATAAAATCAACCGTTATTATATGATATGTTGTTGGATTCGTTTTAATGCATACTTTCATGATATTAACTTCTAAATTTTTTTACTAATATCAATGGTCAAAGTACTGCATCGAAAAACGTAAAAGTCATAGTGTAACATCTATTTTGTCACGGAGAAAGTATATGATTTCAGCATATCGTATTCAATTAAGTAATCAAATATCACTTTCTTTAAACTAGGAAAACATGCGGTATTTTTCACATTACAACACCTTATCTTATCTCAATAAACAAACACATTATAGCCTTTGTTAATCGAATAAGTCAATTATACTTAAATATATACGTATAACAATATGACTTCATTATTAGCTTTGTCAAATGAATTAAAGTTGAGCTTAGCTTATTTGAATTTACTAGAACTATCTAACTTAATTGACTTGAATTGAACTAATTGATCATAATCATATAAGGCTAGTTAGTTATGAAATAAATACTACTTTGTTTGAGTGTTTAATTGGTAGACATGAAGAATTTAGGAACGACAAAGCTTTTAAAAATTATACTGTAATCTCAAGTTTAGAAAATGAAACTAAATCACGAAAAAAAATTACTGAACATATTATAATATGTACTCCCTCCGTTTCATTTTAATTGTTACACTTTGATATTTTACACTATTCACAAATTTCACTTTGACCATCATTTGTGATTTATACGCGGATGAAAATATAGTTATGTGCGATCTTGTTAGATTCATCATAACATGTATTTTATTAATATGTACTTTTTATAATTTTTACAAATAAAAAACTAAAGATATACGTCCTCAAAGTTTTGCATTGGCATGCATGAAAAGTGTAAGTGTGTAGATTATAATGAAACGGGGGGAGTAGTATTGTAGCTATTTAGGTGAAAAAATAGTCCTAAGCTAATTAAGGCAAATAACGGTTTAAAGGACGATGACAACTAAATTATACGACGAGTTAGCAAGAGGGGGAACCAAGGGAGAACGCAGAGAGATGTTGACGCGAAAAAACCCCAATGAAGATGGGTAAAAAACCACGGGTGGCTATGAGTCCACCAATCCACTAATGCAACAATCGTCAATGAAATACGATAGTCAATACAAATCTAATGCTAAGAACAATCGACGTGCCTATCTCAATAATGAAAATCGTCCCTCGTAAGCTCATTCTAAACATGTAGAATAAATCGAGCATAACAGGAGCAATACCCTTAAAATGAGCTTAACTAATTCGTAATCGAATCGGAACGGGTGGAGGCGAAGCATTTAATTAAGAGAAATTAACTAATCCGGTTTTAAACCGGATCAGATAATAGTTAACATATCCGGTTCAAGTTGAAAATCGGATCAATTGTTGTAGGTAACTTATCTAATTTTCAGCTCAAAACAGATCAATTAATTAAATGTGAATTATTATTTTTACTCCCATTCTCATAAATGACAAGTTCAACATCGATGTACAAGCTTTCTATGCATGTTGTGCCAGATTCGATTGGGTTATATCTTTTTTTTATTATTATTTTAAAACTAGGTCCGCTTGGGTTCGAAGTTGAAAAATTAGGGTTCTTAGTTCAAAATATTGTCATGTTTAGTTATGTCTATCATTCTATGTTGTGTCGTGCTTTAGGCTAACTTGAACTAATACTACTTTTACATACTCATGTGTCATATGGAGTATTTGCTTTGTGTACTTCATTATATTTAATTCATTATAACTCAATTATTTCAATTTGGTAACATGAATCTGTTTGGAGGCTCATGCTAAGTAACAATGAGCTCATTATTATTTTTACATACTCGTATGCTACTTTCACTTCGTTCTAAGTAACAATGAGCGTATTTTCTATTCGATATAACTCAATTAATTTCAATTTAATTAATTTTAGTTGATGTGTGGCAATAGCATATTTACAATGTGGTTTAGTTTAGTTAAGCTCATTGCCTTATTCTAACTAGTCATCCGACAATGTTTCAAAAAGACGATACAATTCCTATTTTAATAAAATTTAAAATGTTTCACACATTTTTAATCATTGATAAATATTTATCTATAAGAAATAATCCCTACATTTCTTTTGATTCTTTAAAGGTCAAAGAATATTCTATATTTCGTCAAAAATGAAAAGAAATATTCTATATTAATTTAATGAAAACTTAATTTGTTAAATTGTTGGTGAAAAATTTTTCCTAAGAAAAAGATTACGGAGTAGGTTAGATTTGAAATTTGAATATCGATGAAAAGAAGGAATATAAAGACAAAGCCATAAAAACAAATAAAAAAGGGGGGAAAAGAGAAAATGAAACACAGTAAATCTTATTCATCTCCGTAAAGTTTGCAAGTAGTACTCCATAATTCTGTCGGATTGTTATTCATCTCTCTCAACTCAAAGCATGGAACTCAATTGATTTTCTTCATCCACTCAAAGCAGTACTAAATCCTAATTGATCCACCAAGAGGTAAGAAATTCTTGTTACTGATTTAATTTGTATAGTTTTCTTAAAAAATCATAATTCAAATATATTAATCGTTTTGTGCGAAAATTATTTTTGCTCAATCGTTTTGGGCGGAAAAAAAATTCGAAAAAATAAAAAAACCCTAAACAAACATGCGCCTTTTTCTTCACTCTCTCAACTCTCAAACAAAACTCAGAAGTCAGATCTCTCACTCAGCACTCGTCGCCTCCTCTCCGTTCGTCGCCTCTTCTCAGTCATCGCTTCTTCTCAGTTGACGGTCGTCACCTCCTCAAAGTCGTGGGCTTTTCGCCTCCTCTCAGTGGTCGCCTCCTCTCAGTCGTCGCCGTCGGTCGTCGCGTCGTCGGAGTCTCAGAGAAAATCAGAAAAATGGTGAGTTACTGAGTTTCTGTAATTTCGTGAATGATTCCTTAATTTTCTTAGGGTTTAGCCATTTATGACTTTAGAATTAGGGTTAACTTTCTTTCTCTTTCCTCTAATCCTCTCTAATGGCAATTTGAACTTTGAATAAACCGTCGAGTGCTCCGACGCCGAGCCTCCGACAATCCGACTCCGACAGGGCGACAAGCAGTTCACAGAGAATCACAGTTGTTCAGGTAACCATTGAAATTTGAAGTTTCCCTAATTTGCTTAACTATTGAAGATTTGCAATTGTTGGAATTTTGAATGTTGGGCTGAATTTTGATTGTTAGTTGTGAATTGTGATTGTTGTGAAGTATGATTCTTAGTTGGGTTGAAATTTTGATTTGTTAGTTGAGTTTTTATTTATTGATTGTTGTCATATTTGAATTTGTTGAGTTGGAAGAATAAGTAAGATTGTTATTGAATATTCGAACTTGTGGAATTTGAGAGTGATATTTTACATGTTGTTGAGTTTGTGGAAATTTGGGAGTGATATATCATATGTTGTTGAAATTGGAAATTTGTGGAATTTGTGAAATTTGTTAGTTTGTTATTGTAATTGTGGGAATGGATGATTAGTGAATGAGAAATCTAGTAATTACGAACCTTTTTCTTTTGAGTTTCTAGTAATGTAAAGTTGGGCTACCCCTCGAGAATCCTGGATCCCCCCTGAGTGTGGTGAGTGACTGTTGTGTTGGTGTTATTGGTTGAATAATCTATTGATGTTTCCGTTTTAGTGCACTGGAGAGCCTGATTCTTATATGCATCTAGAATTCACTAACTTGATTAGTTTATGGATATCTTTTCTATGTTTCCAATTATGAAATACAATTGAAATTTAGATGAAAATTTACCACTTTGTTTAATTCCTCTATATGCCCCCATCTGCTCGCAATCACTACATTTGGATGTGACTGGAACTCTTTGTCCCAATTCTCAAATATACAATGTTCCAATTGTAGAGGATAATCTGATTTTCAAGTTGTTGCTAGAAATCAATTAAAATATATACCACCACACTTTTTGTATGCAAATGTTTAGTAATATGATAGATAAGCTTAGAATGCTACCACTATTTTAATGCTACTAGCTGTATCCCTAGTTGGTTATTCATTGAAATTTTTTAAATGTTACTACAGAGGCCAAGGTGTTGACACTAATGCATCATCTAGTCTTGTATACACTTTTATACTAAATAAATCTAATAATTTATCCTTTATCATCTCTGTTTAGCATTGGAGAAGCTAGTTACACTTCGTACTTGTCTAAGTTTATATATATGACAGGTGTTTGATGAGGAGTCCAACAAAACACAAGACGATGAAGAGGTTAACGAAAAGGAGTAAAGACCAAATTAGGTACTACAAAATACCAGATCGAATGAGTTTCCTAAATTTTATCTTTTTTCAATCATATTTGATTATTTACTAGTTACATCCAACTATGCACTCTTTTACAAACTTAGAAGATCACTCAATACTAACGAGTTTTAGACTTAAAGTAGACACCCAAAATTCCAATATTTTTTCTGTTGCTTTTTGTGATAGTTGGTTGTACTATAGTGTCGGCGCTGCTGCCATTGTTGTCGTATGTATTCTTGTTGTGTCTACTTCGCGCTATTTAGTTTTGTACTCACCTCCCACCTCTTATTACTTGTGTTGGTGCTGCTTTTAATTATTGTGGTTGTTCCCTATCTGCTGCTATTGTTGGTGGTGTTGTTGCAACCCTATAACTTGCTGACATAGTTGCTACCTGAATCCTAGTTGTCGCTGTGCATATGTTGTTGCAAAAAATTATTTTTAGTTAATCTGGCATTGCTTGTGTTGCTGACTTGCTTTTTTTTTTTTTTTTTTTGCACGGTCATTGTTGTTCATCTACATAATGTTGTGTCATTGGCTCATTGCAGTAGTTGGTATGCTTTTTAGTTTTTTTTTTCCAAGTTGTTGTGCCATTGCGTGCTACTACTGCATGCTAAGCCTATTTTTGTACAAGTTATTACAGCTTTATTAAACTAATATTTACTATATGCATGTGTTACAGGTGCCTGGGGAATAATTATTTGCAAACAATTGAAGAATAATATGGCGAAGAAAAATGGAATGGCACTAACAAAGACTAAGGCTTTCATTAAATATCTTTTTTTCTCTTGTAGTTTCAAATTTTTGTTTAGTGTAACACTTGTGAACAACCAACGAGACATATGTTAGTCTATTAAGGTGTTTCTGTAAATGACAATTATATTTATCTATATAGTAACTTTTTATTGATTTATTTATAAATTGTTAGTTGGTTTACTTTCAATATTAATATTGCATATATATGTATTCATTCATAAATCTTCAATCGTGAAATGTGTAGTTGCCCCTAATAGTTTTAATAGAAATGTCAAAAGTTGCATCTAAAGACATCCTTTAGCGACATACTTATGGTTGCATTAGAGGCAACTTATAATTAGAAACGGACTTATGGTGGCCTCTAAATATGAGTGGTGTTATTAGCAATATAATTGGTGTGCCCCAAAAAGGTGGCATTAGGGGCAACCTATAATTAGCGACTGGCTTATGGTTGCCTCTAAATGTAAGTGGCTTTAGCAGCAATATAACTTGTGTGCCTAAAAAAGGTGGCATTAGGGGCAACCAATAATTAGTGACAAGCTTATGTTTGCCTCTAAACGTAAGTGGCTTTAGCAACACCATAACTTGTGTGCCTCAAAAAGGTGGCATTAGGGGCAACCTATAATTAGCGACGGACTAATTAGAGGCAGCTAGAAAATTGCTTCAAAACACCATTAGAGGCTACAAATATATGTTTAGATGCAATTTATGATTGCCTCTATATGTAGTTTTTTTTGTAGTGACTCCTCTAAAGAAAGGTTCATTATTAGTGAGTGCTAAGGAGATTGAGAAGGAATTGGAGGAAGAACATGAAGGATATCTACTAATGGCACGTGAAGTAGAAGGGGAGCAACAAGAGTACAAGGTTCCTAAACACCTTGAACATGTCCTTGATGAGTATAGTGATGTGTTCCCTCAAGACTTACCTCCTGGATTACCACCAATTCGAGGCATTGAGCATCAAATTGACCTAGTTCCAAGTGCTTCCTTGCCTAATAAAGCTGCTTATAGATGCAATCCTCAAGAGACACAAGAATTACAAAGGCAAATTGAAGAGTTGATGTCTAGGGGATATGTGCGTGAAAGCATGAGCCCATGTGCCGTTCCTGCATTGTTAGTAGCTAAGAAAGATGGTACTTGGCGCATGTGCATTGATAGTAGAGCTGTTAGCAACATAACCATTAAGTATCGTTTTCCTATACCTAGGTTGGATGACTTGAAGAACTACATGGTTCTACTATATTCTCCAAGATTGATTTGAGGAGTGGCTACCATCAAATTAGAATGAGAGAAGGAGATGAATGGAAAACAGCATTCAAGACTAAGATGGGACTATATGAATGGCTTGTCATGCCATTTGGACTTACTAATGCACCTAGCACCTTCATGAGATTGATGAATGAGGTGTTAAAACCCTTCTTAGGTAAGTGTGTCGTGGTTTACCTTGATGATATCCTTGTATATAGCAGGAGTGTGGTGGAACATTTAGCTCATTTGAAGGAGGTATTTAAAGTGTTGCGCCAACAAAAGTTATATGGGAAGCTAGAGAAGTGTTATTTCCTAGTTCCTAGTGTTACATTCTTGGGGTATATTGTCTCCAAAGATGGTGTTTCAGTTGATCCATCTAAGGTAGAAGCAATCAAGAGTTGGCCTATTCCTTCCACTATTTCTGAGGTACGTTCCTTTCATGGTTTAGCCTTTTTTTATAGAAGGTTTGTGCGCAATTTTAGTATCATTGTGGCCCCTATGACTGAATGTATCAAGCAAGGTAAATTCACATGGACAAAAGCAGCTCAACAAGCTTTCGAAACTATCAAAGACTTGTTGTGCAATACTCCTATCCTTGCACTTTCGGACTTCACTCAACCATTTGAAGTTGAATGTGATGCTAGTGGAGTTGGGATTGGGGCTGTGTTAGTACAAAAGAAGCGCCCTATTGCATACTTTAGTGAGAAGTTGAGTGGAGCTAAACTCAATTACTCTACATATGATAAGGAGTTCTATGCAATAGTTCGAGCACTTGACAATTGGAGTCATTACCTTCGGCCAAGTCACTTTGTGCTTCATTCAGATCATGAGGCATTGAAGTATATCCATGGACAGCAAAAGCTAAACCCTAGGCATGCTAAATGGGTGGAGTTCTTGCAATCTTTTAACTTCTCTTCTAAATACAAGGAAGGCAAGGCTAATGTGGTAGCAGATGCTTTGTCTAGGAGGCACTCTTTGCTTGGAGTGTTGAGTTTAAGACTACTTGGTTTTGAATTAGTGAAGGAGTATTATAAAGAAAATCCGAAGTTTAGAGACATTTTCGAAGCATGCTCTAAGGGTTCACATGGTTCTTATGTGCTTCATGATGGTTTCATTTTCAAAGGGGAGAGACTATGTATTCCTACTTGTTCTATTCGTGAGCTTTTGGTGAGGGAGGCTCATGGTGGGGGTCTAGCTGGTCACTTTGGAATGAACAAGACTTTGGCTATTTTACAAGAACATTTTTATTGGCCAAAGATGCAAGGAGATGTTCAAGGGGTTATCTCAAGGTGTCCTACATGTCAAAAAGCCAAAAGCACTTTTCACCAAGGTTTGTACACTCCTCTACGTATTCCTCATGGTCCTTGGGAAGATGTAGCTATGGATTTCATTGTGGGATTGCCTAGAACACAAAGGGGCAAGGATTCGATCATGGTGGTCATTGATGGGTTTTCTAAGATGGCACACTTTGTCCCTTGTCACAAAACTGATGATGCTTCAAAAGTAGCCACTAGTGGAAAAAACTTCTTTTGCTACTTTACAAATGCTTGGGTTATTTAAACAACCCGAGCATTTGACAGCCTTTCTAATTTTTTAAAAAAAAAATCACTAATGCTTGGGTTTTTCAAAACAATCGGAGCATTTGTCTATTTTAATAAAAAATTTCTATTTATTTATTCTCTTTTTCCCCCTATTTACTCATTGGAATTAGAAACCCCATACATATCCCCTTTCTCTCTCCTCTTTTCCTCTCTGCCTCCTATTTTCGTTTCTGAACTTCTCTTCATCGACTTAGGGTTTTCTGGCCTTTTGTCTTTCGTTGTAAAACAAGTTATCAGTTTCTTCAAATTGAGCATCATATATTAGTAGCTTTTCGTGAACAACACCAGCAGTTTTTTATGGAAGACGCTGCTGCAGCGATTTCAGAAGCCTCAGTTCGCCGTTCGATCGGTAAGTTTCAACACTTCTTCTCTCTCTCCTCACTTTCTCTCTCTTTTCTGCTTCAATCATGTCGATAATGATGGGTTTGTGTGCGTAGAAAAGAAATAGAGGTGCGAAGTTGAATCCTAACCTAGAGAGCAAAACCCCTACTGATCTTGACAGAGAAGATTATGACAACGTTCTTGAGGATGTTTGCCCGAAATTTAAGCGCAATCGTGTTGTTGGAGCTGCAACCGCTGTTAAATTTGACCATATTAGCTTGATTGGTGAGTTAAATTCGATTTAGGGTTTTGATTTTCGATTCTTATGTTTCGATGTTGAAAAATTAGTGCCAAATTAGCCGAATTCATGATTGCTTAATCTGTAATGTGTTTGATTGGAGTTCTAGTGTGGCTTTGTTATCTGTTTAATCAAATTTATCTGTAATATGCTTGATTTAGTTAGACGTAGAATTTAGTTGATTTGTTGGTGTAATTCTGGAAGATTATGAGAAGTTTTAGCTTTTTGTTGATGTAATGTATTCAAATTTGCAATTTCGAAGTAGCTGGATTGATTTGGTTTGCGATTTTCATATGTAAATGAGTAAAATTAGGAGGTTTAAACCTCTTTTTGAGTATTATTGGAATTTGCAATTTTCATATATTTACTTGTTAGTAGTTTGATGGGGTGTTAATGGGTGTACTGCACCTTTACACTGGTTGTCATTTGGATTATTATTAGTTTAACCTTTTCTTTTCCTACGAAATCCTTATGTGCTTTATACTTCATATATCTTGGGTGTTTACTAAAGTGAACACTTCTGGACACCAATTGAAACAGCAATATAGATCAATTCGTGAGGATAAGTTTTTCCAAGCGTTTAAGTTTAAGTTTTACTCTTAAGATTTGTACAGTTTGGTGTCAGTTGCTTTGATGTCTATTTATGGCCTAGTTGTTGACCTATTTAAGCTTCTATTATATACTCACCATTCCAGCTTCCGCACTCGTACATAATGACAATAGTGTCTGTAAATCTTATCAAAACGTGTGCTATAATATTTTCTATATTACTTTTGCTATCTAAGGCTGCTATTTGAAACTGTGAATTTCTTGCTATTATGTTTTTTTGTTTGGATTGGGTTCGATGCAAATCACGTTGTCTGTAAATCTTATCCTGTCTAAGCACAACATTTTCTTTCTCCAAAAATTCAATCTTATGTTGGAGTTTAAGATCAGGAGAGTTCATTCTGGAACTCTCTACTAGGGCCTCAAGCTCAACAAGCTGGTCCTGAAGCCTGGTTTTGGCATGTTCTAATTCATTGGTTTTCTCAGCAACAGCTTGATTTATCTTTCTTTCTTGCTCATCCCTTGCAAGTCTAAGCTGCCTCACACATTCTCTCAGAGCTTCATCGAGTTGGCTTACTCGGGCTTCCAGAGCAGACTTTTTTTGTACTTCAGTTTCAAGTTGCTGCTTCAGGGTAGCTGCTTCTTCTGCCTTTTCCCATCCTAATATTCAGAAATCAGTATACTAGTTATAGCATGCAATAAGATAAAAAGTGCAAAACGATTTTTCTCCCTCTTCATAGGGATGACGTTTTTCGTTCATATTTAATAAAAAAAATATTTGCCTAAAGATAGTTCTCAAAATCTCAGAGTGCTGCAGGGAGCTCTAAGGAAATGATGGTCTAAATAAAGTTTGTTAAGGTCCCCCTCATTAAGGAACAAAATATCAAGGATGGTCTAAAGAAGTGGTAAATGCCAAGAGAAGAAAAGATATGGTTGGGTGTGTGAAAGAGTTTATTGTGAGTCATGACATCCTACCACAGGAAGCAAGCCAAGAGAAAAGCATCAGATGATGGACTGTCAGTCTGTCAGTCCCTATAACAGAACAACTCCTGAGCTTTTCTAAGATGGTGGTGAAATTAGTTAAAAGACTGTGCCAAAAGTTCAGGATATTTGCTGGTTGTTTGTGCATAAGTTCAGGAGATTTATCTATTTTTTTTTTTGCCAAAAGTTGTGATATTTGCAATGCAACCCTTTTCAATGTTGTGCATCGTATTTGAATGAGGATGATAAATTCTTTCTTTCTAGATATACAATGTGTACATGTATTTTATTCTCCACAGCTCTGGTTCTATATTGTTCTGTTTGAGAAGGATGACCACTACTTTGTGCTTATATGTGTTGATGGTGGCTGGAGAAGAAAGATCCTTGGGGATGCAAAAGGTTGGCAGGGATATTCTCTTCTATGGAAGAAAAATAAGGGGTCATACACTAAACTAGTTTGTTCGAGTGCATGGAGTTTCATGTAAAATGGTTAAAGTAAATCCTTTAATGTTATATACTATGATGTATACGTTATTCATTTTTCAAGGTCTTTAATTTTTAAATGGCCTCCTCTCTTTTATCTTAGCTTACTAGCACCCCATGTGCTGCGATATGGTCTTAACTTGTTTAAATTTGTTGGCTTTACATTTATTTGTTGATCTGAAGCAACTAGCTACCATTACAGCTCGCTCTGTCGGTCCACAAGCAAGGTCTCTCTCGCGGGCCAAAAGTATTTATTCCACTCGCTTTGTCTCTCTCTACAGTTGCTGCTTGAAAGTTATCTTTTTTTTTGTTTACTCATCGATAAAGAAAGTAGCTTGTGGTCTTTAATTATATTTATACCTTGGTTTTAGAAGTAGCTTTTGCTTGTTACTTTATTGATATTTTTTCTTATCCGAGAAGGCAGGTTGGGCTCTATAAATTGCTTTTCTTAAGAAATTGCAAAACTCTTTCATCTCGAATTTGCTCATATTTCCTTGCTGATAGGTTTCAGTAGTTATTCCCTCCTAATTAATTTTTTAATTTGCAGGCGAATAAGAAAACCAGAAATAGGGCTCTATAAGTTGTGTAAGATGAAGGTATATATATCTGTCTCATCATCGTAGGTACAATGTTATATCTCACTCCCCATTAAATTGGAGTATATTATATATAGTTTCAATAAATATTTATGTGGATGATCAGGGAATTAAGTGAGTCCTGTAATAATGTGTTTGTATTATTATTACACTATGACAAAAGTTTTATAGCGCTCTTTGCTGCTGTTGTTGCTGTTGTGCTGCTTCGTTGGGCACGTCTGCAGGTGCTGCAACAGCTATTTCATCTTGAATTAGATTATCTTCTGCACAACTCTTTATAAAGGTACTGTCTTTCTTCCTTTCTCACTTCTATTGCTTAATTTTTTTCATAAATCTTCTTTGTTTTGTCAGTAACTAGTATCACTTTGTGATTTTTCTGGCCTTAATTTCAAGGTTATAGGTTACAATTTATATGTGGTTTTAAGATGATCATTTCATGTATATCACTTTTCTTCATATAGTTAGGTAGTTTTTTTATTAGTAATAATTGATATGTATGTATGTATGATTTCCCTATGATGCACTAGAAGATTTTAGCAGGGTCTGTTACATTGTCAACAAAAACTTGTTTATCATCATTTCTTTTAGACTCGGTTTTTGTAGCATTCTTAGCTTCTTGCACTTCCTTCTCAAGCTTTGTCAATTTTTTTACCAGAAACTTGTCTAAACTGGGTAACTCTGGCTCTTTTACTGGCAGCTTTGTCCTCCTCACTTCATTAATGGGTAATCTATGCTACTGACAGCTGATTTATCCTGCATTTTATGACTCTTTGTATCAAGCCAAACCAGCACTCAGTCCACATGTTGCAACAATTGTTGCCAGAGAAGCCAACTCCTCTTCTTTCAGGCATTTTAGCCTTCCAGGCATTTTAGCCTTCCAGGCATTTTAGCCTTCCAAGCATCATCTTGACAAGTTTTGTCCCATTCACTTTCTGAGGACTTAACTTCTTCTTCCTATTTTTCCTTCGTGAGTTCGAGCCATCATTAGGATGAGATTCTGGTTCAATCCCCGACCCAGTATCATATTCCAAGATTCCCTCTTGAGTATCAGGATTTTCACTGATTTTCCTTACCAAGTCCTTGAATTCTTCTTTGTTGAAGGAATTGCAATGTGCTAATCTGATAAATGCTGATTTAACTGCTACTGCAACTTGTTTATCCACTTCAAAAGCTGTTTCAAATGACGCTCTTACTGTGTGAGTGGTGGATCCTTTTCCTGTTGACAATGGACAAGTGTTACTACCTAGCTAAGCAGTTATGTATAGTATTTGAGAAATTAAGCACTTGTCTGAATTGCTCTAGCAATGATGCAGGTGTTGCAGCAGTTGTCACTAGTGATTTCATCACTTGATGCATATATGGAAAGTGGATTACACAGGTTTGTGTATTTTGATAGTATTTCTTTTTTTTCCAGGGAGTTAGACCAGATTTTTATTGAATCAGTAAATTATCTGCCAGTTAAATCATTTGGTCATTCCCCTTTCCATATCCTTATCTTGTTTGTTTAAATGTGCAGCATTCCTCATTTAAAAACTGTAACGCAGCTGCTTGCAAACATGGAAAACTCCCATGGAAAAAAATTTAGTGTTTGTGTTTCTTTGAACCCATAATTGTATTTTTTATAATTTGCAATTGTTGTTTATTTGTAGTATTTCTTGTATTCAGGAACAAAAATATATGAAATATAACTTTTTACCTATATATAATTGATTATGTATTAATTTAGTGTAAAAAAAAAGCAAAAAAAAAATTTTTTTTTTTTAATTTTTTTGGGCCTCAAATGCTCCGGTTTTCCTTAAAAACCGGAGCATTTGGTAGAGCAAATGCTCCGGTTTTTTAGGAAAACCGGAGCATTTGTGTTGCCAAATGCTTCGGTTGCAACCGGAGCATTTGTAAGAGTCTCAAATGCTCGTATGGCGTCTGCTACGCGTGCAATACGGAGCATTTGCGGCCCAAAAAACCGGAGCAATTGTGGTTTTTTCTACTAGTGAGCTGATTTATATTGCAAGGAGATTATTCGACTACATGGTGTTCCTAAAACCATTGTGAGTGATAGGGATACTAAATTCATGAGCTACTTTTGGAAGACACTATGGAAGCTCGCCTTGGTACTAAGTTATGTTTTAGTACTTCTCACCATCCTCAAACTGATGGGCAAAATGAGGTGACTAATAGGACTTTAGGCG
The DNA here is from genome assembly GCF_026745355.1 of Beta vulgaris subsp. vulgaris. Lineage (NCBI taxonomy): Eukaryota > Viridiplantae > Streptophyta > Magnoliopsida > Caryophyllales > Amaranthaceae > Beta > Beta vulgaris. Next base: position 31,157,405 of record NC_079205.1, on the reverse strand, counting down.
CCTTACTTAGAGGGTTGGTAAGTAAAAGTACCAAGGATTGGGATGTGAAGCTTGCATATGCTGAATTTGCTTACAATAGGTCACCTACATATGCCACAAGATGCTCTCCATTTGAGGTTGTCTATGGTACTAACCCTAAGGTATCTATTGATCTTATTCCCTTTCCTAGTGATGAGATTTATCATGTGGATGCTAAGGAGAAGGCGTAAGCTATGTTAAAGCTTCATGCACAAGTCAAAGCAAGAATTGAAAAAGTGAACACCAAATATCAACAACTAGCTAACAAGAATTGTGTACAACATGTGTTTAAGGTTGGTGATTTGGTTTGGTTGCACTTAAGGAAGGAAAGGTTCCCATGCCTTAGAAAGAATAAGCTTATGCCACGCTCAGATGGTCCTTTCAAGATTGTGGAGAAGGTTAATGACAATGCCTTCAAGTTTGACTTACCTGGAGACTACAATGTAAGTGCTACAGTGAATGTGGGGGATTTGGCTCCATATGTCCATGATGATGATATGGCTCAATTGAGGTTAATTGTTTCTAAAGAAGAGGAGGATGATACAGGAGTAGTGGATGCAAGTTTACTAGCTCTTGTAAACAAGAATGTGTCAATAAATAGACCTTGGCTCAATTGATGTACATGGAGGACTCTTCATGGGGATGACTACAAAGGTGGTAGCATGCTTGCTAACCAACCTAGGTGGCGTGTGACATGGCACAGATCATGGCACAGTCATGAGAGTTCTAGTTCTGTTAGGACTCATATCTTTATTGTTTTCTAGTTATACTTGTCTTAGGAATCATGGTTTTGCTTACGTTCGTAAAACGATGGATTTTACATGATTCAAGGAGTCTAGGGAGTCTAGGACTTAGGGACTTGTCCTAAGCCTATTAGGGTTCATTTATGTTTATTAATTAGGAGTAGTTGTTTGTTTCCTACTAGCTTTAGCTTAATTAAACTAGTATAAATAAGGAGTATGTAGTTCGAAGTTAATTACAGATTTAATAAGAATTTTCGTGAGTTTAGTTCAAACATTGAGTGTTTATACAAATCCTCTTGAGTGTTGGTGGCTTTGCCTTTATGCATTCAAAACCCTTACTTTTATTCCTTGTGGTGGCCTTGCCTTTATCATTGAATAAACTAAGATCTATCCTGGTTATTTGGTTCGAATATTGATTGAGATACTTAGCTTCCACACTTTGTTATTTGATCTTAGAAGATTAAATACATCACACAACTTTCCTCTTATAGCGCCTAACCATATCCTGAATCACCATTATGTTGTGTACAATATACCCCCCATGTACCAAGCCTCCTTGATTTTCTAGAATCAAATCAGGGAGTAATTACCTCAACTTATTGCATAACACCTTAGTTAGGCATTTATAAGTTGTATTGCAACATGATATTGGCCTATACTTAGTGAAATTATGAGGAAATTGCACTTATGGGTATAAGTGTAATGGCTATTGTGTTGACTTCTTTCAATAATTTACCATGTTGCAAATATATATTTGATTGCTTCAATGACAACAATACCAACATCCCACGCATGTTTTTAGATGTGTGAACCAAACCCAACAGAACCTGGGGATTTAAAAGAATTGAAAATAAGGCCTTCCTTATTTCATCTGTTGTGTATGGAGCCATAGGGCCACATTGAACCACGTGAGCAAGAACAGGTGATCTTTGTGTTGTAGTTCTAACATATAATTTATTGTTTTCATCTTGGATTGCGGGTACAGGGTTCTAAAAGTGCTTAGTGTTTTTGGATGAGAGGGTTTCATACTTTGTTGATTTTTAATCAACTAATTATACGATTATTGAAGGTTATGTGATTTATATGTTGTAGGTAGATGAACATGTTAAGAGGGAGGAAATAGTGAATCATACCTCTTTAAAGGGTAATATTATCATATTCAAGGAGGTAATTTTGACCTTTTGTGAATTATTTTATTTTAATTATGAATAAATTATCCTGGAGTAATAATATAAAAGTTGGTTGTTTTTATTAAAAGGTAGTTGTTTATGGTTCGTTCTTTAGTTTTTTTTTCTGGTCAAAGAAGCTTCAACCCTTGATTAGTTTTCTAATTTAACTGTATAAAAAGGAAAGAAGAACTGAAAAATTGGTTTTGTTGCTTAGTTTAGGTTTAATTTTCAAATATCAGATGCTTATTTATGTGAGAAATAATAGAAGGTGAGAAGTCAGAGTTCCAAACTCTACTATCTAAGTCCCAAGAGGGAGATGAGCTAGAGCATTGATCCACCTATTATGGCCAAGATTATTGTAGCCCGATCGACATGCCAACCTCAAGGTTGTGCCAAAGTTTTGACACCTCAATAATAATCCTTTTACCAAGTGGTAGGTGAAACAGCCCCCCAAACCACAACTGAAAAAATCCCTTGAAAAAAACCTTGGGTGTTTAGAGAAAGAAAATCTTGTCTGCTCTCAAACCCCTGCACCGCAAACCAAAAATCCCTCCAGAGTGAGCAGCCCTTCTAGAAACTCCCCCCCTTAAAACCCGGATGTTCAAGAGCAAGTGCAAGAAGAAGCCAGGATTAGCCTTGTTCTAGATCCTCCACCCTCTCCTGATCAGGTAATTGTGAAAGCCATCAACTAAACCCATTTTCCCCTCCCCAATCCTCTTTCAAGGATGCCATTAAAGGCCACCATGGCCAGTGCCTCCATGTCTCGGACTGTATTCCTCTAAATTAGCATCCTTACCTTTTGCGGAGTCCCACCCTTATCTATGTGAAGGTGAGGAGGTTTTTATACCCATGTCCAAGACCCAGTATGAAGATTTAGTTAAACCCTGGGCTGACGCGATGATTTGTATTGGGCAGACGTTCTCCCAAGAGTTCCTTAAGAAGGAACTTATCAGATTTTGGATGTGGAAGAGAACAATGGACTTGGTATGTCTTGGAAGGGGTTTTTATAGTGTCACATGAAGTTCGATTCAGGAGACGTCCCGTATTCTTGTGGAAGGACCATGGTTTATAATGGCCTCCCTAGTTTGGATACAACCATGGCAACCGGGATTCAAGCCCTCGAAACCTTGTATCTCTAGCTACCTAATTTGGATTAACCTCCCGAAGCTTCCCCTTGAATTCTTTTGGAAGCATATCCCTCAAATGGTGGGTAATTCGGTGGGTAAAACTATAAAAATTAATCCTCATTATTTGGAAGGAGAACCAAAACGGTTTGTTGCAGTGTGTGTCCTCATGGGGATAACCAACGTATTGTAACCCCCCGAAAATACATAGCCTTAATCAATAAGAATTACTCATAAATGACAGTGGAAAAAAACTTAATCCCGTGGGCTATGGCCCCACTAATATAATGATAATCCTTAGGAGTCTTCAAACATATATAATTTCAATAAACTTACCAATCCTAATCATAAGAATATAATAATCTTCCTATCTCCAACATACAGAGTACATACAACAACGTCGAGATCATCTCTTGGTATAATTCCAACATGAGCTTACAAACCTTACGTAATAGTGACAACACTAACGGGTTGCTTAACTATCATTAGCAACAATAACTCTCTAACCGTACCTAAAATAGAAAAGCAAAACTTTATGAGCCGGGATTTAGTAACAAACTAATCCAGCAACGTAAAGTCATTTCAATTCATTTTATTTGCAAACAAGGGGAAAAAATAACTCAAACATTTATGAAAATAGTACAACATTTGTTCAACTTCGTCTTTATAATCCAGTATTCTTTTTTATCCATTTTTGCTCTGGTTGCTGCCAAATCAATCAGTTCTAGGACGTCTCCCAGCCATGTGTATGCACCACTATGCAAGCACCTATTTCTCGGGCATTACCCTACATCGATAATGGACCAGTGCCCAAATAAACAATAACGGGATAGTGCCCCAATAGTCAGTAACGTTAATTTCCATGTAAACAGCTCGATACGTGCATGACCACTAATTAGCTCAGCAAACCAGTTCTTTCACTTTACTTGATCATGTTTCATAACTTTTAATATTCATAGGTGATAATCATAAATCATTCATCTCAGCTCTACCTCAATAATTAAGGTGGCAAAAATCATTTCATATCATATCATGTTTTCATAAATAATAGCTCATGATAGTTCATAAACAGTATCAATAAATCATGATAATTAATCATCCCACAACTCAAAATAAAATAATCATATGTGTAAACAAAATAAAATAATCATATGCGTAAACATTTGATATCTCGGTGAGTACTCATATTTTCATAAACATGGCAAATTTACCGATCTGGTTCGCATAACCAGATCAATTAATAAAAACTGATGCAATATTTTGGTAACTAATTCAGTTCGCATAACCGGATCAGTAAAGTTTTGGGGCGCCAAAATGTTTGTTCGGCCCAGCACACTTAGTCTTTCCTCGGCCCATAATTCCTCGACCCATAAATTACCCGGCTAAATCTTTCACACCCAAACATAAAACCCTACATGATCTTTCCTCCCCTCTCATACTCCACTCTTCCCTATCATCCTCCTCTCTCGCATCTTTCTTTTATAGTTTCTCAATTTTCTCATCTGCACCTTTAATTTCTTGATTTGATACTAAATCTTCTTACTTTCACGAATTATATATTTTCTAGTGAAAATCAGAAGAAATTAGAGCTATTATTTATCACACACAATTAAGAGAATTTTTTTTTTTTCACTCAACATGGAACTCTCCAATGAAGAAAATCTAGGCTTCCTCAATCGAACTTCTCGAGCAACTCGAGGAAAAAGGTGAGAAATTCAATCACTATATAACTTCAATTTGTGCTTTATTGTTGGAACTTTGTACTTTTTGAGGTTTTTAGGTCTCTAATTAAATTGGGTATTTTATATTTTCACCAGGATGAACAAATTGCTTGATGAAGAGGTTGAATGGAATCACTCCGCTGATTCAATGCATTCTCCTCCTCAACCAAAGCGACGCCACCCACAAGAACCAACGTCGAGCAGGAATGGAATCGCTTCGCCGCCATCGAGGTTTTCAGCCATAGATCACTCACTTCTCGATTTCACTATCGTATGATTTCGTCTCTCTTCTTCTCTAATTTATTGATTTGTGAGTTTTTGTAGTGTGAGAATCTGATTCTAAGGTTATGTTTTTGTGTTTGAGTAATCCTGAACTGATTAATTTGCTGAATTGCTTTGTTGGAGGCAGTTTTTGATTTTAATTTCTTAGAGTTTATACTGATATTACCGGTACTTCGAATTTGAAGAATGTTTAGTTTTGCATTATTTTTGATTTTTTCGAATTACTGAAATTAGGGTACTTGAATTGATTTTTATGATATGATAGTATTTCAATTTAGGATGGTTTTGGTTTGTTGCTGGTGTTTGTTGATACTTTGAGGGATTTTTTTCTTCTTCTTAAGCTGAATTTGCTAGTTATATGTTTTATGAGGGGTTATTGACAATAGATTTTAGGGTTTCTAGAATGATTTTCACTTAGATTTGGCTATTTAATTTATGAATTATTGGATAAGATTAGTTATCTGAGAGATTTGTTTGTGTGGGAGCTATGGTTTTCGTATGTTTGTCATTTAGGGTTTCAGAGTCTATCTACTGTCCATTTTTTCATCAAATCACATTGGTTTCAAATTTATTCATTCACTTCTATTACTAACTTTTTCTCCCTAATTTTCATATATGTGTTTGATTCCAGTGATTCAGTTTACTGGTAAGAATTATGCTAATTTGCTAAATCTAGTATTTGCTTGAATATGAATTTCAATTTCCTAATATATTGATTTTAACTGTGAAAATTTGTGTGCTACATGTGTTTTGTTGTGTGGCACACTTTGATACTGCTTAGTTGTTAGACTGATGTATGCTCACTAATTAATAACTACGGATGGTAGGATCTTTTTGGTTATATTGCTAGTGAGGTCGCCAACTTTATCGCCAAGAAGGTGGAAAGTTTCAACTTCATTCTACTAGAGAAAGGGAACTTGGTTTTACCTTTTCCTTCCCTATAATGCAAACATCCATTGACTCCGGAACTTTGATCACTTGGGCGAAATGCTTCTGGATAAATATAAAGACACCCTTGTACCAGCTGTGCTTTTGTTTGTAATTGCAGTATAGATTGGTGCTAGTCGCACTAAAACCGCATTAAGGGAAGTCTTGATGAAGTCATTATAATTGCTATGGCTATATGATGCATGGTTGTTGGACCTTGTTGCTCATGAAGACTTGTTAGCTTGTGTCTCCGGGTTGCGTGAACTTCACATTATTGTCAACAAGCAAAGGTAGTTTGTCTTGGAGATTTTATATGGGCTAGTATACGGTGATTTTGATCTATTATTATGGACCATAGTCTTGAGGACATGATAGGATCAATAGTTGTAGATATGTTAGAAGCACGACTTGTAGTGGTGGTCCTAATTTTTTTTTGCCAAGTTGTCAATTCTCATGCACGATTACACTAGTAGAATAAATGCTTATTGTTGCGCTCAAAAAGTGGCCTATTGCTGCGGTTTTGGACGCGCAACAATTAAGGGGGCAGCAATAGGTAATAATTATATTGCTGCAGTTTTAAACCGCAACAATATCTGCAGATATTGCTACGGTTTCAAGGCCAAACTGCAGCAATATCATTATGTGTTATCAATTTAAAAGAGAATATTGCTACAGTTTTGGCCCAGAAACGGCAGCAATATTCCTTTTTTTAATTATTATTTACTTAGGAATATTGAAGCGATTCCTTAGCAAAACCGTAACAATATTCCTTATTTAAAAATACAAAAAGGCATATTGATGCTGTTTCGCTAAGAAACCACAGCAATATGCCTTCTTTTTATTTTTTTAAATTTTTTTATTGTATTTAATAATGTTTGGGAAGCTATATATGCAACCTTGAGGAAGCTATGCAGCAATACGCTATTAAATTTTCTACATAAATTTCGGCAGAGCTCCGTTTGTAAATTAGATAAACGCATAATTGGGAATTAACTTGTACAACAACCAATAACATCTCCGAGATCCACCATCCAATCAAATTCAAAATTCCATCAAACAACCTCCATCTCCAACATCCATCATCCAAAATTCCACCCAACAACCAACATCCACCATCAAATTTCACGTTAAAAAAAATTAAATATAATTCAATAATCCAACAAAAATATGTAGTGAATCTAACATATATATATATATATATATATATAAATATATATCATGAAATCCAAATCACTATAACGTTGGTTGGTATAAGTTGCAATAATTTATATGTTCGTCTAAAGTTATAAAAACAAAGAAAATTAACATTAACTAACTAACCTACGCAATGCACTCATCAATAAAGTATCTTGCCCACTTATTTTCACCTCATTGATTTGATCCTCCGTATAAGGATCTTCGTAAAGGTTTGAGCAACCTGAAAATAATTTACCAAAGTTAGCATCAAATAGTTAAATATATTAAATATGAAATGAATAATTATGAACATTCTTTTCCAATCTCCGAACCAAAATATGAAGCGAGTACGTCAAAAATGTATCGCTCACAAAATAACCGCACTTCGTGCCTCCTTATTGTTGCGGGAACTTTATCAAAAGTTAAGAAACTGAGAAAGTTTACCGTATAATGAGAATAAAGTAAGCTTTTAATTGAATCAAGCAATTCTATTATATACCTCAACATATTTCCATAAAAGCTTCTCCCGACGAACTTTGTAGCCGCTCATCCGAAACCTCCTAAAAGCACTAGATAACACAACATCAAATGATTTAGTCTTTAATTGTTGTATGTTATAATCTCAATTCATTTAAAGTATATCAAACGTTATCAACTTACGCTATCATAGGCGTTCTACTCTTTAACTTCCGTAGTTTGTGAAAGATGGCAGAATCGAAGGTATAAACTATCCCGAGCAAGGGATATATGAAAAGGAGCATTCAATGATGGTTATTGGAAGATTGAATAACAATAATTACTTAAAAAATCACATATCATGCCACAATTATATTTTAGAACTATTAAGATAGAATATTATCTTGAAAGATTGGCGCGAACATGATACTAGCACTACATCGACGATCCCTCATAGCATGCACAATGTACTTTGTTACTCCTCCGATGTATGCACCTCCGCAGTGGTACTTCGGACACATCCAACAAACACGTCCAATAGCATCCCCAAATCCATCCAAGTCCGACTGCGTAGCCCTAAAAATTGGCAAAAGTAAATTATATGTGAAAAATACAACTACCATATAATTAAATGTAAAAAAAATCATAACTTTGATTATTGTTACCTCATGTACACTTGGATAATAGAAATATTAATCATTTCTCTTTTCAGAAACTGACCAATATCCTCCTTGGTCAGAAAAGCGTGCCATCATCTTTGAATAATGGAACAAGGATCTCGCAAGGTAACACCAACAGCTCATCGTCTGCGACGACAAGGGCAAGCGTATCTGCTAACTCCCTGCAGTCTTCAGTGAGGGAGTCCAAGAAGATGATCTCGATAACTGGACTAAACGAGAAGCCGAACCGGTGAAGCAGCTGGCTAGAAGATCTAACAGCCTCCCCCGAAATCCCTTTTTGTTTTTTAGGTGTCGGTGTAACCTAATAATTATTTTTAAAACGCGCATAAGATTATGAAATTTTTAAATTGAAAGCTATTATTTTTAAAAAAATGGGGGCCTATATGAACAATTACCTCATCACTTAACATTTGCACTAAATTTTTTGGCCATTGCACCCAAGTACCCAAAGCAGTTGTTGTAGTGTCGATCTCATATGCAGGGACGAGAACAGGTAGTGGCAAATGACCATATTTCTCTATAATTCGATGAATTTTCACTTTCAGGTGATCATTCATCATTCTAGACCCATGAACTGTAGTGGTCTCATCAAAAGCATAAGAATATGCATCTGCCACTAGACAAGTCTCTCCACTAGTTGGATCTATCAAATATAATCGACATGGAACCTCGTCCTAACAACAACGTAAAGTTCTAATTAATTATTAGATTTATTTGAATAGAACACATGTATATATGATAATTATTTGTATAAAGCACATGTATATAAGATAATTTTTTGTATAAAGCACATGTATATATAATAATTATATGTACCTTCAGCTGAGGAGAATGAGTGTCGGAAAATCCAGATAGTGGAGTACGTAGGTGAGTGGGCTGTGAAGCAGCTACCTCAGGAGATGGCCCATCAGATGGTGAAGCAGATGCTGGAACAAATGATGGAATAGGTGGCTGAGTGGGCTATGTAGGAGATGGCACAACAAATGGTGAAGGGAAAAAAATGATATAGCCCAACAGGTGGCTGAGTAGGTGGTTGAGTATGTGGTGGCTGTACATGTGAAGGAGATGGAAAAAGAGGATATGTACCAGTAGGTGGCTGAGTAGATGTCTGTACATATGAAGGAGATGGAACAACAAATGGTGAAGGAAAATAAGAATATAGCCCGGTAGGTGGCTGTGTAGGTGGCTGAGTGGGCTGTGAAATCATCACATTCTACATATATGTGGCGATGTCCTCCCTCCACCTTTCACTCATTTTCTGCATAAGTGCTTCCTCTTGTTCCTGACTCGATCTCCTATAGTTCCTATGAGGTACATATCCAAAAGCCTTCGTATAGCCAACATTCACGCCTCCAAAACCATAACAACGACTCGAATGATCTGGCTTCTCTCCAAGAACCATAAAAAGGGCGTCTCTGTTACGTACCGGAATGAACTCACCCTTGGCTTGCTTCTCCTTGTACTCCAACTGCCCAAAAAGCAAGTTACAAGTAATAATGTAGTTAATAAATGAAAAAAATATTCATGTCAAACTAAAAGTTAATTACAATGATATACATATGTATTTCTCAGCTGCAATTTTTGTTTGCTTAGCTGGAATAAATCGCTGTTTAGTAACAGGATCTTTCTTATGCATCGCGCACCACCAATCATCACCCCGGTTAAAAGTGGAGGACACCTAGGAGGATGGTGTACTAGATGACGATCCAGAATCAAAACTAGGTGGACCGAAGTTCTCCTGCTTCCACAACTCTCTAGCATCCCCATAGCTCCTCTGACCAAAGTGGTGATGATGTGTGTTCTTTTTTGTACTAGATGACGATCCAGAATCAAAACTAGGTGGATCGAAGTTCTCCTGCTTCCACAACTCTCTAGCATCCCCGTAGCTCCTCTGACCAAAGTGGTGATGATGTGTGTTCTTTTTTGCGCTCTCGAGCACCTTTTCTCGCTTTTTCTAGCAAAAAAGAAAAAGATACATTAAGTTAGTAGAATATAATTTAAATTAATGAAACCAAGCTAATAATTAGATTATAAACTTACTATAGCCACATCTTCCGTCATCTTTTCTTTGAAGATGGCCCAATCCTCCTTCTTGATGTGCTTGTATACATCAGGCGGACTATCACCTAACTTCTCTTTCTTTGATCTAACTCTCGCCATTGAGATCCAACCAGATACCAATTTGCTCTTAAAATCCCTCAATCTACTGTTCACAGCAGACAAGTACTGCTTCTTATATGGAACCTCGTCGGGAATGTGAAACATATTCTGTCTTTCAAAATAGGCTAAAATGGCTTCTTTTGGTTCCAACTTGTCTATATGTTATATTACCAATCAAAACTACAATTAAACACATGAAACTAAGTATATATGATATATTAGAGGTGTTTACAACTTAAACTAGCATGAAACTATTCATATTCATTCATTTGGAAGGAAAATGGCCCAAAATGGGTAAAAATGGCTTGTTTTGGTTCCAACTTGTATATGTGTTGTATTACCAATCAAAACTACCATTAAACACATGAAACTAAGTATATATATTATGTTAGAGGTGTTTAATATAGTGTCTGTCGACATCATATCCAACAAGGTAGGAGAAATGTGTCGCCATGACCAATTGATGTTAAGCTTCCGTATAGAAAGACCGATCCAAATACCATACTTGGCTCGCCATTGACCTAATAAAGCAAACAATTAGAAATCCAAACATGAAATTGTAATAAGCATGATAAATTATAACTATTTACTTGTTGGCCTTCCCAAATCATCAAACTCTAAGACCATATCTCCTGTGTTGTGGAGATTCATCTTTCTAGATGCCTTTGGATTCCCACTTGACTTCTTCCCGCTCCCTTGTGCACCATAATATGCAGTGGTCTGACGTGGATCTAAGAATCAAAATAAGTAAATTAAATTAGAGAACGAACAAGTAAATTACATATTCAATATATCTTATCCTGACGTTCAGTGTAAAAGGTATAACCATTGATATCATACCTTTCATACGAGTTAAAACTGTCACGTGGACCGTATGCCAACTACTTAATTGTATCAGGTACATGATGGTTGCTTGCAGACAATTCACCTATTACTTTATTGTGAAACCAATCAATGTACGACATGTTATGCTCATTCATCAATGCCCTCTCCGCTTTGGACGGATTTTCGTGACGCAATTCACACATATGTCTTTTTAAGTATGGATTAACTTCAGTAACATGGTGCAACACGAAAAGATGAGCTTTATGCAACTCACTCAATGAAGGTGAAATATGTCGCATTCCGACCCCACCTTTGCCTTCTAATCTACCCTTGTGTCTAGACTTTGGAAGACCTATCGTCACAGCCTTAGCAAAATAAGAAGAACAATATCCTCCAACCTCTTCGGCAATTGTTCCTTGAATAATACTCGCCTCTGGTCTTGCTGGATTCTTCACTTTCTTTTTCAAAGAACACATATGTCTCTCAAAAGGGTATGCCCATCTTAAAAACACGGGACCACATAGTTTAATCTCCCTTACCAAATGAAGGACTAAGTGAACCATAATGTCAAAAAAAAAGGTGGAAAATACATCTCAAATTGACAAAGTGTGATCACCACCTCATTTTGCAAAGCATCCAACTTATCAGGATCAAGTACCTTGTTGCATATGGTATTGAAAAATGAACACAACCTCGTGATAGCAAGCCTGACATGTTTTGGAAGAATCCCGCGTACTGCAATTGGGAAAAACACTTGCATCATCACATGAAAGTCATGAGACTTCAACCTAATTAATTTCAGATCAGTCATAGAAACAAGTCTTCTCATGTTAGATGAGTATCCAGTGGGAACCTTAATACCGTACTAGCCTTATATGCACGCTATGCGTGCGAAGTCCTTTATGAAATTAAATTATTGCATACTTACATCTAGCTCTATCTACATAAGTTTTACGTTTTATATATATGCGACTGAAATCGTTTCTGGAATTAAATTAGTTGCGCAATTAGATCTAGTATTAATTCATAGTAAAATTATTTACAAAATTTACCAAGGAAAATTTATTCACAATGTAACAGTATGATTAACAAAGATAGTAAATGAAATCTCCAGTGTTTCAACTATAGAATTTGCCTTCATAGAACTTGGTTAACCACATGCACTCTTCAACCCAATCAACCTGCATCACAAAGCTAACAGTAAAAGAGTGGTCTGGATTCAAGTCTTGCATTGGTGGAGGTAAGATCCAAGCGAAGGTTTTGTTACTTTTTTAATTGTAAATTTTATATAACTATCTTTTAAAATATAGACACTTATAAATTCTTATCTCTGGCGTAACTTAAATTTTTGAGGTTTAATAGCTTTACTTATAATTTAGTTAACAATAATTACTTAATACAATTTCTAAGTTATCATAAATTGAGTTGATAGTTGAAAATATATTAATTTTTAAAATCTAATTATCTAACTATAATTAATGTTTAAGTACTAATAAACTACTTTTTAAAAATTGTTAATATCCTTGTTTTATAATTTTCATATAACTTTCTTAAGATATAGATATCTATATGTTGAACCCTAATTTTGATGATGACAAAGAAACAAAGATGCAAACTAAGTAGTGAACTAATGAGTTATTTAAGTGAATGATTTTTAAGGTATCAATGAAAGGAACTAGGAGAATACGAAGTCAAGAGAGGATTTCAAAGGCTAAGTAAAGAAGTTTCTATAAGTTGATACTGGAGTAAGCATTGGATCAAGAAGAATAAAAGCTAAGCGTTTTATTTTCTAGTTCCATTGTAAAGGAACAAAGTAAGGATGGTAAGGAACATTGGCAGTTTTATTTGAGAATGAGAGTTTGTTCCTTTGTAAGGAACAAACTAAGTGGCACTAAACGAATCTGTTAAAGGAACTTGGTTTATAAAGGAACTAGACTTAGGCGTGCTGTAAGTTAAACGGTACAATAATGAATTGAGTAAGTCATGCCTAAAAAATAGGAAATCAGTTTAACTTAAGTGAGAATCAGTTTTTAAATAGAAAATCTTTTTTAAAGAAAAGATTTTGTATTTCGTAATAGATAGGAAAATATTATCCGATTTCATAAAGAGTTTGTTTAAAAGATATTATTTTCTTAAAGATTAAAATTCATTTTTAATAATAAAACTGTTTTGGTATTTAAACTAATTTTCGGATAAAGCTCAAGAAACTCCTAAACTTTAGGAGTTGTGGCTAAAATATATCCACGTTCAAAATGAGATCATGGGATCATGGGACATGATGAGAAACGTGTTCCTTAGGGGAAGGAACATAATGGGTTAATGGACTTAACATGAAATCGATTTTAACTCCCACGTTCTTTGTGATTGTCACTATAAATATTGAAGTCTAAATGAGTTCCAAAGTGTGTCTGACTAAGTAATTAAGTGAGTTTAACTAATTAAGTGTCAGTGCCTTCATTCTCTCATAATAGCCATTTGTTCTTTGCTTTCTTAGTCTAATTCCACTAAGCTTATTTCGATCAATTGTATTTTGGTTTTTGGGGTAAGGGAACTTTGAGTGAAGTTCTGTAAGAGAGAAGCTTTGAGTTAAGCTTGTATGAGTGAGAAAACTTCGAGTAAAGTTGAGAGGAACTCTGTTAAGGGAACAGTGGCTCAGGAACTTGAGTTTAGGAACTCAAGGTGTGGCTCGAGTTAGAATTAGGTTGTAACAAAGTTGTTTGGCCTAATTAGTGAAAGAGTTGAGTTTAAAATCCCTAGTGGTCGAGGTTGTTTCTTCTTGTTGGGCCCAAGAAGTTTTTCCTCGTAAAAGACCCTTGTGTTCCTCTAGCTTGTTTATTCGTTTAAGTTTAAATTTCCGCAAAAAGTTACGTTTATTTCTACACCTACAATTCACCCCCCTCTTGTAGTGTTCCTAGGGAAATAACAATTGGTATCAGAGCTAGAACTCACGTAAGATAGGAAACCCTATTGAGAAAAAGATCCAAGGAACAATGAATACCACCGAGAAACTTGAAGAAGGTTATTCCACTCAAAGGCCTCCTATGTTCAATGGGAAGTACTACAACTACTGGAAGAACCGCATGGAGATATTCATCAAAGCTGAAAAATATCAGGTATGGAGAGTCATTGAAGTTGGTGATTTCGAAGTCACAACTACAAATGACAAAAATGAGGTAACTCTAAAACCCCTCTCTGATTATGACAAATCTGATTTTGAAAAAATGGAAGTAAATGCCATGGCTATTAAACTGTTGCATTGTGGACTTGGACCCCATGAACATAATAGGATCATGGGATGCAAATCCGCAAAGCAAATATGGGATTTACTAGAAGTAACCCATGAAGGAACTAATGAAGTCAAAAGATCCAAAATTGATTTACTTATGAATCAATATGAACTGTTCTGCATGAAATCTAAGGAAAGCATTCGAGACATGTTTACTCGTTTTACTAACATTATTAATGAGTTGGCTTCTCTTGGAAAGTTTATTTCATCTGAGGAACAGGTTCGAAAGGTTCTTAGGAGTCTTCCTAAGGACAGATGGATGGCAAGTCACTGCTCTACAAGAAACAAAAGACTTCACTAAGTTCAACTTAGAAAACTGGCAGGGTCACTTATGACTCATGAGCTTCACCTTGATACTGAATATGGTGAAAGCTCCAAATCAAAATCAATTGCTCTCAAAGCAGATGATGAAGATGATTCGGATTCAGAAGAAGAAGAAGCAGCCCTCATGGTTCGAAAATTTCGAAAGATGTAAGGAACATGAAGAATGGAACTTCAAAGGTAAAACTAAGAAATTTTCTAACAAAGCTGCTTGTCATAAATGTGGTAGTACAGATCACTTCATCAAGGAATGTCCTCTTTGGGAAAATGACAAAACCAAAGAAAGGAACAAGGAACGCTTTGCTGAAAGGAACAAAGAATCAAAGGCACCTTTCTCTAAGGCAAATGTGCGCAAAGCTATGATAGCTGCTTGGGGAGATTCAGAGACGGAAGAAGAAGAGGAACAACAAACTGAAGAAACAGCAAACCTTTGCCTCATGGCAAACACTGACGAAAAAGAAGATGAAGAAAAAGTTGAGGTAAGTCAACATGGTCTTGAGTCAGACTTAGATTGTAAAACTAGGCCTGAAATATATGATCTTCTTTATGATGCAATTCTTGAATGTAGAGATGAACGTGAAAAACGTAAACAAACGGAACAAGCCCTAAAGGTCTGCAAGGAACACATAGAATGGCTTAAGAAAATGAGAACAGATGTTGAAACAAGATTCTTTGATTTATTTGATAAAAACTTAAAAATCAAAGAATATTATGAAAGTTTGAAAAATGAAAATTATCTAATTAATTTAGAGATTTCACACTTGAAGGAGTTTGTCCCTGTTCTGAGTTCCTTTGATATAAGATCAACTCCTTTGAAAGGATACAGATCTGAGATTGAAAATTTGAATAAAGAGAAAAATTTTTAAAGGAACAGATCTGTAGTCTTAAAAAGGAACTGGTTGTCGCAAGGAACAGAGGCAAAATCATGGCAGTTCCTAAGTGGATTGAGAAACCACAGACCAAGAGGAAAGAAGGTCTTGGTTTTGAAAACTACAAGAAAAGGAACAAGACAAAGAAATATGTTGATCTACCTAGTGATAAATTTTGTATGTATTGTGGAAAGGTAGGTCATTACATAAATCAATGTCAACTAAAATCTGAGATGATTGGCAAAAATGTGAAAATAAGTAAGAAAAAATGGGTTGTCAAAACAAATCCTAGTCAAGAACAGGAACCCACGAAAGATGGGGTTCCTACAACTAACACCTAGTTGATTTTTGCAGGTTGGAGTGAGGGGGAACAACACATGGTATCTCGATAGTGGTTGTTCCAAGCACATGACAGGAGACAAAATAAGTTTCTCTCACTCACAACCTATGAAGGTGGAAGTGTAACATTTGGTGACAATAAGAAAGGTAACATAGTTGCCATGGGTAAGGTTGGTAAGTCACCACTACACTCCATTGAAAATGTATTTTTAGTTGAAGGTCTAAAACATAACTTATTAAGTATTTCTCAATTCTGTGACAAGGGAAATACTGTAAAATTTGATAAAGAAAAATGCTTGATCATCAACATTAAAACTAAGAAGGTTATCTTGGAAGGAACAAGGAAAGGGAACACATACATTGTGGATCTTGACCTTGTTCCTCAAATCAATTTAACTTGTCTTAGTGTTATTGAAGATGATTCACTTCTTTGGCACAAGCGTCTAGGACATGCTAGCTTTTCATTACTTGAGAAACTTAGATCAAAAGATCTTGTTTTAGGATTACCATCCATAAAATTTCATATTGATCAAGTTTGTGATGCATGTGCACGAGGTAAGCAAGTAAGATCCTCTTTCAAATCTAAAACGATTGTAAGTACCACTAAACCATTAGAATTAATTCATATGGACTTATGTGGACCCATGAGAATTCAAAGCAGAAGTGGAAAGAGGTATGTACTTGTTTGTAGATGACTACTCTAGGTATACTTGGGTTATTTTTCTCACTAGTAAAGATGAAACTTATGATGAGTTCCTTGTCTTTGCTAAAAGAGTTCAAAATTAGTGGTCATAAAATAATGCACATTAGATCAGATCATGGCAAAGAATTCGAGAATTATAAATTTGATGACTTAAGCAGAGATAATGGCCTAGATCATAATTTTTCTGCCCCTAGAACACCACAACAAAATGGTGTTGTAGAAAGGAAAAATAGAACTTTGGAGGAAATGTCTAGAACCATGTTAATTGCTAGTGAACTTCCAAGGAACTTTTGGGCTGAAGCTGTTAATACTGCTTGTCACATAATTAATCGTGCCATGATGAGACCTATCATTAATAAATCCTTATGAACTTTATTTTGGAAAGAAACCAAATATCACCTATTTTAGAACATTTGGCTGCAAGTGTTATGTGCATAATAATGGAAAAGATAATCTTGGAAAATTTGATGCAAGGAGTGATGAAGCAATATTTTTGGATACTCTTCACATAGTAAAGCTTATAGAGTATACAACAAGAGAACTATGTGTGTTGAAGAAAGCATTCACTAATCTTTGATGAATCTGACAAATCAATCCAAGCATACAGGTTGATGACTATGAGATTGGGTTGGTACAACCAAGTGAGAGAATGCAGATTCACAAGAAGAAGAAGAAGTGAAAGAGGAAAGGAACGAGGAATTTGGAAATAATAACATCAATGACTTCCTGTTCCTCAAGGAGGAGAAGATGTTCCTGTTCCTCAAAATGAAGGAACTGAGTCCACCGAGGCTAACAGAGGAACAACTGATCAGAGTTCCTCATCTACTCAAGGAACTCATGAGGAACAACATGTTCCTATAAGAGAGTTTCAACCAAAACCTTGGAGACAACAAAAGTCACATCCAATGGAACTCATAATCAGCGACATATCCAAAGGTACGCAAACTAGATCTCAGTTAAGGAACTTTTGTGCATTTCATGCGTTCCTATCAATGATGGAACCAAGAAATCATGAAGAAGCCTTAACTGACTCTGATTGGATTACTGCTATGCAAGCTGAATTAAATGAGTTTGAAAGAAACAAGGTATGGCATCTAGTTCCCTCATCTAAACAACAAAAAGTAATTGGCTTAAAGTGGGTGTTTAGAAACAAACTAGATGAATATGGAACCATTGTCAGGAAAAAAGCTAGACTTGTAGTAAAAGGTTATAATCAACAAGAAGGAATAGATTATGAAGAAACCTTTGCTCCTGTAGCTAGATTAGAAGCCATTAGAATTTTAATTGCATTTGCTGCTTACATGGGATTTAAACTATATCAAATGGATGTTAAGTGTGCATTTCTAAATGGCTATCTAAATGAAGATGTATATGTTGAACAACCCCCAGGCTTTGAAAATAATAATCTCCCAAATCATGTCTACAAGCTTGATAAAGCTCTTTATGGGTTAAAACAAGCACCTAGATCATGGTATGAGAGATTATCAAACTATGTGTGTTGGAGAAAGCATTCACGTAATCTTTGATGAATCTAACAAATACAATCCAAGCATACAGGTTGATGACTATGAGATTGGGTTGGTACAACCAAGTGAGAAGAATGCAGATTCACAAGAAGAAGAATAAGTGAAAGAGGAAAGGAACGAGGAATTTGGAAATAATAATATCAATGACGTTCCTGTTCCTCAAGGAGGAGAAGATGTTCCTGTTCCTCAAAATGAAGGAACTGAGTCCACCGAGGCTAACAGAGGAACAACTGATCAGAGTTCCTCATCTACTCAAGGAACTCTTGAGGAACAACATGTTCCTATAAGAGAGTTTCAACCAAAACCTTGGAGACAACAAAAGTCACACCCAATGGAACTCATAATCAGCGACATATCCAAAGGTACGCAAACTAGATCTCAGTTAAGGAACTTTTGTGCCTTTCATGCGTTCCTATCAATGATGGAACCAAGAAATCATGAAGAAGCCTTAACTGACTCTGATTGGATTACTGCTATGCAAGCTGAATTAAATGAGTTTGAAAGAAACGAGGTATGGCATCTAGTTCCTTCATCTAACCAACAAAAAGTAATAGGCTTAAAGTGGGTGTTTAGAAACAAACTAGATGAATATGGAACCATTGTCAGGAACAAAGCTAGACTTGTAGTAAAAGGTTATAATCAACAAGAAGGAATAGATTATGATGAAACCTTTGCTCCTGTAGCTAGATTAGAAGCCATTAGAATTTTAATTGCATTTGCTGCTTACATGGGATTTAAACTATATCAAATGGATGTTAAGTGTGCATTTCTAAATGGCTATCTAAATGAAGATGTATATGTTGAACAACCCCCAGGCTTTGAAAATAATAATCTCCCAAATCATGTCTACAAGCTTGATAAAGCTCTTTATGGGTTAAAACAAGCACCTAGATCATGGTATGAGAGATTATCAAAGTTCCTTTTAGAAAACAATTTTAGAAGAGGAAAGGTTGATAAAACCTTGTTCCTAAAATCTAAAGGAACTGACAATTATCTTGTTCAAATATATGTTGATGACATCATATTCGGAGCTACTAATGAAACATTGTGCAAAGAATTCTCAAGTCTCATGAGTAATGAATTTGAAATGAGTATGATGGGTGAGTTAAATTTCTTTCTTGGACTACAGATCAAACAAACTGAAAAGGGAATAATTGTTCACCAACAAAAATACATAAAGGAACTATTAAAGAAATATGGCCTCGAAAACTCAAAGATAAATCACACTCCTATGGGAACTTCAACTCCATCAGATGCAGCCTCCATAGGAACAAGTGTTGATCAAACAAAATATAGAGGAATGATTGGTTCACTTTTGTATCTAACTGCTAGTCGTCTAGACATAGCTTTCAGTGTTGGTTTGTGTGCTATATTTCCAGCAAATCCAAAAGAGTCTCACCTTACAGCTGTTAGAGAATTCTTAGATATCTTAAAGGAACAGATGATCATGGACTCTACTATCCAAGAAGTGATATATTTGAGCTAAAAGGATACGCAGATGCAGATTATGCTGGAGACCTTGTAAATAGGAAAAGCACCTCAGGTATGGCACAATTCCTTATTCATAGTTTAGTTTCTTGGAGTACCAAGAAACAAAACACAGTTGCTTTATCCACTGCTGAAGCAGAATATGTAGCTGCTGCTGCATGTTGCTCTCAAATGCTTTGGATAAAACAACAACTTAGTGACTATGGAATAAACTTTGATTGTGTTCCTATTTATTGTGATAATACTAGTGCTATTAGTATTTCTAAAGATTCAGTGCATCATTCAAGAGTTAAACATATATATATCAGACATCACTTTTTAAGAGAAAATGTTGAAAAAGGTTTGATTAAACTTGAGTTTTGTCAAACTGAGAATCAGATTGCTGATATACTAACTAAGCCTTTGCAAAGAGATATATATGAAAAATTAAGGCTTGAGTTAGGGTTAATAAAAATTAAGTGATTGTTCATCTGTCATTCCCCCATGCTTGAATCAATTTTAGTGACTTTGTGTGCTAAAAATAATTGTGTTTAATTGCCTAAGACCATTGCAAATTGGAATGTTACAAAACATAAACATGAATTCAAAGGAATTAAACAACTCACAAATGTCACATAATACTCCCTTACTGTTCCTAAGGTTAAGAAACATGCATGATATGAAGGCATTGATATGTAGCATTAGTTGTTCCTATAACACAAGTTCCTTAGTATTTATTTTCCTTCCAAAATTAAAACTCATAAAAATCCAAAAAATCCGAAAAATCCCAAAATAAAAGGAATCAGATTTAATTATATCTTGATTCTTATTTATCATCTTTTCGTTTTCTTTTTCTTTTTATTTTTATTTGTTTTATTTTTTCCCGCGTGTCAAAGACATTATTACATGCAAACTCCCTCCTTAATTCACCATTATTAGAAACCGTGTTCCTCCAACCTTTCATCTTCGCCATAGCCGAAAAATTCATCACACCTCTTCATACTCCATAAAAACCTCAACTCTTCCTCAAATTATGGCAAGAACCTCATGCAACTCTCCTTTTCCAACATCCAAAAATTCCAACACCTCAAAAATGGAAAATTCTCCTTCTCCTACCAAAACCCTTGAAATCGACCAAAATCAAGAAACCCCCATGAATGAACCACAATTAGAATCTCCAAGAAGAAGCTTGCGAAGAATAAAATTAATTGGGGAAGATGATGAAGAAGAAACCCCGGAACAAACACAGGGGGAAGAAGAAGAAGTTACGCCTGTTCCTTCCAAAGGAACTGTTTCTTCATCTTCCAAGAAACGGGTTGAAAGAAGCGAATCTAGGTATGTATTGGGTTTTTGTGTAGATTTAGAATGGGCAAATAAGGTAGAATTCCATGAATTAACTACCATTCTAAAGGAACAGGGCATGGAATTCTTGTTTGAATTCGCCTTTAACAACGCACTTGTTCCTTTAGCTATGGACGAATTTTGTGCGAATTTTACAAATGTTGATGGACTATGCACAACTGAGGTTAGGGGAAAGAAAATTAAGTTTAATCAAGCCACATTGGGCAAAGTTTGGGAAGTTCCTTGCAAAGGAACCGATTAATATTTTAAACGGAAAGGAATTGTTTCTTTTCCGAATTTTCCTAAGGACAAAATTGTGGAATATTTTGGAGGAACTGCGGGTCAAAACAAAATAAATCATAACCTACTCTATCCTCTTCACACAATTTTGTTCAACCTAGTATGGAGAGCACTCATTCCTCACACTGAAAAGAGGAATAAAGTGGGTCTCTTAGATATGTGTTACATGTTTTGTTTGGACCATCACATTCAAATCAACTTCCCTTCTCTCTTTATCCAACATCTTACCCACTGTATTGAAAATCATTGTGTCATTGGGTATGGAGCATTGATAACCTCTCTTCTTCATCACTTTAAGGTAAGACTCGCTGGATGGCCTACATTATTAGGAGTCAAACAAGGGAACATCTTGAATGAGAAGACTCTTAATGGACTTGATCTTTCTGTCCAAGAAGGAGTACTTATTCAAGGGAGAATAGCTCCTAGTTCCTCAAGCAAAAGGAAAATGCATAAGGTTGACATAGAGGAACAAGATGATGATGTTATCTTGGAGGAACATGTTCCTAAGCCGGAGGAACCAAAACCAAAGAGGCGCAAACACATAGCCAAAAAGCCTACCCCTCCTGTTCCTCAGAGAGTGAGGAAGAGCAATCGTTTGAAAATTGCTCCTACTATTTCTGTTCCTTCTAACAAGGACTCCCCTTTAGTCCTTTCCGATGCAGAGGAGCAGGAACCCTCCACTCTTAAGGAATCCACTCCACCACCATCACCAAAGCTATATGTTCCTTTCACAAAACTGACCTCCATTTCTCCCTCATCCTTTTCTGTTCCTTCTAGTTTTGAGCAGATTAACGATGAAATAAAAGGACCTAACCCTTTTGCTTCCACCTCCACAACTCTTCCACCAACACCACCATTTCTTCCACCCCTTTACAACCCTTCTCCATCTGTTTCCACTCCCGGAACTGATGTGCCTTCCATTCAACCTCCTCCAGTTCCTCCACAAAATCATCCTTCTGCCTCAGGTTCCAAGGGTAAGGAACAAGAATCTCCGGATGACTGTAGTTGGGTTAATGATGTTTGTCTTCTTGCTCAACACATGATAAAATTTTATAATCACCTTCACTAGACTTTGGATGCTAAAACTGACAAAATGATGAGTCTTATGAAGATCCTAAGTGATACGGTGATTGCGCAACAAAAGAAGATGGATATTATGGCCCTAGCTTTGGAGTAGTTGAAGGAGCAAGTTGGTGTAAATCATGGACAGTTAATGAAGAAGCTAGAGGATGTGGTTGAAGAAGAGATTGTAGAGGAACACCATTCCCCTTCCCTTTACTTTTGTTTAATCCTTTTTCTTTTCCTTTCTTTGTTTTTGTTATGGAACAAGTGCTATATATAAACAATGACTTTTGCTATTATGTCTGTGTTTGTGAATGTTTATGCATAATTTCTTCCTTGGAATGGCTAGTATTATGTGATTGATGTTTGAGCAAGTTTACTCTTTGAAATTCTAACTAAACCACCAATGGTGCTTGTATATGGTCCTAAGGTGTTAAACCAATACATCAATACACGCAGAGTCAATTCTTTTTGAGGATGACAAAGGGGGAAAGAATTTAAGGAACAAATTGTACATAATCTACTAATTGTGTTTTATTTTTCATTTTCTTCTTTATTGTTTTATCGTCTTCATTCACTTATATTATTTGTTATTGCCTTAGTTTGTACCTTTGTTGTCATTATCAAAAAGGGGGAAATTGTTGAACCCTAGTTTTGATGATGACAAAGAAACAAAGATGCAAACTAAGTATTGAACTAATGAGTTATTTAAGTGAATGACTTTTAAGGTATCAATGAAAGGAACTAGGAGAAGATGAAGTCAAGGAAGAAGTCAAGATAGGATTTCAAAGGCTAAGTAAAGAAGTTTCTATAAGTTGATACTGGAGCAAGCATTGGATCAAGAAGAATAAAAGCTAGGCGTTTTATTTTCTAGTTCCATTGTAAAGGAACAAAGTAAGGATGGTAAGGAACATTGGCAGTTTTATTTGAGAATGAGAGTTTGTTCCTTTGTAAGGAACAAACTAAGTGGCACTAAACGAATCTGTTAAAAGAACTTGGTTTAAAAAGGAACTAGACTTAGGCTTGCTGTAAGTTAAACGGTACAATAATGAATTGAATAAGTCATGCCTAAAAAATAGGAAATCAGTTTAACTTAAGTGAGAATCAGTTTTTAAATAGAAAATCTTTTTTAAAGAAAAGATTTTGTTTTCCGAAATAGATAGGAAAATATTATCCGATTTCATAAAGAGTTTGTTTAAAAGATATTATTTTCTTAAAGATTAAAATTCATTTTTAATAATAAAACTGTTTTGGTATTTAAACTGATTTTCGGATAAAGCTCAAGAAACTCCTAAACTTTAAGAGTTGTGGCTAAAATATATCCACGTTCAAAATGAGATCATGGGATCATGGGACATGATGAGAAACGTGTTCCTTAGGGGAAGGAACATAATGGGTTAATGGACTTAACATGAAATCGATTTTAACTCCCACGTTCTTTGTGATTGTCACTATAAATATTGAAGTCTAAATGAGTTCCAAAGTGTGTCTGACTAAGTAATTAAGTGAGTTTAACTAATTAAGTGTCAGTGCCTTCATTCTCTCATAATAGCCATTTGTTCTTTGCTTTCTTACTCTAACTCCACTAAGCTTATTTCGATCAATTGTATTTTGGTTTTTGGGGTAAGGGAACTTTGAGTGAAGTTTTGTAAGAGAGAAGCTTTGAGTTAAGCTTGTATGAGTGAGAAAACTTCGAGTGAAGTTGAGAGGAACTACTGTTAAGGGAACAGTGGCTCAGGAACTTGAATTTAGGAACTCAAGGTGTGGCTCGAGTTAGAATTAGGTTGTAACAAAGTTGTTTGGCCTAATTAGTGAAAGAGTTGAGTTTAAAATCCCTAGTGGTCGAGGTTGTTTCTTCTTGTTGGGCCCAAGAAGTTTTTCCTCGTAAAAATCCCTTGTGTTCCTCTATCTTGTTTATTCGTTTAAGTTTAAATTTCCGCAAAAAGTTACGTTTATTTCTACACCTACAATTCACCCCCCTCTTGTAGTGTTCCTAGGGAAATAACACTATAAATTCATTGCTGACTAACTTATATTTTTGAAGTTTAATAACTTTAGGGCCTGTTCTCTTCGGCATGAAACAGCTAAACTGAACAGAATTGAACTGAAGTGAACTGATTGGAGCTAAACTCAACTGAGAACTGAACTGAACTGAATTGAATTAAATTGAATGTAATAAATATATAAATAATATCTAAACAATAATAGTATGAATATTAAATAATTATTATAATGATAAGTAATAATAATGAATAATAATAGTAGTATTTTGGATATTTTTAAATGATAGTTATAAATAAATAATATTAATAATCATAAATTAATAATAATAATAATTAATGATAATAATGATAATTAATAATAATTATTTTATATTATTTGTGTTAATATATTAATACTAGATGATGATATATAATAACAATAATATCTAAGAAGTAAATTAATATTACTATTTTAATAATTAGATTTAATAATATAATAAAATTTAGTAATATAAATAATGATTGGGTTGGACCGCGAAAATTACATCATAAACCATCTTGACGCGATTTGATTGGTTTATGGGCTAAAAAACGTGGGTTTATTTGTGCTTTGACCTAAACCATGTTCCTCCTAATAATAATAGTAATAATAATGAGTAAAGCTATAATAAACAAAATAATATATAGAAACAACTATAATAATAATAATAATAATAATAATAATAATAATAATAATAATAATCATAATAATAATAATAATCATAATAATAATAATAATAATAATAATAATAATAATAATAATAATAATAATACTTAATAGTAATGATATAAAAATAAATAATAATAATAATAATAATAATAATAACAGTAATTAGTAAAATAAATTATACCAACATAATAATATTTAACAAAATGGTTATAAAAGAATGGAGCTGAACTGAACTGAACTGAAAATAAGCTGGGGAGAACAGGCCCTTACTTATAATTTATGTAACAATAATTAGTGATATGATTTCTAAGTTTGTAACAATGAGTTAATAGTTGAAAATATATTTATTTTTAAGCTAATAATCTAATTAATGTTTAAGTACTAATAAACTATATTTTAAAAATTGTTAATATTCTTGTTGTATGGGTTCGTATAGGGACCGCTATTCTATTATTAACTCGATTTTGAAATTAGTATTTGAAAATTGTTATTTTTCATATTTTCCATGATTAATGTAAGTAAACTTTGACTTTATTGCAAGCTTATTGTGTGGGTTCTTATGGGGTATATTATTATCTCACAACTTTATGTCGTATAATAGAAATTAACTGAGATAATAATATTGAGACATAAATTAATTTAAAGTAATAATGTCTTTATTATACATGATAAATTTGTACATTTGAAATCAAAAGTTAAATATATAAATCTCTATTATATAATATAAGATTATTAAACAAAAGAGCAACAAATGATATGGAAATGGCTTATAAGATACTCTAAACACAATATAACATTACACCACTTGTTTAGGATCTTATATTCTAACTCTAATTCAACTTTACCCCACTTTGTTATTTGCATGCGAGAGAAGATAACAGAAAGAAGAAAAGAGTAGTTCATTCACGTTTTTTTGGGCACATCTTCACAAAACACCTGCGATTGAAGGTCTTTATGGTCCGATTTAGCTGAAATTTTGGCATATTATCCGGCACATCTTGGACTGTATTCTAGACGGTGCGATTGCCATCTAGTGTTCTGGTTTGTAAGACATCGCTGCTATATTGATCTCTGTTTTCTGGTGGTATTTCTCCATCTTTCTCATTCGTAAGTTGCTATTATTCCATGAAAAAGTTTGTTCTTTAAACTTTTCTTGTTGAGAAATTATAGTTAGATTTGAATTATTAGGAGATACACACACTGTAAAAAATTGTAATGGAGAGATTTTTTTTTTTTGGTATTCTAATTCCATGAAAAATTTTGTTATTTGGGCTAACAATTTCATCAATTTTTTGCATGCGAGACAAATTACAGATTTCATGGAAATGAAGTTGTTTTTTCAATTCTTATCGAAAAGATTGATTTTTAACACTTTTTATAAAAAAAATAGTTTTCTGTTTTAATTCTATGACCATCATATTTCTTCTCAAATTTTTTGGGTAAAGTTTTGTTGGTGATAAAAATTGTTGCTTTTACAATCTGTAAAAATGAACGAAAAAATGAAAACATTTATTTGTAAACATGTTTTTTTAAAGGTTATAGTTCTATATGACCATTATTTTTCTTCTCAAATTTTTTGGGTATAATTTTCTCGATTATAAAAAAAAAAATTCTTCTACAATTTGTGAAAATGCACGAAAATGTCTCCATTTTTTTTATCTGAATGAAAATGTCACCCAAATTATTATTTTTTTGTTAATTTCAGAAAGTATTCAATAGTTAGAAATGATAAATGGTGAAAAGATAAACTTTATTTTTCTTGTTCATTCCCTAATTTCCCCCAAAACAAAAACCATTTACAATTGAATATTAGAATGTAAACGATTTGCAATTACACGCTTACCTTGCAAATGCCCCTTTTTGCTGATATTTGGTTGACGAATTTGGTAGATTGTAGTGACTATTTGTAGTGATTGTAACAGATACTTTCCTTGTCCTGCTGTCGTGAATGAAACTCGCACAAATACATCATAAAAATCATTGAATTTGATGTTGTGAATAATAATAAAATACATTTTAAGTTTTGATGTTTGGGAGAAGTAGGAAAAACCTTGGATGTTGTGAATCCGTTTCATCGAAATGTTCATGTATCTCAATTTGATTACCTAATCTTGGATATTTTGCTTGTGTTTTTGTAAGTTGTAAAGAGGATAAATTGAAGTGGAGATAATGCGAAAGGAGGAAGGAGAAGGAGAAGAAGAAGAAGACGAACTCAAGAAGTGATTTCAGATTATGTGGTTGCAGACTTGCAGATAGAGTTTTCCCATACAATCAGGAATTGGTTGGGCAGTTTCATACTTACATTACATTATACATGTTCTACTATTTTTTTTTGAATTGTCTTTATTTGGTTTTTGAACATATCAATCTGTTTCTTTTTTTTTAAAAAAAATTTTTGTTTCTTAGAGGATATATTGTGATTTGGAGAGATTAGTGAGGGTAAGATGGGTGATTTGTAATTTTGGTGTCCTACCCCTCTTCACATATAGAAAAGAGATAAACACTCACAGAACAATCGTTTCTCTTTCCTATACAATGTATAACAAGCTGGAGGCAAATACGTTGTTGTTCCCTTTCCTTTCTTAGTTTTTTCCTTAACCTTTGGCCATGAATTAGACTGAATCTTCAATTTCTCCATATCTCTACGAACCTTAAGACCATCCTTAATCTTTCCAGACATATTCAACAGAGTACCGATAAGGAAGTCTCTAGAATATAAACTCTTTTTCTCCAAATGACACCATCGTCTTTCGAAGGTTTTACCCCCTTACCAAATACTGTTCCCCATATCTCTATGAACCTTAAGACCAAACATTTTTTTCAATATGCATTACGTCGAGACAATGTCTAACTGGTAAGTATTTCCAATAAGGAAGTCTCTAGAATATAAACTCTTTTTTCCAAATGACACCATCGTCTTTCGAAGGTTTAACCCCCTTACCAAATACTGTTCCCATCCCCTTAACACGATTATAAACTTCTTTTCCGGTCAACGGTCTAGGAGCTGGAGCATTTTCAACAAACACGTTAAATTGTGCTTATTCTTTCAACATTGATGAGAACTATGTAGGAATTGCCTATTAATGATATAGACATGTTTCCTACAATGTGACAAATGTGTAGCCTCCATACCATTCTCACAAATGGGACATGCCTTTTTTCCTTTGACCTTATACCCCGATAAATTCCCATAAGCAGGATAATCATTTATAGCACATAATAGCATAGCACGAAGCCTGAAATCTTCATTAGAATACGCATCAAACACCGTAACACCTTCGTCCTACATCTTTTTGAGATCTTCGTAGAGATGTGCAAGATAGATGTCTATATCATTTCCCGGCTGCTTAGGCCTAGAAAATAAAATAGACAACATAATATATTTCCGCTTCATGCATAACCATGGAGGAAGATTGTACATCACTAAAAGAACAGGCCGAGTACTATGTTGACTACTCAAAGTACGCTAAGGGTTCATTCCGTCCGTACACAATGTAAGTCTCAAGTTCCTAGCTTCCTGACCAAATTCTCTATATCTGGAATTGATAGCTTTCCATTGAGGAGAATCTGCTGGATGCCTAAGCATCCCATCTTTCTTTCTCCAATCAGCATGCCATCTTAGGTTTTGTGCATCTTCTTTGATAGAAAAGAGCCTCCTGAACCTTGGCACAACTGGAAGATACCACAACACTTTTGCAGAAGGACTAGTATTCCCCGGTCCGGGCTCAACCCCATCCGGCAATTTGTAGTGGGACTTACCACACCTCGGGCATTCATAAAGGTCCGCATACTCATTTCGATACAACATGCAATAATTCGGACATGCATCGATCCGCTCATATTCCAAACCCAAAGGACACATTATTTTTTTGGCATAGTAGGTAGATTTTGGTAACAAATTACCCTCAGGAAACATATCTTGTAAAGCTTCTAAGAGTTCCGTGAAGCCTACATCAATCAAATTATGTTTCGCTTTTAAGTTGAAAAGAGTTAAAACGCCACTCAATGGAGTGTATTTTTGTACACCATGGATAAAGGGGTTTCCCAGCAGCTTCAGACAAACTATCAAATTCTCGTGGTCGCTCATTAAAAGGGTCACGAGCCCTTTCAAACATCTCACCTAATCGATCACCAAACTCTTCATACTTAGTGTCACTATTATCTCTGTTGTCATTTTCATCACCTACTACATCATCACCTTCAATCCTAGCATGATCTTCTATCACAACTTCATTCTCAACCCCGTCATTCGACATATCAATCTCTAATGAATTACTAGTGCCAAGATCAACATTAAACCTATCCTGAGTATATTTTCCCTTCTCACCATGCCATAACCAAATATAATACTCAACCCTAAATCCACGACGAATAATATGATCTCTTATGGTCCTAATATCAGAAATCATATTCACATTGTAGCAATCAACACATGGATAATAAATCTCAGCCTCGCAAGTAAGTTGTTGATGTTTTACAACACATTTACAAAACTCATTCACACCTTCTACGAACTTCAACGTATTCCACTTTCCATACATCCAACTTCGATCCATTTCTAAAAACCCCAACACATACATACATACAAATTATTATCAATTAAAAAAATTCACATAACTCCAACAAAACAAACTAATATTCAATGCATGCTTCCATTGGGTCCTTATCACTCCAATCTAACCAATCCTTAAACGTCCAATCCCACTAGTGAATGCATGTATCATCTTTGATTCTAAGTAAAATTCGGCAGCATTTCCCTTCAGTTCTCCAAGTACACGATAAAGATAATTGTTTATCTTGTATGTACCCGGAGAACAAATTAGGGAAATTACTAATCGTATTTCACTTAGAATCAAAGAACCAACACATATTCACCACCTAAGTGAGATGTGACGTTTAAGAACAGTCCCAAAACGGGTATCTAGGCAATATGATGTACATGAAAACAATCGCATTCAAGCAATTCCAAGTATTCACCAAACAATAATCGCATTCAACCGATTTCAAGTTATCACCAAACAACAAGTACCAAACCATTACTTAGATTTCCCTTCCCTCCCATTGGTGAGTCTATCAATATAAAGGCATTGCATATCACTTTAAATAAAGAATTGCAAAAACATCACAAGAACTTAAGCATAAACAATCTCGTATAACATTTTAGGGCATACAAAAACTTAAGCAAAATCATCACAAAATCAGTTTTTAATACTCAAATCTTATAGGTAATCATATATATATATATATATATATATATATATATATATATATATATATATATATATATATATATATATATATATATATACACACTAAGCATTTTAAAGTACAATTTATGCCAAAATTTTCATTAAAACACTATCTAAGAAAAATTTTAAAAAAACTAACCTAAAATGACAAACCCTCGCCGGAAATTCGAGGAGTGGTGACAGAGGTGAAGGAGAGGCGCCGGAGGTGAAGGAGTGGCGCCGGTGAAAGAAATGCGGTGGAGAAGTGAGGAGAAACTCCCGACCGAAAGAGTAGCGAATTATAAACCGTCGGTAACAAATTCGCCGGAGTGTGAGGGTAAACCGTCGGGAGCAGTCGCCGGAAACTCGCCCACCCAGTCGCCGGAACCAAACGTCGCCGGTAACGAATATGTGAGAGAGTGTGAGAGGTGAGAGAGAGAGAGACTTAGAGAATATCGAAGTTTTTGAGAGATTGCTTAAGGAAACCCGCGTGCCTTTTTTTTTGTAAGTGAGAGGAGCATCCCATATTACTGCAGTTTTGTGCGGGAAACCGCAGCAATATATTTTAAAAATATTTTTTTAATATATTGCTGCAGTTTCCCGCCCAAAACCACAGCAATATTAGCTGTCTATAGGTTCTCACATTTTGTTCAAAATGTATCCGTTAAACAATATTGTTGCGGTTTTTGGGCGGGAACCGCAACAATATTGTTATTTTCTATTTTTACTTTTCTTTTTGCGTGATATATTGTTGCATATAGGTAATACCGCAACAATATCACCGCAGCAATAAGCATTTATTCTACTAGTGTTAGTGGTCAAAGCAACCTCATAAAATATAACCCTTGATTCCATTGCAAGATGGCTACTTGCCCCTTAACCTAGCTCCTTCAATGATACATAGTTGCTGACTTGCTGTGACTTGTGATAGAGTTGGAGTGAAAGTTGGATAGAGAAGTGTGGCTCACTTAGTTCTCAATATATTCACTCTCCAAGGATGTTATATAGAAAATTCTTGTTTGTTGCAAGAGAGAGAGAGAGAGAGAGAGAGAGAGAGAGAGAGAAACAAAGAGAGAGAGAAAGAGAGAAAGAGATAGAGAGGGAGATAGGGGGGGCAGGCAGACACAACTGCAGATCAATTTTTTTTCTTTTCGTTGGAGAGGGGGATGGGAGCGACGTTTTGGAAGAAATTCAGGAAGAGAAATGTGGCACTCGGTATTTATTGGTAATGACAGGTACCTATCTTAAGACCCTCTTTAGAGGCAATTTTGATGTTGTATCCCTGCAAAGCTCATACACGTTTCTGTTGCAGCAATATGCAACCTTGTAAGCTGGCCGAAAACGTTATCAATTGCTTTGACATGTAGTTCTCTTGATGATACCCAATTGTCCTTAGAAAATATTATCCATGATTAAATGTAATTGACAAATTGTATATTCATTTTAACTTCTTGGATGTTGATCGGGATATATCTGCTTGCTAATAAGCAATATCACCTAGTCACTCTATCCTCCTTCCGTGATCTTATTACTAGGTTCTAACGTGTAATATGTGTAAAATGTTTTTGTCACTTTCTCCTATGATAGATCTAATTATTAGACTATTAACTCAAAATCAATACAAGTTACACAACTAAATAAGATCTAGATGTGTGGTGTAGCATATCCCATTTGGTTGGTACAAATTCCATTCAACTTCTAATTTCCCGTTGAAATATTTTGTTTTCTTCTAAATTGTCAAATTTCACACAACTTGAGCTAGCTAGTTAGAAAAATAAGGAAGATTCTATTCTAAATTTGACTGATTCTTTTGTTGGCTCAGGGAATGCACTGTTTGATTATGCATTAGATCACATGACCAATCTCTCTCCATGTGATGATCAACTGAACTATTTCCATATATCCCAGACAAAGACACACACAAACTGTATGAGTATAACCCAAGTATATTGGCGGCCCCTATGATGAGTCCGCGAACATTATCATGGATGCGAGCACGGCAATGTTATCCACATCTCTAACGAGTCAATTCACCAACATGGTCCGACAACGTTGGCGGTCGCCTAATAAGACAAAAGTATGAGAATCTTCTCACCTGTCAAGTGCGTCACAGGCATACATGTGTCGAAGGATCACACACCTGTGAGAAGAATAATACTTCTATAAATACCCCACTAGTACTATTCTGCAGGTACATTCTCTCTCATACTAATAACTTATCTTTCTCTGTCTAATTTCTCTCTCTAAATCCTAGTTGGACATATACTGACTTGAGTGTCGGAGGGGGTTTCCTCGCATGCCCCCAGGGTAGTTTACGTTTGCTCATTTGTGCAGCTATTCACCAAGAGGACGATAACCCCAATTATTGGCGGACTTCTCTAAAGACCGCCAACCGTTTCAATACCTAAACAACTTGGCGCTAGAAGGAGGAGCCCTTCCTATCTTTGTGAACGCTAACATGGAAAGAGCAAACAATGATGGACATGGTCAACAAGGATTTGAAACTGGTCAAGGATCTACTCAACCCCTATTACCGGACCTATCGGTGCACCCCAGTTCTCAAGTAGAGGAACCGGGAAAGGCAACGAGCAACAAACTCCTGAGAACAATGTATCTCAGGTCAACACTGGTGGCGGATCATTCAACCTGAATTAACTC